>NW_026262581.1:79913954-80246454 GCF_021869535.1 Mytilus californianus
TAGGGAATCACACATTTTTAAAATCTTAATTTATTGCTATTTATGTTTTTTCCTGTTCTTCACAATACCCTAGATTATTCTGAACTTTGATAAATCAAGAATATTTAAAATTTGAGTCTAAATGATATGATTTCTGAATTTTCAGTAACTGAAATATCATATCAGTAAATTATACCAGCCATCATATACAAATATGTATTTGTAAATACAATACATAACAAACTGTTGACACAGGGATATGTTTCAACTTTATATTATTTTGATAGAATAATGCAAATGTTGAAATTACAATGGAATTATATTAAACATGTAAACTATGCAAAACATTCAAAGTCAATGAACCATGACTGAAGGTGAAGGGCCAAATAACCTCCATGGAAATGAGAAATGCTAATACTTATAAAGCTGCACATCAATTTCCATTGACTTATCATAAGTGGTTCACTTTAAACTTATCTAAACACAAACTTTAACATGTAAATTATGCAAAAGTTTCAATTTCAATGAACCATGATGAGAGGGCAGGGCCGTATAATCTACATTGAAATAAGACTTGTAAATGCTAATACAACTACATACCAAATATCTTTGGTGGTTCATCTTAAAATGGCCTAATCACAAGCTTGTACATGTAAATTAAGCAAAAGTTTCAAGTCAATAGATTCTGACTGAGGGTGCGGGGCCAGACTATGGAATTGAGATGTGCCAATTCTAATACATCTGTATACAAAATAGCATCGACCTACCACTAGTCGGCCCCCTTAAATTGACCCAATCACAAATTAATACATGTAAACTAAGCAAAAGTTTCAAAGTCAATAGACCATAACTGAGGGGGAGGGGCCCAATAATCTCCATGGAAATGAGATGTGTGCCAATGCTTATACATCTGCATACCAAATATCATTGACCTTCCATTAGCGGTTCCCCATAAACTAACAATCTAATACATGTTTGATTTTGCCAGTTGTTGGGGGACTTTCCGTTTTTGGTTTTCCTTGGAGTTCGGTGTTCTTGTTGTTTTACTTTATACATTGTTGACGCCCTTGACATCAGAAACAGCAAACCTTTTTCCACTTTGTTGAGGGGAGTCATAAATCAATTGAGAATAGTTCTGGTAAATGTAGGCATATCCAATAATTGTGATTTTATTTGTTTATGAAACTATTGACTAATCAAGAATGCAGAATCATATGAAACTTTCATCTAAATTATTAATTATTATCCTATGAATATCAATGAATTTTGAAAAACTTTTGTTCACACAGTAAATCATACATGCATTTTAAAAAATCAGTTTTAAAACGAGTTTAAGTTTAAACCAGTATTACTCTTTCTATTGTTGACGAACCTGTATATCTCATGAATAATTTGTGTTCATAACTCTCATATCCTTGTGAAGTATTCAACTTCACCCATTCCGGATTTATCTTTTGTGACCTACAAATGGTTTAAATATAAAATTTGAAAATTTGTTTCATTATATCATTAAAATTTTTATATATATCAATTTTTTTTTATGATTGAAAATGTCATTAACTCCAGATCTTTAAATACAGCAGATCTATATTCAAAGTCAAATAAATGTAATTTATGTGTTATCAGTAATTTTTGTGAATTATGATAAAATAGTATTTTCGCCAAATCCAAAATTATTAAGACTAAAATTGCTTAAGTGATGGACGGATGGAAGAAGGACGCCCGGTATTACTATGTCTCCCTGCAACGTGTCAAAAAATAAATAAAAAAGGCATTATCACACATAATTAAAGCATTAAATTTCATTAGTTTACATAATATCAATTATAAATCACATGCAGATATATGTTTCCACTGAAGTATTATAAACATAAACATGGGTTCTGGTGGAGAGTTGTCTCACTGGCAATCATACCACATCTACTTATTTTTATATTTACATGCATCTAATTATATTGCATTATTCAGCAACAGAAGTGTGTTGTCCAAACCCTTAGCAAAATTCTTTCAAACTTCAACCTCTAAAATTGAAGTCAGGTGGTTATTTTTTGTTGAACATAAATTTTTGAGGATTGCTTTGACAAATAAAAACTATGAAAATTGATATGCAACAAATAAAAAAAAAAATAATACTTTAAAAAAAATATATGATTTTGACTAATTTTCTTTTACATTGCAATAAAGTGTTATAGGGTTAACTTACAAAAAACCACAAATCCAACTATGATATGCAGTTAAAGGGGGATAATCCAGTCCCCAGTACAACAAATTATTCACACTTGAATTGGTATACCTGCAATGCAAGGGATAAATATTAGTTACTTATTATGTACAATTCTTAAAACACTTATACTTTCCAAGCTGAATTTTTTTATTAGGATTTAAAAAAGATGTTAAAAATTAAGATAATATGATTGAAAGTTAAAAATAAAATAGGCATTAATTCAATTCCTTGGAGTTATAATTAAATACCAATTTTTTTAAGAGATTTCACAAAGAGATTTGTCATTTAGGGACTCTTTATTAATGGATTATTTAAGGTTTTTCTGGTTTAATTTCAAAAAACTTTTCTGGACAAGCAAATATACAGCTTAATATAATGTATAGACATTTGATTTGATAATTGATAAAGACTTTATGTTGACTTCTACATGTCTTTTGTTTTTTGTTTTGTCTTTGGTTTCCAGTCTCAAAGACATATACCCAACATCTCTTTTTATGCATTAGCTTTGCAATAATTACCACGAATGAACCGGTAAATTGTATGAAATCTCCATCCAATGCCTTTGTGCTTCGTAGTCACCAAACATTGGTTTCTTTCCAGCTCCTGTTGTGAAAACAAAAATGAATTACTAATATTGTTAGTCATGAAATGTAAATAAAACAAAAATATATAAATTTTTAGGTTTTAGCTATAGCTATGGTAACCACCATGTTTAATTTTCCATTTGGGATGCCAACCAAGAGTATTAAAGGGGACTACAAATGTATCCTTTTCTTACTTTTCACACCATCTTTTTTCCATGATCATGATTGAAGGCTAATCCAACAAATAATTCATTTATTCAATTTTTCTAATTTCGGGCTATAAAACAAAAAAGACAATACTAATATAAAAGAGAGACAACACCATGGCTAAAAAAGAAAAAGACAAACAGACAAACAACAGTACACAAAACACAACATAGAAAACTAAAGACTGAGCAACATAAACCCCATCAAAAACTGGGGGGGGGGATCTGAGGTCTTCCGAAAGGGTAAGCAGATCCTGCTCCACATGTGGCACCCGTCCTGTTGCTCATGTAAGTACAAACTTGGTGCTAAGTCTAATTCAGTAGGTCACATTCGGGGTAAAGGGGACAGGATTGTAGTTACGACAATTGGAACATATCCGTCGTTATCTGCAAAACAGATATTCCATAACGGTCAACCAACTTGTGTTGGCGTCCGTAAAATTTACAAAGGGATGATTTCAACTTCACCACTTGGAACTCTTGGTTTAATAGCTTCCTTGTGAACAGCAATCCTCTATCAAGGTAATCATGGTAATCATAAGAAATACGAGCCCTGGAATATTGTATCAACTGGGAGATATATACTTGGTATGCAGGCGCTGCTGGGATGTTGCTACATAGAAATGGACTGTTCAAATTAAGAAGCTGAAATCATCTCTTTTATCGTGAATTTTGTTTTCAACCAACCCTCATTTTCAATTTCTATAATTTTCATAATATAGATAATGAAAGAACTTTAAGTGAGTAATCTTGTATATCCTATACCCCAAACATAAAGGAAAGCTTACACTTTTTATAGTAAAACTACATACTTCCCATTTTTGAAAGATAAATTCGGTAGATCATTTCCATAAATGAATTTTCCTATTCATAAACAAGATATAAAATGTACATGTAGAACAATTGCATTTGTCATATTAAAAATAAAATGATTCCTGTGAGCTTTGAACTCCTTTAGAATTGAAATTTTTTTCACATTTAATTTTTTCTTATTTAATTATGTGTTCCTAACGTGAATCAAGTCTCTTAACATATAATATAATAGGATGCTTTATCATACACGTATTCTTCTTTCTTCTTTATATACAGAAAAACATCAACTGGTTGATGATTACTTTCTGGCGCATGCCTAGTTTAACAGTATTGTTAATAATTTAAAATATATTTAATTTCATAATTATTTTTCAATTTTTTGATATATACAAGTGTATATCATGTATATGTAAGTAATATTTTTCAATTTTTATTTTTAATTTTTGGTATAAGATAAAAACAAGAAACATATTAAACATGCAGGTATTTGTAAGTGTCAAGGAGAATTTCTCTAGTGAGTTTCTCCTTGAAACACTCAGTAGTGGTGCTGCAGGCTATTGGTTCTGGTATTTTGTTCCAGTCTTTTATAGTTTGGCAGAAAAATGAAAATTTGAAACTGTCTTTGCTGCATCGAATTTGTCGGTATGTTTGTTCGTGGCTAGACCTGGTGTTTGATTTGCTTTTAATTAGTATGTCAGTATGTGGTATGGCAATTTTGTTGTTTGTAATTCTATGGAACATATTTAATCGGCTTTTGAGTCTTCTTTCTTGTAATGTTGGCCAGTGAAGTGTGTTAAGCATGTTTGTTACACTTTCAGTATATTGGTATTTAGAACATATGTATCTTGCTGCATGTCTTTGGACTTTTTCTATGGAGTTAATTTTCTCTGTTGTGTAAGGGTCCCAGACAGTGCAGCAGTATTCTAGTTTCGGTCTAATAAGGGCTTGGTATGCTCGGTCTTTGATGGTTACTGAGTTTATTTTTAGATTTCTTCTGATGAATGCAAGGGTCTTATTTGCTTTTGATGTCATGTTCTGAATGTGTTTGTTCCATTTCAAATTTGATGATATAGTTATGCCTAGATATTTTGCATTTTCAACTGACTCAAGAATGTGACCGTGCATATTTTAGGAATCCGGGTCCATTCGCCCTGATTCACGTTCGCCCAAGTACCTGATCGCCCTAATACCTGTTCGCCCTGGGTCCGTTCGCCCTAATTCCTGTTCGCACTGAGTCCGTTCGCCCTGATTTCTATTTTATTTTGTTGTCTTGTATAGTATAAATTATTTGAATTAATTATGTTAAAGTTTGTTGAAAATTTAGCCGAATATTTATGTTGTCACGGTATTGCTGCTACCAGATAATTATTTTTCTTTTGATTTGCATTAAATATTCTTGCCAGAATATTCATCATGTTGAATGCGGGCAGTATTTTGAAGAAGAAGAAAAAGTGTTCAGAAACTGGAGACCAAGTTATCTGTACATGCTGTATGGATTTATCTTTTTTGAAACCTTGTACAATTTCAAAACAATCCAAACAGGTATAACAAGATCCAACTCACTCAACACCTTGAGATAAAAGAAGCCAAGTGGCGAAAACAATTTCCCTTTAATGTCTTACAATTCTTACATCATTGTTTTAACTCATTCCAAGCTGACTTGTTTATTTAAAAAAAAAAACATTTTCATTATTAATCCATCAAAAACAATAACTACAACAATCAGTGTGATCAAAGACATCGTAATCATACCTAATCAGCATTCTTAATTACAAAACTTTGAATTTTCGGAATACTAAGCCTTTTCCACCTCAGGAATAGATTACCTTAGCTTACCTTTGGCAAAACTTTTAGGAATTTTGGGTCCTCAATGCTCTTCATCTTCGTACTTTATTTGGCCTTATTAACCTTTTTGATTCAAGCGTCACTGATGAGTCTTTTGTAGACGAAACGTATGTCTGGTGTACAAATTTTCAATCCTGGTATCTATAATGAGTTTATCTATAATCAACAGTCTTTAAAAGTAATTCTGAATAAAAACAATTGTAACAATGAAGCCAATTAGCCTGATCAAGGATTTGTATAGTGAGATCTATACAAATCCTTAGCCTGATTAATGCTCCAAAACAAAAACCTTTTTTTTTTTTTTATTAATTTCCATGTTTATTCATGAATTTGGAGATATATATATTTTTTTAATATTAACCATTTAAATATCTGAATAAGATTATAAAACCTTAAATTATACCATAAATATTAATAATTTTTTTTAAAATTAGAGCGAACGGACCCAGGGCGAACGGACTCTATGGGCGAACGGACTCAGGGCGAACATGTAATTAGGGCGAACGGACCTGATACCCATATTATACTAAATTATTATTTGTAATAACATATTCTCTCCTAGAATGCTAGACATGTTCTCGACGTCAAAACAGAACCTGTTCATTTAAGGCTGATAAATATGAGGTGTAATATAAAAATAAAAGAGAGACAAAAAATCTTACAAATTATACGTCATATAAATTTCCCGAACAATTTCATTGTACAAATATTTCCAGTTATATCGAATTTACCTGAGTATGTGTTTAAGGAAATGCACCATCTTACAAAAATAGCATATAAAGACACAAGGGCAACATAAACGATATTATTCATTCTGTCGGGCATCTGCCACGAAATTTACTCGGTGTCAAATTTTTGCCTTATTTTGTGTGATAAAGATGTATTTGTGAAACAGCTTGTTGATGCAGATTTGCATAACTCCGTTTTTATCTCTTTTTTAAAGATTTGCTAAATGGGATCCTTTATTTTATCAAATTTTATTTTACCATATTATCTAGATGTATCGTTTTGAAAGGGTAAAGATTAAAAATTTGGATATTAATTTTCATATAAATATCATTTTGAATATTTGATACACAACAGAAATATCAAGAGGAACAATAGAATAATTCAATCAATTATTTTCAACTATTAATAAATCAAAGGATCCTTCATTGTGCATGTCTGCGCATGTTAATTTTTAATGGTTTCCTGTTTACATTGACATCAATAATATTGGTAAAGAACAGAACAAGTCGGTTGGTTGGTTGTCAAGAATCAGATAAAAAAATATATTTCTTTTTTTCTGCAAATGGATACAAGTTGAAATGCAAAATAATGGGATTGGGCTGTTCTTTTTGTTTTTTCTTCATATAAATCACTCTTACCTTAGATAAGCATTAGTATCCCCGAGGAACCAGTAATGACGCACCTAAGGTTGTTTTGTCTCTACATTTAATCTACCATTTAAAAGAATTAGAAAAACGGAATGGAATAAAAGATTGGTAACTTGTTATTATATTTCAATCATTAAACAGTTGATATTTGAAACGGTAATAGCAATAAAATTCATGTTTTCTAACATTACATACGGACTGCCAACTAATGATGGGTACCAGTAATGACGCACTGTAAACAAACCAGTAAAAACCACTTGCACGTAACTAATAATCGAAAAATTGCTTCAATCCGGATTCTTTAAAATTTAAACTGATCAACAGATTCAATTCTATTAACAAATTTTGATATTTTCATTCACTTTAATGATCATGATGATTGTAACACCAAATTTTTAATCAATTTAAATGTAACCTATATTTTGGTATATAATTGTTCAAAATTTATGAAAGTGATATACATATTCCATATATTTGAAAATAAAAAGTAATTGCATTCATAAAACAACATTGACAATAATACATTTATCAATGTATACTTCATACATTGAATGAAAAAAAAATCGATAAACCATAGAAAATTATATAAGCTACGATCATTTGTTCTACAGTGATTCCCGCTTAAATGTGAAACCATGTCACATGACAGTCACTTGATTTGAAAAACACAAAAGGGGGAAGCATGCGGTTACATGCTTTTCTTGACCAAAGTGGAGATAGGACTGATAATCTTTCGGGGAAGGGTAGACATTTTTTTACCTTAATAAAATGGCGGAAATTGCATTGTCTTTAATATTTTAAGCAATAATAACATTTCTGGGCAGAGTTTTAGGCATCTTTGTTGTAGTCAGATGACCTTCAACATCATGTTATGAACAGCAAATGTTGATGACGTCACGGCTTTTGTTTAGGAATATAAAACCGTTAACTAAATCGGTGCGTCATTTCTGGTCCGCGTCAAAACAGGTACCAAGACGATATGTAGCTCTTTTTTTTTAAGGATTATTGTATGTACCCTTTTGTTGTTTTAATGCTTAACATATGAGAGTAGGAATGCCCTTTACCGTCAGGCGTCAAACGGTCAATTTAGGCTACTGTTAGCGTCAAATTGGTTAAAATTTTACATTGATTCGTCAAAATATCCTTATTGTGATCGACTTGTCAGAGGTCTCAAACAATTATCGTTACCGATATTTTTTCTAAAAAAATTTAACGTGAATTGTCTAAATCAGTCGATTTTTTTATCGTCTAAAAGAAAGTGTACATTTTATCGTCATGCACCAAAAATTACTGTTAAGGTCATTTGGCAAGAACTTTTACTTTTTCATGAAGATACCCCCATTACAACCCTCACATATGGATACAAAAAAATCCACAGCCTTTCCCATTTTACTTTTACATTTGACAATTCATGCTTAACAGATAGAGGAGTATTGCTGACCAGGGCTTTCAAAATTTTTTTGAGCCAGCCGGACATTTCATATCTTATCCCGATTTTAAATCCCTTTAGACTTAGTAAATTAGGCAACTATGATAATCAGTTGGCCATCATATATGGTTCATATATGATATAACCAATGATTGACATTAAAACGATGTTAAACTTTACTTTGATATAAATTCGATGTTCTAACGTAAAGTGTTAAATTGAAAGTGCAGCATTCGAAGTGTGCAACATCAGTGTACTACTTCCGCTTTAGACTCTTTATTTGTGCAAAATAACGCTGTCAAAAGCTTTACTTTTGTTTTTAAAATCACATTTTCCTAATGCCGGATGTTGACTTGACAATGGTAAATCACGGATCAGAGACGGATACGTAATATCCGTGTAAGTTTACGATTGAGTTAAGTAGCCTTTTCAAGTTATTTCTTCAAGAAAATATTGAAATGAACGTTTGATAAAGGTATCAATGATAATTTTAGCATTATTGAAGAACTAGGATGCATAATTAAATTGCCCACCAGCGGACAATAGACACATGCGCACACATGTACTAGTTCAAACAACGTGGTTCTGACGATTATTCGTTTAAAACCTTTTCAAATTTTTCATCAAATCATATTTATTAACGTATTTCTTATAATTTCAATCTTTTAGACTAAATTAATTAGATGCAACCGGCTGAAATGTAAGAAAATAACTTTGAATACCCTTTAGCGTACCCCAGTATTTAACACGATCAAGGATTTGTATAGTGAGACACGATGTACAGTGTTTTTAAATATAATAATGAATATCATACATATACGAACTCATTTATAAAAATTCTTATTTGAAGAATTATTTTAAAATCTAAGGAAACTTTTTTAAAACTGAATGGTCATGATGCATATACAATAATATCTACAAAGTGTAATTAAATAGGATGTTGTTCCATACACGCTTACATGTTTGACCTCGTTTACCTGATCACCTTTATGTTAATTGTTATGCATCATCAATTCTATTGATTACTCTCATCAAAGGTAATGACCTGTAATCAGTGAATGATTTATGGCTTCAATATTACTTATTGAAGGGATAATTGTTTGACAGCTTGTTGTTTTTTAAATAAAAGAACCATTTTTTTTCTACTTTTTATTGATGTACCAAGCCGTCGTTTGTGTACCCAGAGGATTAGACTAACTGAGACACTTCAAAGTATGAAATATGCTGCATCTGTTTAATTAAACCCAATTATGACCGAAATATCTTTGTGAAATAGATTGCCACAATTATAAACTATAATGCACAAACGGACATTTTTGCCGATCGATAGTTGGTAAAATAAGTGAAATGACCGTTTTATGAAAATGCCTTGAATAACAAAAAGTGGCAAACCTATGATATTTGACCGTTTGAGGCTGAGAGCAGCCGGACTTTTTATATAAATTTCGGTCAAGTCCGGAATATATGACCGTTTTGGAAGCCATGTTGCTGACAATGATTTCCTTGATACAAAAAAAAATGATTATTAATACATGTAAAGATATTGGTTAAAACAAGTATAGATATGGACTGATTCAAGTACACCTTCTAGGGTGCGCTCAACTTTAGTGACTCTGCACAATGTTTTTTGAATACTAAAGATTGTTTAGGACTTTTTGTTAACAATAAATTCTAGCACATCATGGATGAATAAGTGAGCAATCTATGTTTAAAATTTTATAACAAAATCTCTGTCATTCAGTCCGTGGATTTTTAAAAAAAATTTTTGCTTTATTTGCCTCAAAATCTCTATTTTCAATAAAAGATCATTAAATGCAATGAAACAATAAATAGTATTGCTTTGAGTGACTTTTTCCATTGGTTTATGTACAAAATGCACATCTCTTTTATTCTGTATTTTTGCTATTTTGATATTATTGCACTTTGAAAATTTCCTAATACACAGGCCTACAGAAGTGGTCATAAACCTTATGGTTCATCATAACCTTTTGGAAAAAATGACCGTGTTTATATCACAAAATTTACACAAAGTAAAGACAAAAATGTTCAACAATAAAGTTTTCAAAGCATGACAGGACCTTGGCATCCAACACAACAAAAATTTACAATCAGAATTATGTCATGTATGTTGCATTTGGCAAAAGTTTATAATATGAGGCAGGTTCTACCTCATGGGCCCCAAAGCTTAGATTTCATGTCGATCTGGCCCAAATTTGATGACGATCGGGCCACAGGCGCTTGGGTACAAGATTTGAATAAATATTTTTTGATTTATTGCAGTGAATATTCAATTTTATATTTTTGTACCACATACTGAACACTGCCAAGCTTGCCTTACCTTGTTTTGGATGAATTTATCCACTCTGAAAATATCCCTTATTTTACTGTTACCAGACAATCAGACAACTGTAATTGTCAAGCCCTAACCTGTTTTTGGCTTAATTGAAAAATAAAAGAGAAAATATTTTTTTCATGTTAAAATATATTTACCTGTTCCCTTTAAAAAGTTCAGATGTTTTTTCAACTTATACTTGTTTACTTAATACAGACATTCGAATCAATGTTCATGTGAGCATGCTATATACTGTGTAATGCATATTTATATACATGTGTATATCACCCATTGACTTCTTGTTTACCAAATATTTATAGGTCACAGTTCAACTTGCTACATATACATAATGATTATTTCTTTAAAATGATTCATTTTTTGAATATTATATTTTGAAATATGAATAGTTTTAAACAGCATGTGATTGGAATACCATTTTATAACTCCATTGATGGAGAAAGGAAGCTTGCGAATATGAAGAAACAAACCAAAGAATTACAATTGTTTCCTTTACTACTTTGAAGTATTATTCTTTTTTTTTTATAGGAAACTAGAATTCTCCAACATGTCACGCAGATCCAGTAGAAGTTCTACAATGGACCAAGGGGAATTTATCTTGGAATGTAAAGCAGCATACTTATCAATGTTTGATAGTATAAAAGAAAAGATAGAGTCACAGGATAGCTTATTAGAAGGTACATGTACCAAATGTTATGAATAATATTAATTTCTGAAACAAAAATAGCTTCTGGCAGTAATAATCAAGGGACAAGAAAGTGATAATTACATTCAGACCTGCCAACTGTCACAATTTTAAAAGGTGATTTCCCCCATGCAAGGTGTTGACCTGGATTTTGAAGTTCTTTCTAGGGCGTAAAATACCGGGTCCCCATGATGGAGATATTGACAAGTTGGCTGGTATGAACATCAGATGTTACCCAAAGATTATTGTGTTTTAACAAGTGGATTTTGCATGTATGTTTTATTTGTATTCATAATTTTCTTTATAAGATATGTAAATTTTCAGGACATTTTTGGTTAAATCTGACACATGGAAAATCTTATGCTCCTGTATGAGGTTTTAGGAAAAATCCTGGAAAAAAAACACAAGAAAACCAGACATTTTTGCCGTTATGTAGTTGATGGTTTTTCAGGGCCATAGTAAATAGACCTTTGTACCATTTATTCTCCATTAGGTAGCATATCAAATAGTGTTAAGTAAATACATTTTTATTGCTTCCGAATATATTACAAATATTAGTATACATTACCGTGATTCTACATCAGCAACGTGGGAACATCACAGTCTTAATTTTGATGAATTTTCATGGTCAGTACTGACCCTTTGTTAAACTTTTAATTTCATTTATCAACCTTTACAGCATTACAGCAAACTGGCAGGAATCCATCAGTGAAAGTTTTGAAAAAGTATTGGACAAATGACACAGGTAAGTACAAGTTACTTATAGTCTGAAAATATTATAATCCCTTTTAGTTTTGTATTCCCTCACTCTTATTAATGTATGGTGTGAATATGCTATAATAGATATCAAGCATCCTGAGTTTCTTTCTAGTAGGTATTGATACGTATTTATAACAATAGTTTACTAGTATAGATTTACATTTCAATAATAATAACAAAAAATTAAATTTTTGGGTAGAAAATTGTGTACTGTAAAGAATTCAAGGCTATGGCACTTTTTTATATGACCGCGGTTGTATATTGTATGAAGTTGGCGTCGTCATCATCGTCCGAAGACACATTGGTTTTTGCACTATAACTTTAGTTTAAGTGAATGGATCTCTATGAAATTTTACCATAAGGTTAAATACCACAAAAGGAAGGTTGGGATTGATTTTGGGGGTTATGGTACCAATAGTTAAGGAATGAGGGGCCAAAAAGGGGCCAAAAATAAGCATTTTCTAGTTTCCAGACAATAACTTGTCGAACGGTGTATGGATCTCTCTGAAATTATACCACAAGTTTCCATACCACAAAGGGATGGTTAGGATTTGCTTTGGGTGGTTATGGCTCAAACCGTTTAGGAATTAGGGGCAAAAAAGGGGGAAAAACAAGGTTGTCCTGGTTAATGGACAAATACTTCAGTACAAAACATAATTTAAAGTAGTGTAAGGGAGATAAATCAAATACATCATTTGAATTACCTCCCTTTCACTGCTTTTAAATTATGTATAAAGTAATGGTTAATGAACAATTAAGACAATTTAAAACAGTGTAAGGGAGGTAATCCAAATACAACGTTTTGATTACTTCCCTTACACTGCTTTTATATTATGTTTAAAGAAATGCATATTTATAAAAGAGGGACCAGTAAAAATATCTGCAAATGTTGCATCTTTTTTTTTTTACAAAAAAATCCATTTGAAAGATTTGACACCATATTTTAAATTCTATTATAAAATATATTAAGTTAGCACTATGGTAAATTTAAATTGGTAATTATGGTTGCAAATTCCATTGGAAATTTGAATTGAGATTATAACCATATCTTGAGGGAAAGAATTTTTTTTGCGAAAAAGGGGGGGGGGGGGGGGGGGGGGGGGGGGGTAAAAAGAAATTGTGGGGGGGGGGGTTAATTTTTTCTCATTTCAGATTTCAGAATTATTCTTCAAATATTTTTTTGTTTTTTTTCAAATTTCAAATATAATCTTAAAGTAATCTTTATAAATTGCACAGTATGGCACATTAGATTTGTAAAATCTTTGACCACATTTATTTATTTGTTTATTTGTTATGCCGATTCTGACCGTGTATTTAGATTTTTAATTTTGGGTCCAGTTTTCAAATTGGTCTACATTAAGGTCCAAAGGGTCCAAAATTAAATTTAGTTTGATTTTAACAAAAATTGAATATATGGATTCTTTGATATGCTGAATCTAAACATGTACATGTATTTAGATTTTTGATTTTGGTATGCTGAATCTAACCATGTATTTTGATTTTTGGGCCCCGTTATCAAATTGGTCCACATTGAGGTGAGAAGGGTCCAAAATTAAACTTAAAAAAAAATTGAATTCTTTGGATTCTTTGATATGCTGAATCTAACCATGTATTTAGATTTTGGATATTGGACCATAATAGGTAAATTAAAAAATTTTAAGTTCTTAAGTTCATTCTGTGTCAGAAACCTATGCTGTATCAAATATTTAATCACAATCCAAATTCAGAGCTGTATCAAGCTTGAATGTTGTGTCCATACTTGCCCCAACTGTTCAGGGTTCGACCTCTGCTGTCGTATCAAGCTGCTCCCAGCGGAGCATTTTATTAAGTTATGTCTATGAAATTTCATTTTTTTCCAGTACGAGGAAAATATATTTCAAATAAAACTTTGAATTTGTTGGTATTTGTGTTAAATTTTCATTTATACTATTTATTAGAAAAATGTAAACCTTATATATTGATCTTTCCAGAGTCTACATTAATCAATGCAGTTATTTTACTAGTTAAAAAAATAGCAAAATATCTGTTGTAAATCGAAAGATTTCTTTTTATTTGTTACTACAATCAAATCCAACAGTACTAAATTTCAAGAGCAAAACAAGTCTTGATGCCTTTGCTTCCTATAATAGAATACAATAAACAATAATTCAATATATAAAGAAAGTTTTATCAAGTCAGTATGTATGGCAAACATATTTTAATTATTGTTTTTTCATTTACTCATAACAGATGAATTATCCTTTGACGATTTTGTTGATATCTGCAGAAAAGAACCAGTTACAACGTCAGATGATTTAATGAAAGCATTCAGAAAAATTGACATTAATGGAGATGGTTATATTTCTCTAGAGGAGTTACATAAAATTTTGACTTCAGTAAGATACTTGTCTTAAGAAAAAATGTTTGAGAAAAAAATTAGTTCTACTGGCAGGTATACTTTACACATTGCATAAATTTGCATAATTATAGTATTTGATAAGTTTTTTTTTTAGCTCATTATTTGAAATCCAATCACCTTAGAAAAAAAGTAAAAAAATGCTTTTCATAGTTTGATATCATGACTTTAGTTAAAATTTTGTAATTTATTTTGGTTTTTAAATTATTATAAAATATGCAGTACAATAATTTAAATAGGAGTACATGTACTGAAAAAATTTTATGGAAAAAGGAAACTGTAAGGTTATGCGTCAACATTTAGGTTAAGTGTGTGGTTAATGTTTTTTAGACATCAATAACCCTGTCAAACCTTCATGGAATTTTAGGAAATTTGGACAGAAGTTTGTTTATGGGTAAAATACAGTCTCCAGAGCAAAATTTTTAAAATATTTATTTATATTTTTTCGTATTTTACTGATAAATGGACTTAGTTTTTTTTACATATTGCAGATTATTATTTTTGTCGAGCCTTCGACTTTTGTCGAAAAAGCGAGACATAGCGATCCTACATTCCGTCGGCGTCGTCGGCGGCGTCGGCGGCGTCCACAAATATTCACTCTGTGGTTAAAGTTTTTGAAATTTTAATAACTTTCTTAAACTATCCTGGATTTCTACCAAACTTGGACAGAAGCTTGTTAATGATCATAAGATTATATTCAAAAGTAAATTTTGTAAAAAAAAAAATCCATTTTTTCCGTATTTTACTGATAAATGGACTTAGTTTTTCTGCCAGGAAACATTACATTCACACTGTGGTTAAAGTTTTTGAAATTTTAATAACTTTCTTAAACTATCCTGGATTTCTACCAAACTTGGACAGAAGCTTGTTTATGATCATAAGATTATATTCAAAAGCAAATTTTGTAAAAAAAAAATTCCATTATTTCCGTATTTTACTTATAAATGGACTTAGTTTTTCTGCCAGGAAACATTACATTCACTCTGTGGTTAAAGTTTTTGAAATTTTAATAACTTTCTTAAACTATCCTGGATTTCTACCAAACTTGGAAAGAAGCTTGTTTATGATCATAAGATAGTATCCAGAAGTAAATTTTGTAAAAAAAAAATTCCTTTTTTTCCGTATTTTACTTATAAATGGACTTAGTTTTTCTGCCAGTTAACATTACATTCACTCTGTGGTTAAAGTTTTTAAAATTTTAATAACTTTCTTAAACTATCCTGGATTTGTACCACACTTGGACAGAAGCTTGTTTATGATCAAAAGCTAGTATCTAGAAGGAAATTTTGATAAAATTTTGTTCCATTTTTTCCGTATTTTACTTATAAATGGACTTAGTTTTTCTTCCAGTCAACATTACATACAGTCTGCAGTTTAAGTTTTTAAAACATTTATAAGATTCATAAATTATCCTGGATTTTTACCAAACTTGGACAGAAGCTACTTACAATCAAAAGATAGTATAGAGAGGAATATTTTTAATTTTTTTTTCCTCATTTTTGTTGAGCCTGCGATTAACAGCAAAAGTAGGCAAGACACTGGGTTCCGCGGAACCCTTACGAATTTTTTAAAAGTTCAAAGGAAAAGTTAGAAAAAAGAATGTAACTTGTAGTTGTATAGTAAGTTAGTAACCCCTATGTCAAAGTAAGTATATGAAAGACAAAATGTATAGTATTTTATTGTTTTAATTTCAGAAAGGTGAAAAGAAAAGTAAAAGTGAAGTAAAAACGATGATTGATGAAGTAGATGAAAACAGGGATGGCAGACTGGATTATAAAGAGGTTAAAGTCTAGAACAAATTGTTTTATTTTATTGCCGAGTCTGCAACATTTATGTCACGAAATTGAGACATAGCGATCTCACATTATGTTGACGCCAGCATCGTCAACATTTAAGTTAAATCTGTGGTTAAAGTTTTTTTAGACATCAATAACTTTGTCAAACCTTCATGGAATTTTAGGAAATTTAGACAGAAGTTTGTTTATGACCAAAAGACAGTATCCAGGGCAAAACTTTGAAAATATTTAATTTCAATTTTTTCGTATTTTACTGATAAATGGCATGGACTTAGTTTTTTTTAAATTTAACAAGATACAGTCTGGGGTTAAAGTTTGTTACAAATCAATTACTTTATCAAACCTTCATAGATTTTTATGAAACTTTGGCAGAAGCTTTTTTTATGATTAAGAGATAATATCTGAAGCAAACTTTTGAAAATATATTTTTTTCATTTTCAGTAATTTTCTGATAGATGGACTTAAGTTTTTTACAGTTAACATTTACAGACTGTCTGGGATTTATTGACATGATAAATTTGTAAACTTTCATGAATTGTTATGAAACTTGGACAAAAGCTAATCTTCAAGACAATGAAATAGCATCTAAAGCAAAAGTTTGAATTAGTATTTTACTGATAAATGGACTAACTTTGTAAGTCAACATTACACTTTTACACTGACAGCAGCAATAGAAAGGCGAGACACAGGGTTCCGCAGAACCTTTACGAATTTTTAGAACATGTGGCCCTCTGACTGATGAAGATATCTTAAAAATAGCATCGTCCTAGGTAGAATGCTGAAAAATCAAAACATTTATTATAAAGAAGACAAAATACATCTCTACCCCAAAATAGAAGAAACACAATGACATAACTATATTTACAATCGATGACAGTTTGTATGTTCTCATAAGAAGACTGCTGATTTTTTTTTGTTTGTTTTATTTTTACATTTAAGGGAGACTGTCTTTTCAACCCTTTTGTATATAAATTGCGGTTGATTTCATTGCAAATATAAATAAGTTTATTGGTAGAAATATCTATTTTAATCTCTTTATATTTGATTATGAAAATTGTATACAAATTTCAGGAACCTGTTTTACGTTATTCTGAGGTAAAATTTTATAAAATAAATCATAAGCATGTAATATCTACATGTATGTTGGCTTTCACAGCAACTTTTTCACACTGCCATGCAATAGTTCTATTGGCAAGGTCTTTTTTGACGGATGTGGAAGGAACCCTGGTGGGACAGCTCACGCTAACACTTTTGTGTAGTAACATATTCCATTACACTAATAAGCTACAAATGTTTGCAGACCCTTTGTACTGTTTCATTTGAATTATGCTAAAATTGCGTTCAAAGTTATATTTAGAACTTTATGATCAGTAGCTGATAAACTAGTGAAATATTTATTTAAAGAAATGAAAGGTTTACACATAGATACTTCAAGGAGCAGGAAAACAAACAAAACTGGGTTGTTATGTCTTTATTATAAAACATTTTCTTTCTTAGTTCAATTATTCAGAGTTTGTTTTCTTAATAAAAGCTTTGTATTAGCTGCTATTAAAAAATCTATTCTTCCAGATGAGCTTCAATTAAAGACATATAATTAATATTGTTGTTATTGTAATTTATCTAATTAGCTATTAATTTATAATCATCACAGTAACACAAAACATCTTGCTTTTGCAATCAAAGTAACAAATCAATATGAATTATAAATAAAATAAAAATTTATTAACGAGGAAATATTAATTTTAGATCATAAAATATTTACTACGTGAAATTTCAAAATACTACATACACGATTTGAAGAGGTGAGGGCGACATGTCCAAGCATGGCTTTTGTCTAGGTTATTTTTGTCCTTCTCCCCTGTGTCACATATTCAACTATAAGATATTAAAAGAAAAGCAAAAAGCTGTGCTTTATAATAGTCATCGTCAATATTGTTACTGGCCATATTTTTTCTGGAATTTATATATCCATGAGCTTTCCATGGTACTCTAGTGGTTAATTTCCTGTTAAACTAAGGTTAGTTTATTCATTATTATACCCCTATCTTGAATACCCCTTCTCAAAGAGGGGTAATTATTGTGATGCACATTTCAGTTCCTCACAATTTTAGTTGACAGATGATAAGGAAATTACAACTTGACAAAATCTCTTGAAATTCAAACAAAGATTCATGGACCATAAAATACAGGTAAAATTCCATTTTGATGTTTTTGACATGTATGATTCAAAAGTTATTCCCCTTAGTTATCTTAAAAATTTGGATTGATTTAGTTTCTGGATGATAAGTAAGGCACCAAATCTTTTGAAATTTAGACATAGAATACAGACCAAGTTAGCATTTGGCATTGCTGGTTCAAGAGTTATGCCCTTATAAAGATTTTTAAAAATGTAAGTATTTTGGTTCCAAGGTGATACGTAAAGAACCATCTTTCAAAATCTTATAGATTTTATCAATAAGTCATCAACCAAAAAAAAAAACGGCTGGCACGGGAATATATGATCATAAGATCACGTCAAGCTAGTTTTACCCTGCTTTTATAATCAATTAATATACATCACCTTTTAAACAACTAAGTTTTGAGTGTATCATCACAGAATATTGTTGAACTATCATTGTTAAATCCAGTACATGATATAAATTATTGTCAAATAGAATTTAAAATATCAAGAGCATTTACAACATGTAATATTTTTTAGTCTTTTTATCACTGTTACACATTTCTTAGTACTATAACCAATAATGAGTGATTCATTATTTGAAATATTGTCACATTTTATTTGGTCAGCATGTTTGAGTAAAAGAAAATCACATGGAATATTTTTTTTTATTTTGTCTGTTGGAATGAACAGAGCTGTTGATAGTAAATAAAGTATTAGAGTCAAGAAAATGACATGAAAAACGACTTCATTTCTGCTAGACAATAAATAGTTACCAAATTTTCAAGGGAAACAATCTGTAATATTTTGATAAATGTGCTGTTAAATTGCTTTATTGAATTATTAAATGAACAATAACTAATGTACTTACAAATAAGATGTATAAAATTGTCAGCCGTTAAAAGTAATCTGCTGGGTAGAGATATTATAATCTTAAATTCAGACTCCTCTATTGGGTAACAGTAATAGTCAGAACATGATTCTTTGTTAATGAGTACATATACCATTTCAAAGCACTGATATTTTTTCTTGCAATGTCCAAATATCAAATTCTTTTACTTTTTCCATGGCAAAAAAAGTCATTTAAAATCAGTTTAGGTTCAGATAAATCTGGTATATGCATATTATATGCAATGAAAAAAATGGAAAAATTGCAATTTTGTCGATATTTATTTCCATTATTTTGCTAAAGTCTGCACACTAGCCTACCATATAGAAAATTTATAGTTCATTGAATATTTAAATTCATTATTCACCTATATCCACGAATTCTACAAAAATTATTATCTCACTAATAATAATGAATCCACAGTATTGGAACACTAGTTTCAACTAGCAGGTTTTATTTGATAGATGATGAAGACTGAATTGTCTTTTTTAATCAAAGTGACCTTCAATTGAGATAGATTTGGTAAGTATAGATGAACACTAGTAGAGATAATATTTATTCTTATTTCTTATATTTTCAGTTTTGCAAAATGGTCATGTCTACGACAGAAGAAAGCAAAAAAATGCAAAGGAAAATGATGGAAAGGAAAGAAAAAAAGAAAAAGCAAGAAATAGAAAGGAGAGGTAAGAAATAATTCACTTTTATTTGAAATCATTATTTTATTTATGGATGTTTGATGTCTTATTTATTTTAGAATTAGTGTAATTTCAGGTACATTTCCATGTAAGAATTTGAAAAGTGGTGTTACATAATAGAAGAGGAATTTACCATTCATATTAAATTTTGAATCTAAAATGCTAAATATTTAGTTAGAAGATATCTTTTTCAAAGACTGCACTTAAAAACTGGATAAAACATTGGAAAATAACTGTTGAAATAGAAAAGATTTTTTAATATATACAGATAAATTCTTCATGAAGCATCAGAAGGAGAAAATGATACAAGTTCTTTATTAATTTCAAAATCATATAATGTGTCACATTTAAGTTCCACTTGTGTAATTCTTGCATAAATCTGCACCGAATTGTTCTAAAATTATATTAATTGACAAGTTTTGCCATTTGCCTGCCAAAAGTCGGTGGATCTATCTGGGTAATCAGATACTCCATCAATAAAACTGGCCAACATGATATAGCCATGGTTATGGAAGTTGATTTAAAACACCAACAAACAAACAATTAACATTGAAAGAGCATCTATGAGGGTCTGGATGGGGATCCTTCATTTCTATATATTTGTTTTAGACCATTTCTCTTTATTCTTTCTTTATTTTGCCCATTTCTCTCTATTCTTTATTTATTTTGCCCATTTTTCTCTATTCTTTATATTTTAGCACGCCATTATTCTCTATTCTTAATATTTTTTGACTGTTTTTCTCCATTCTTTCCTTTTTTGTCCATTATTCTCTATTCTGTTAACCCCATCCACACCCTCATTTATGTCCAGTAATTGATACATAGAAGATTATATGGAAAGTATTATAAAGTTATTTTCTATAGGTGACGTATCGGGATCGCAGGTATCTGTAAGATCTACAGCGTCATCGGTAAAAAGTAAGATCGGTTATTCTCAAGATACTTTGTGTGAACCTTTTATTTCCTTTATTAATAACAACCTGGTGGATAAATGAACTGAGCTTATTGCTTAAAATTACGACATTTTAACAATTTAATTTTTAAAAACCCTCATGCTTGATCCTAGCAGTCTCTTAATCTATCTATTAATCTTAGTATTCACAAAATTTATTCTTTGGCTTCTGCATTTTTTTAGTATTTAACAAACTTTTCCTTCCAGTTATATATTTAAGTTAACAGGCTTTTGTATTGTATAACTACTAATATGATATCTTTAAACAGTTTTGTGAAACATTATTTTTTTTACAAGTACAATCATGTAATTTATATGTATTTTTTATTTAAATTTCAATTTAATTTTTGGAAGGAAAACATTTAGCAGATGCTGTTTACAAATGTGATTTTCAGTTCATCAAAATAATCTTGAAAGATAACCTTTCTTTTTTTCTTTGTTTTTATTTTAAAAGAGTATGTAATTGTTTTACATAACATTTTAACTTAGATGTGCTCTGAAAATAATCATAACGTGTGTTATTCTCTGGTTTTTGTTGGATCTGTTTTCATAATACATTCGTAAGCACTTGGTAACATGGTTTGTAGCACAAATGACTAAAAGTTAGTTGTATTGTTCACTGCAGATCAAGAGAAAAGCGCTTCTCAAGCAAATATTGAGTCTGGTAATAGAAGTAAGAGGTTTATCATATAAATAGAAGTGATTTGGTGGCTTTTTTGTTTGAATACATTTATATGTTGTTAAAGGAGAAAGAAACTTAACAATTTAAATTGCTACACATGTCCCCTAACTTTTTTCTGTCCTTATTTGAATCTACTGCCAGTGTAAAAGCAGGGATCTTGCTGGCATCTGATGATGACATATATTTTTTTCATCAGTAACAAAACAATGCTATCTTTTCTCATTTTAGAATAATGATGTTCAGTTTCAAGTCAATATATTCAGAAGGAATTTTCAAAAAATGTGTAGAGAGCAATAAGATATAATTGATTTGTTAATACACAAAAACACACAGATTAACTTGCAGCGAAAAACAAAAATAATTACTTTTTTTCAATACAGACAAGTTAGCCATTTTGATGTTTGTCTTGTTTCTCCATTAGTCACAATAGAATTAAAAAAATATTTCATTGTGTTATAAAAGACAAGGAAAGAAGGAAAATGTGCTTAATCTAATTTTACAACTTAAAGACAATAAAAGAGGCTATTTTCTCACGTAAAAGGACATTTTTAAATTAAAGAACTTATTGGTTTCTTTCTCCTTTATTTAAATGCTAAATGGCTTATATGAAAGTTGAAACAAATAAATAACCAATTTTTATTAATAAATATACATCATGTGACTGCCTAATATTTGTACAATATAACAGAGAGTGAGAAAGTGCAATACTTTACCAGACTTGATTTATTCAAAACGGCTTCAGAATTAACTACTCGCTGATTCAATAAAATTTATAAGACCAGCTTTGTATCAGTTCAACTTACACAACCATAATCTTTATACAGATAAGTATTACAAATTTACAAACCTAGGGAACTAAAATAAAATTAATTGATATTGTTCTTTTGACGAAGCCAGTTTTGACATATTTTTTTTCTAAATCAATATTTGCAAAACTAGATGAAGGCAATTATTCATCCCATTGGTCAATAGACCTGTCTTTGATCTCTACAAAAGATAATGACGATTTTTTTACATTGTAACTAAGTGTGTGGTGTGGTAAAGAAAACTACAGTGGCAGTGCCAATTTTCTCTGTAGCTTTAGTGTTATCTAATATAGTTTTGACATGACAAAATGAATATGTTTTGCTGGTAAACTTTCAATAACTGATCTTTTAAAAAAAAAATTGGCTTGTTTAAAATGGCATAAACAAACTCAAATATATATGCTTTTCGGATTTCATTCAAACTTTTACAGATGATTAGGGATAACAGACTGAGGAATTATCTATTGTTCATAATTTTGTCACTGTTCTGGTTCCAGAGTGATTGGGACTTAGCTGGTCTAAAATAGACTTGTTCAAATTAATAACACTCTAACTTGAATTTGCTATGAAGGATTTCTCATATGAATTTCAACCCAGATTTCACAGTTCACTGACCGTGCAAATGTGATAGTGCAACTAGGGCGTGGTGTCCTATGGACACATATTCTTGTTTTTATTACTAGTAAATTTGTCAATCTTTAACCAGCTCTTGTGGGTCAAACCTGAAGAATGTAAAGTTTTTGCAAAAGATTTCTTTTTGTTTGCTACTGCTTAAGCTTTTTCTTTGAGCATGGTGGTGTCTATTTGCAACTGCTTTACTTGATTATCTGTTTGACAGATACAGTATTTAAATTTGAATTATATACAGATAATAACAGATAGAGTTTGTGATCCTGTTTGTCTATGAAGTTTGAACAGGTTTTGATATATTTGGAATTTTGCAATCAGTAAAAGGCTAATGATGCACATGTTATTACATCAGAAATCATACATTGGTTTACCAATTTCTCCCCAAGATTTAATTCTGTTTTGATTTATCAAAAGCTATTGTGAAAAATATCCATGGTTGAAATCATAATTGGTTATATGAATTGTCTAGAAAAATCACTTTGACCAAGATGTTTCACTTGAGCCTTATTGATAGCAATACCTAACATTTTTTTTGAATTGCTGTTGATAAATCTAAATTGAATTGATCAGTTGCTAGAAACATTGGTTAACAAATAAATGGTTTAAGGTGTAAAAAGAAAAAAAAAAGTTGATCAAATGTATATTGTTAAGGTCAAGTTGAAGTGGTATCATTCCTAATTTTAAATTCAAGAAGGATGCAGTTTATTACCCTTTCCCTTATAAATATTTCATACATGTAGTAAAATTTGTCTTTTTAAAAACACATCAAAGACACATTGTTTATAAAGGTATTTATTGAAATAAATGTTTACAAAAGCTTTTTAATGTGCTTTGCTGTGTTTAATTTTTTTTTTATTATAACCATGTTTTTAAGCTTTCTCAAATCATTAAAACATATTAATGGTGAAATTGTGTTTGATTTTTCACAAATGATACCTGGCTGTGATATTTTGTTCAAAATTTTTAACTGAAGTCCTATGCCTTATGGATTTGTTATTGTAATGTCATAAATATCTAACATTTTCAATGATGGGATGACATCAAATAATAATTTGTCACCAAATCATCCAGATGGCAGTGAATTACTTTGACTTGACCTTAATAATACAATGGTCAACTCGTGATTTGAAAGTGGGTTGGTTTGTATGTTTAAAAATGTACGACAGTAAAAAGTAGAGGAATGAGTATTGTGATTATTGTTGTGAATTAGTAGTGGTCATATTGATGGTTATATTTGACACAGTGTGAGTAGCAATACTGAAGGTTTGAAGTTAGAAGGTGTGCTTTTTTAGCAACAGCTTATTTAGCCTTTTTTAGATGCTTTTATTTTCCTCTGTTTCTGTTTAAATTTTACAAGTTTTAATGAAAAAGTTTTTGCATTTTATTTGTTTTTAATTGTGCTAACTTTATACCTAGTTTTAAACTCATTATTTTATAATTTGTTTACAGCTCAATATTATTTAAAAATTTTAATACATGTACATTTAATTTTTGTTAAAAGTGCAATTTTATTGATTTTGTTTTGTTTAGACTGCTACATATAAAGTTGGAGCAAGACATAGATGTGACTTTCCCAGCAGCAGCATTGTTGTCAACACCTAATGTTGAGGTTTATAATTAGATCAGTTTCACAATAAGCTATTTCAGTAATACAAAAAAAAGAAGGGTCCACCTACTCAACTTTGCTTTAGGGTATTTGGGATTTTTACATTGTATAAAGGTAAAGATTTGTATTAGGTTTTTTTTTAAGAAACAGTAAAAACTGACCTTTGAAGTTTTACATCCTTTTGCATCGGAATCCAACTATTAAGATTTCAAGCAAAGAACAAGGCTCCACCTCCTAACAATATTTTAAGAACTTATATTTATTTTTCTTTGTGACTTTTGAATTTTACTTTTAAATGTTAAGTTTTCTTTATCTTATCATGTGTTAACAGAAAGGAAGAATATCTAACAATGGCCCATTGATTTTGGGAATGTAGCTATATGAGCATTATAATATCTTATTTTCAAGAGTGCCTAACTTCTTTTAGTCATACCTCTGTAAGCTTGGAGTAAATCAAAGTTTTCTTTTCATGTCTATTTTTAAAATCACTAATTAGTTAGTATTTTGCCTTAAAACTAGAAATAACATTGTTATCGATCAGATACATTGCATAGCTTGCGAGATACATCTTTTTGTGGCAATTAAATTTTAAAATTTTGTTTTCTTTCTTTTTATTTGTTTATTTTCACCTATTCTATTGTTAAGAAAAAGAAGCTAATAAGGAAAACAAAGACGATGACGATGATGATGAAATTGATGAGGAATGTGTGACTGCAAGAAGTGGAAGTGCAAGGTCAGAAAGGCCTAAACCATCTCCTAGAAAATCTATGTCGGAGACCACAACAAGTCAGGCTAAAGATGTATCCCCCTTAAGAACATCTTTTAAGGAAAAAACTGAAGATATATCAGGTTCTAGAACTAGTCTGCAGAGTAAAGATGATGTTTTACTGACTTCAAGAAGGTCTTCACGGTCACAAACTAAAGATTCATCAAGGAGTAAAAAGGAGAAAGATAGAGAAGGTTTATGTTCTTCAAGATTATCAAACAGTCCAGATAAATTAATGGGTTCAAATTCAACCCTTCAAAACGTACCCGATGTAATCGGTTCTAATGTTTCACTTACATCTGCTAGTGGTTTGATGGCTAAAAATCTTCGACAAAATGGTAAAGAGTTTGCTTGTGATTTTGTTGCTGTTACGATGTTTGTCACTTATACAGGTCTGGGATTTCCCAGAATGCATTTTGTATACACAAATATAGATTTATTAATAACATTCAATTTTTTATTGAAAATGTTTTCGAATCATAAATTTCAGTGAAATCCCAAGCCTGCGTTCACATCTGCATTTTCACCATCAATGCATGCCTTGTTTTGGAGCATAAAGATGCGAGGGAATTTTCATATTCATCATCAGATGGAACTCATCTTAAATCAACATGACATAATTTTGCTTGGTTTGCTTGTTCAATCCAGCTGCTTTCCTCAGTAGAGGCCAGCCTATTTGAGCTTACTTATATCAGGATTCTGAATGTCAGCTTCTATATTCACTCTGTACATGTGCTGTTTAACCAGATCCATTATATATCTGTGTAAAGAGAAGATTTGTCAATATATACAATTACATTGTTATGTTTTTTTAATGGTATTATGAATTTTTCACAGTGTTATGCATTAAATACCACTAATATCATTGATTTTTCAAATATTGAACAATTTCTATCAGATTTAATATCCCCTCATACCCTGTGTAATCCAACATTTTACCATGTAAAGAGCCTGTAATGCCAAAATCAGGAATATGACAGTCATTTTTGTTCTTTTTTCATCTATTGATATGTTGGAGCTATACTGTTTCTGCCAGTGATTTCTTACAACCTCAAGAGTTTTCTCACCATTTAGTAACATTAGGTTTTCATGCTCTATATTTTACACTTGAATACTCTATGATTAAGTTTTGAATTCATGTCTATATCTAATTGAAATAAATGGTAGCATATCAGTAGAGTTTTGCTGTTTCAATTCTCTATAACATTAGTGCAAACAATATATTAACTTCAGTTATGTTTCATATTTAGTTTCATGATGAAAAGAATTATTTAGAAAATGTATTGCAAAAGAACTAAAACTTTACCCCAGAATCAGTTGATCTTTGAAATGCTATTCAAATTTTTGCAAGTTAAACTGTCCCATTGAATAAACACAATAGCTATTGTTCTCTGTGGAGTTTATAAAAGACAGTCACATGAGCTTTATGTGAGCAAATATTTAAAATTCATGTGTCTTGACATCAACGTATATGTGTGTGAGAATTGTTTTGATGTGTTTGGTATTGTTTTGTTTTCTTGTATGGAAGTACATTTATGTTTGCACCGTGGTTTGTTGTTTGAATACTTGGTTGTGGATGTTTTATGTTGTAGTAATGCATATTGTCTTGATACATCATGGCATTTCATCATGGCAAAAATGGCATATGTGTTGCTAGTCTTTGGTTGTCAGTTCTTTAGTATATGGGCCTACTTTTTGCTGTTTACTATAGCGTTGTTGGTTGTATACAAATTACTCAAAGATTAATTAAAATAAGGATTACTGGTAACATGGGTTCCATCAAAAGAATGTTTGGTAACTTTTTATTGTGGGTTGAGATTTAATAAAACAAACATGTAAAGCTGTTTAACTGGAAGTAAACAGAAGTATGTCATATCAATCCTTAGTTTGACCATTGTTAAGCTATTACTATAATACTTGATCAAACTACATCAAATCACTAGGAGCTTTAAGTATTGTGGGTCTTTGTAACCTTATTTTCATGCTTCACTGACTGTTTAATTTTACTTTGGAGTTAGAAGTCAAGTGCTTGAGTATGTAATAACTTATTTTGATAAAGTAACGTCAAGAAGAAACTTTTGATTACACTTTGTTAAAGTTATTTAAAAATAAGTAATACAAGACACTTTTCCTTCGAAAGCTCACACTTTTTATATTTTGTCTTGCCTGCCACAAAAGTTGCAGTATGCAAGACTTAGGTATTACTATCCAGCGGTGGCATAAACTATTTGTATAAAGCTTTATATTTCTGAAGGAAGAAGACCTGGATGCTTCATATCTTGTATGCAGATACATGTACCTTATGATACAAAGTTTCCGTCTGTCATCTGTCCATTGTCCCTGACCTTATTTTCATGGTTCCGTGACTGCTTGAAAAAAATTATTGTTTTTTTGTCATGTGAATTTCTCACTTATAATGAGTAATAGGATAATTATATTTGGTATATGGGTTCCTTGCAACATCTACATATAAAAAGAAGATGTGGTATGATTGCCAATGAGACAACTCTCCCAAAGAGAACAAATGACACAGAAATTAACATGTCCATCATATAGGTTTCACCTGACCTCGACCTCATTTTATGGATCAGTTATCAAGGTTAAAGTTACATGATTAGGTCCGTTTCTCAAATACTATAAGCAATACGTCAACTATATGTGGTGTTTTGAATAATTGTAATGGGTACACGCCAGTCTGGCAGGTTTCATCTGACCTTGACCCCATTTTCATGGTTCATTGATCAGGTTAAGTTTTTGTATTTTGGTCTGTTTTTCAAATACCATAAGCAATAGGTCAACTATATTTAGTGTATAAAAAAATTGTAAAATCAATGATCAGTGAAGCAGGCGAAACATTTCAGCATGTGCACTCTTGTTAATTTAATTTCTTTTCAAAAAGTCAATTCTGTTATTATTAAACATTTTCCCCTTTTATAAAAAGTTTACAAAAATAGATGTAGTATAATTGAAAAATTGGTACATTTAAATCCAATATTGTCTCAAGTTTTGCTTGAATATTAAATTTTTACACAGTAAATGGTTGCATCCTAGTTTTAATGTTAGTTGCATACTCTTCTTACCCTGATTCTACCCTTGTACTTATTTTTTTGCAACAATTTCAGATTTTTTTTCTCAAATTATTGTTATTAGTATGTAATTGTTTATTTGCATCCTTGCTAGTCAAACATAACATGCATTGAAAATACTGAACATTATGTGTTAAAAATACCGAACAATATGTATGAAAAATACTGAACACTATGTGTTAAAAAACGTTCACATTTGTTTAGTTCACTTTATGTGTTTAGACAAATGTCAGATGTTATTTAATCAATAGTAAAGTTATGAAAGCAGTAGTTAGTGTTCTTGTGAGTATGACTACAGATAAATAAAATAAACTGTAATGATATTTATGTACTGTGGATTCATTCATTTTCATGGATTGAGGAAAAATATATTATTTAGATACCTGCTGACATGGTTTTAATCAAATTCTGCAATGTCCATAGCAAATTTGTATTTTGCTGAGCATCTAAATTCATGGTTAACCTGTACACAAGAAATCAGTGAAAATAACTACCCCATGAATGATAATGAGTTTACAGTAAGTTTAAATAGTCCCAGTTCAATCTTGCCTTTGGTTTCCATCACTGAACACCACTAATCCCTGCTGAACAATTTAACTTCCAATACCCTTATACACCAATATGAATTTTTATTTTCAGGAGAGGTAAAATCATAACCTAATTTTTTTTCAGAGTATTTTTGATAAAATTAAATGTTATCTCACAGCAAAAATGAATGGTTATTTACATACATGTATAAAATAATGGCTTAGCTTGCAAATTTGATTATCCCACTTGCTAACAACTTACAAGTATTTCACACAAGTTTTCTGAAAGAAAGTTGAATAATCCCTTCCAAAACAACCATTTTGATAGATTTGGCAGCATAAACGCAACATGTCTTGCAATCAGTAGGTTAAGTACAGTGGCACTTGTAATAAGAATGAGTGGACTCAAAGAATGAATTTTTAAGCTCAATGCAAATGGATAGTAGATCCATCAATTCACTACAATATCCAGTACAGGACAGTACTGCTACCTATAATTCCAAACAACTTGCATTGCTCATTATCACCAAAAAAGTTTTTCTTTTGAAACAAAGCCTTATTTGTTAACAAACATACATTTTGTCCTGGATGTGATAGTAATACATATCAAATAAAAAGTTTCACTGTACTTTTTAAATATTTCTTTATATATTTGAATGCTTTTCACCAGTTTTAGAATGTTCACCAGAGGATTAATTTGAAGAAAAACACAATTTAATGACATTCTTTTGATTTTAATTTTATTATATTTTTGTTCTTATTACTAGTTTTTGTTTACTAAATACTTTTGTAAAAGAAAAAACAGTTTATGATATTTATTTTGATTTGTTTTAATAATAATTTAAGATAGAATGAAGAATAAGATGATAATGCTTTATGTTTTGGTTTTCAGTTGGAACACCGTCAGGATCGAGAAAATCATCATTATTAAGTATTGGTACATAATTGTTGTTCTTTTTTGTGTTGCACTTTGTTTGAAAGTTTTAGACGTGTTTGCTTTAGTTTTTCATCACAGGTTCTGGTTGCACTAACTTCATCTCTCAAAACATAATTCAAGAGAACTGTTAGTTTTTCTTAATCTCTATATATTTCTTTCATGCAGCTTTTCTTGAATCCATTTATTTTTATATTTTTTTGGGGTCAGTAAGTTAACCAAACATCAAGGATTTTTTTGTGTTTACCCATAAACTTATTACAGATCTTCTAGAGGCAGTACTTCTCTAATTTTATAGATGAAGTATTTTTTTTTTATATATCTAAATAGAATATGGAATTCTTAAGTTTTTGATAATCATATATTTCAAATTTTTTTTTTATCATAACTTTAAAATCCACCCTCTTAAGATGTATTAAAAATATATAAACAGAAAGGAGCTTGTTTTTTTTCCCTATTTTGCAAGCCACTTGTGTACATGTGCACTACTGGAAATGAACTGTTTTCTGTCATGCATGGAATGCATTGTCTTCAAGTTTTATTTTTTTATTGATCAATTGATAAGTGTAATTATGCTATAGCTGCAAATTTTTAATTTATGTTTTTATCAAAGATGATTTTAGAATGTTAAGTACTTATCCTAATATATTTTTTTTCCTGATTATCTTATGGTTTTTTTAATCATTTAGAATAATCATTTTTGACAGAGACGAAGTCTAGTAATAGAAATATTGAAAATAAAAGAAAGGCCAATTCAGAGACAGTTTAAATTACCGAAGTTAATCAAGTTATATAAATATTTTTTATAAATTTATAGTTTGTAGGGGAGAGGGAAAGAAGAAATTAATTTCATGAGTAAAATATTTTTGAATTAAAATTTAATTTCTTGTAAAATATTGTAAAAAAAGAAGACAATTCATGAGATGTTACTTTTTTTTACCTTATAACCCTCATTAACAGGTGAAGGAAGTCCCCCTATCCCTGCACAAAGAAAATCTTTATTGCACACTGCTTCTTCTTCAGATCCAGGTAAACAACTCTTCTATATTTGTTTTACAATACTAATCATGTAGTTTGCACTTTTTATTTTAAGGTGGAGAGCTGTCTGTATAGATAGGTTTGGAATGAAGTAATTTGAGTTTGAGTTATTTCCCTTGGCCACCATTTTGGAGGGATAAACAGTTGATTTTCTTATTTGACTTACCAAATTGAAACATGTGATATACACTGATAACAGATCGTAGTGGTGAATTAAACAAGGCTAAAAGAAATAAAAATTGGTCAGAAAAACCCTTTTTCTCAAGTCTAGCGGTCAGTATAAGAAGATGAATTTGGGTGATTTATGAATGAATTTGCACAATTAGGCCTCCAGCAAGGTGACAAAGGGAAGTAACTCTAGCTCAAATTGTGTCAATAGAAACCAATCTATACACCAAACATTTTATTGCATATTTTGTCAGCATTCTTAGTCTTTCAAGTGGTTTGAAATTATTTATTATAAAAAAACACTATTATTTATGCAGGTAGGTATAATAAATTGTAAATTACAAACCCATTCATCTGATAATTTTCTATGTGAACAATTTGTAATTACCATATAAAGAAAGAAAACAGTTACATGAGCAAAATCTCAATTTACATTATTCCGAGATACTCTTTTATGAATCATTCAAAACATTTAATGCTGGCTTAACAGATAATAGTCAGAAACATCGGCATGATTAAATGATTGGTGATACTATAAACGAATGTAATAAGTATTAACATTATGAAATTTGCTAGCCTTGATGCTTGAGAATTCCTATGCAGTCAACTCTCAACTCTGTTTTATCATTAACAACAAATGAGTCGCATTCATTAAATATAAGCACCGTGACTGCATACAGCCCCTTAAAATTTCTACTTTGATTTATAATACTGGAAAATGCTGCTTTACTCTTGATCTACTTCTTGGATTTTAATTGATTAATTTGGCTATACACACATTTTGAGAATAAGGAATGCAATTTTCATGTTCAAATTCACATATTTTGTTGAAAAGTCAAATTCACATATTTTGTTGAATAGTCAAATTCACATATTTTGAAGCAACAATAGCCAAGGTATCAGTCAGACATACTATCTTTCTATGCAGGTCTGTTAGATTTGTGCTTGACCTGCATCTTACTAAAATAACATCAGTGTGTCATTCACTTTGCTTCCCTATGGCATGGTAGCATATTGAAAGGTAAAATAAGATGTCTTTTTAAAAAGATTATTAAAAAATAATGTGAAATTTTATGGGGAACCAATTGGACCAGCAGTGACATAAATCTGACAGACCCTTATCCATTGTATGAAATATGTAGTCAAAATAATTGATAAAGAATTCTGAAAAGAAAATTCTACTTGGTGATTCATGAGTGGGTTAGCAATTGCAATGGAGGGATTTTGATCTGTAACACTAGCTATAATTCTAGAACTAATTAACGGTTTCAAATTTGTATATACTCTGTTATAGTATGTGACAGTTGTAAATTACAGTTGCAGCAAGCTCATTCAGAATTTTTATATTCATTTGTCAGCCTCATTTACAATTTGCTTTGTGAAGTAGCCACGTACTGTGATTTTAGAATGTCAGAACAAGATGCTGCAAAAGTAGTAGTTTCAGCTATTTACTAATTTCAATATTTTCATGGTACATTGTACCTCCAAAAACTTTTATGGTTACAGTGTATATTCCATAATATCGTGATACAGAAAGTAAATACAAGTTGATAAAGAAACACAATTGTGGAAATTGTATATTGCAAAAATTTTTCTATGATACTTATCCCAGTAATTTGTTTATTATCATGTGATTTTATTTTCAGATGATTTACCTAGACCATCTCCCAGAGTTAAGAAGGACAAAAGTCGACAAAGTTCTGTCTCAAGGTCTCATAAACTAGATGAACCTAAAAATCTTAGGGTAATTTATAGTTTGAAAGTTATCTGCAGAATTGTATTAAGGATAAAAAATTGTGTTTTCTCACACATACATGAATAAGTTGGGATATAGGGTAAATGAGGTAAATAATTAGTTGATCAGTTTGAAGAGATGAGTTCAAACTGCAACTTGATAAGCGTTATAGTAAATTGGTATTCACTATTGTGAAAGGACAAAGCCATTAGAACATTCACTGTAATTGCTTAGAAAAAAATCAAGACACCATGCAGTCAATGAAGCAGCAAGCTGAAATAAATTCGAAAATCACTGGATGGCAGTAGAATAACTTTTGATTGACATTAAAACGATTTCTACTATTACAGTAGTATATGGTCAAAGATTTGAGGTAAATGTTGGATTTTTATTGTATTTTTAAACATTCAGACATAATTCAACCTCAACCTGAAACAAACGGTGATTAGGGGATGTTAGGGAATTATTTTGATTTGACTTTAATATAAAAATAAGAAGATGTAGTATAATTGCCAATGAGACAACTCTCCACAGAGACCAAATGACATAAAAGTTGACAACTATAGGTCACTGTACTGCCTTTAACAATGAGCAAAACCCATACCGTATACTGTAAATTCAGAAATTATTGCGTGCATTTATTATTGCGATTTTGTCATTTTAGACTAAAATGCGATTTTTATCTTTGCGATATTGAGAAAAATCCTGTTTAATTCATATAAAAAATTTCGAAATGCGAGTTTAAATTATTGCGATTATAACCCTGTCGCATTTTTCGCAATAATAAAAACATCGCAATAATTTCTGAATTTACAGTATATATAAGTCAGCTATAAAAGGCCCAGAAATGGCAAATGTAAAACAATTATTCAAACTAATTTAAGGTCATTTCTGCTACAGCAAAAAAATTTTATTTGGTTAAAGATTTTAGATTATTACTGACTATTACTTGAGTCATTTCTATATAAATTTTTTAGGAATGGACACACACTAAAAGTAAAGGCAGCTTTTTCATGGAAGATGGAAGTCTGATATGTCACCAATATGATTTTAACCTTCCAGACGATAGTAAAATTTGGATCACTATGCAGCCACAGAAAGCAAGTAGAGGTAAATTCAGAACCAGTTGATTGTAACTGTATTAAGCAAATATTGTGATTTATTTTAGCCATTTTAGTTTTCAGGGTATTTGTGTTGAATTGATCGATTTTGACTGTTAACTCAAATTGGAATGAAAAACTGTAAAGGGTATGTATTACAAAAGGATGTATGTTTATCTACATGTCCAGTGGTGTATTAAAAATAAACTCATCGAAGATACCAAGCTTATAATTATGTATGCCAGACACATTTTTTCATCCACAAAACCCTCATCAGTGATGTTCAATTCAAAAAAGATAAAAGACAAAAGTTAAAGGAGATGAGACAGCAAACCAAAAAAGAAATCTAGAAGTCAACATTTTGTCCTCAACAAGTGACAAGTCTTTGTACCATATATCAAGTCAATAAAGAACATGACGAAGTTGCAGTTTACTTAAGTGTTGTTGTCAATTTAGTGGTATTTGGCAGAATATTGCAATTCATAAATTATTCTGAGTCTAGACAAGTTTTCATGTAAACTTCAAAAAGAATTGATTGAAGGAGTGAGGCCTAAACATGATAGTTCTTGGCTATGTTGCAAGAGTGTATGCTTGAATGCATATGATGAAATTATAGACAAAATAATTACTTACAATTGTGAAAATCAAGGGACGAAAAATAAAAGTCCTTGAAAAATTAACACAAATTTACAATGTGTTTAAAATATTTAAGTAAGTTATTTTTTTTTTGGTTACTAAGTCACTGTTACAAGGCTATAGAATTAGTTAATACTAACAGCTCATTTTATATTGACATATATTTTTCAGGAATGGATAGTAATCCTGTAGATACTTCTGTCTTTATATTGAGAGACAGACCTGATGAAGACGGTAACTTACTTGTAGCTTTTACAGAACACAGAGATGGCAGAGGGGTACGTTTTTTGATTTTTTTTTTGGTGATTTGTTATTTGTAAAATATTATCCATATCCTCTGGTGTGTCAGTTCAAAATGAAGATTGTAGAGCTTGAAAAGAGGGGAGAATAGAGGTGGTTGTTGTTAAAACTGTTATATATCAAAACACAAATGATAACTGCAAAAACTGGGGTATAAAAGCAAAATCATTTCTGTCATTATAACTTTCATTTTTTAAATGCCAAAGATAGTAAAAAAGAATAAGAAATAAATAGATTCATTTATTGACACACTATGGAAGAATAGTTTTCCATAAGATACATGCAAAATAAGAATTACAAGCCCATTTTTAACTGAAAATTCAGAAGTGATGAATATTTTTTATATAAGCTGTGGATTTATTATTATTCTTTGGGAACAAATTTTTGTGAGAATAGGGGGGAATCAAGAATTTAAATGTCAAACAAAATACTAATTTTTACATAGGTTTGTGAGGAGAATTTTTAATAACCACAAAATCAAGTATCCATGAATTCCAAAAAAAATCCTTAAATCCACAAAAATTGGTACCAACGAAAATAAAAGAATTTACAATATGCAAAGAATGTGACAGGATAAAGGTTACAATTATCAAACAGGCATTTCCTGCTGAAGGTCAACAGTTTTCTCAGGAAACTTGATCTTGCTTCCTCCACCAGTGACTGCAAGGATAAAGCCAAGTGTGCTCAAAGTTGTGTTAAACACCAATAATCAATCAAAACTGTCATTTTGCAACTTGTACAAGAATTGCATTAATTAATGTTGTATATATGTCTGATAACAAATTGACAATACTTAACCCATGAATTAAATTCCTTATTTATGGACTATTTGTTCTATTTGAAGAAATATGGTGTAAGCTGTGATTTGAGCGCTGGTAAATATTACATCATGCCATATACAACAGGGTGTAGATTTAAAAGTCGAAAATCAGAATCAGAAAAGGAAGCTAAACTGGTATCTCAAGATAAGGGAGGCAAATATGTTATAACCAAAGCTTTCAGGTATGACTGGTCAACTTTTGCTTCATCTACTCTTGTTTTATTTATGGTCATTATTTTTGTCTGTCTAGACTCTAGAACTTATTAGTAGCATTTGACAGTCTATAAGATCTATTTCTCATAATTATAAAAAGAGGTCTGGGAGCTGAGTGATATATGTAATTGATTGAACTATGTCTTATAGATAATTTTTAGACTAGTAGCTTCCATTGGCATATGAAATAGTTTGTTAAAATATTCACAGAGATGTATACAAGATCATTCAAATGTACCAAAGTTACGTTTGAACTCATCAAACAAATGTATTCATTAAAAGTGCCACTGTGTAGATATGAAAGTCACATTAAAAATAAATCTACAAATCTTGTCATTCGAATTTAAAAAAAAAATTTAAAAACATTTCACAATAATTCACACCCTTAACTAAACAATCATAACATGTTTCAACACTTATACTGTAACAGTATAGTGTTGCAAAAAGCTGAATAAAAGAAATTTTTCTTACAATATTCGGTACTTTTCTATGACAAAATATCTAATTATCATTGTATATTTGCATTTGTAGGAAAGTGTTAGAAGATATATTTGACTACAGTGATTTAGATGGAAATGGATTTATGAGTAGAAAAGAATTTAACCTTTTTAACATCAGAACTAGTGGTGAGGAAGTAGCAGATGAAGAATGGCAGGTTGTGGAAGGTAATTGTTATCAAAATTCACTTCATAATATTTTTTTCTATCCGTATTAGATGTACATAGCTATTTTAACTGCTTCTGAATTGTGATTTTATCAGATATAAGAAGAATGTAAATCATTAAAGCTAAGAACTAGGAGTATAAATATATTTCTCTAATTCTTCGTCAATTTATCCCTTTCTGCCCCATTGTATAAAAAAATTTCATCAACGTGTGGTTCGTTTGATCTCAGTTCTTCATTGGTTAAAATCCGATTATGACGTCGAATCTACTTGCTTTCCTCTGAATTTCCTATTGTGACGGCATGAAAAAATGCGACCATGCCTGATGACGTCACATAGAAAGAACACATCTTTTTACAGATCATTCGAAAAGACGGAATAAGTTTGCCTGCATATTGTTTAAAAATCATTAGAGAAACAGATTCCACCACCAAATCTTGTGTAATACGATATTTATCAACTCTCGACAGTTAAATTTTAAATATTTAAACCGCTCGGCGAGCCTCGCGTTTTAAATTTGAAAATTAAACTGTCTCGAGTGGATAAATATCGTATCACACTCGATGCAGTGGTAGAATCTATATGTATTAAACTTCAAATATAAATAAGAAGATGTGGTATGAGTGCCAATGAGACAACTCTCCATCCAAGTCACAATGTGAAAAAAGTTAACAATTATAGGTCAAAGTATATGAAGAATTATTTCCATATAATCTGGCCCATATCTTGGGAAAATTAGTGGCAGATCCACAGTTCTAGTAGAAAAAAAAAGAGGGAGTTAATAATTTGTTATGGTAAAAAAAGCAAAACAATTTTATGTCAAAAAATGATTTTTTTCGAATCAAGGACACCCCACCTAAACACGCAACAATGTTATCAATTCTATAAATAAATGAAGTTTATTGTCTTGGTTTCACTTATAACTATTAGAATGTGTTTTACTATTTGTTAATAAAAAAAAGTTCGGCTGCTTTTCTAACAACATTTTCATCAGACACTTTATATACATTATAGACAGGATAGATTTAGAAGATGGAGAGATTACAAAAGCTGGGTTTCTACAACTCAATGAATTGGAAGCTGAAGATTCTGAGGGTGATACTGAAGATTTATGGACCACGCTTGTCAGTATGGGATATAACAAACAGCTTATCATGGACCAGGTATTTGGATAAAACATTTTCTCTAAAATATGATTTTGTTGTTTTTATTCAATTGAATTAAAAATTTAACAAAATATTTAACAATACTTTCTAAGTGTTTGACATTATTTTGCTATATAAGAGCTATTGTGTTCGTTCCTGTTTTTCTATGTGGCTTTATCTTTTGGTGTTTAATTGCACCTGAATTTCATATGAGTACTATGAATTAAGAGTTCAACTCCTTACCCTGCTCAAGGTTGGAATGAAGATACAAAATTGCCAAAATCTAGTCCATATGCTCAGTTTGAATTTGTTCCTTAGATTATACAGGTTGAATGCTCCTAATGATGACACAATTATAATAACAGATCTTGTTCATGCAGAAAAAGTTATTGATATTTAATTTTGAAAAAGATGACAAGTATCTCTTTTATGTGCATGAAATTTAAAGATAGATTTCTTATCATTGATGTGACCTCTTGGGTTTCCGAGTGTTGAAACTCATTTCCCCTGTTTAATAAACTTTCTGGTCTTTTCAAGAAAATAATATGATTTTTCTTTCCAGGCATGTCCTTTCCAACTTGATGTATACACAGAGGATTGCGATGATGCTGAGTTAGATGTAGTTCGAGTAGACAGCTACCCAACATATCCAGGAGATCTCTCATTTGATGACATAATCAGCAAATCATTTATAAAGCATGTAAGTTTACTTCCTTTGTCTAATATTCATTTGGGCTGTTTTCTGCTCTTTGGTCAGGTTGTTTTCTACTCTTTGGTCAGGTTGTTTTCTACTCTTTGGTCAGGTTGTTTTCTACTCTTTGGTCAGGTTGTTTTCTACTCTTTGGTCAGGTTGTTTTCTACTCTTTGGTCAGGTTGTTTTCTACTCTTTGGTCAGGTTGTTTTCTCTTTGACACATTCCCCATTTCCATTCTCTAGTCTATGTACAGAATATTACTGGCTAGTATATAGTACTAGAGTAAACGTTGACAAAAGTTTATTTGTCATTTGTTTGATATTCAAAATATGTCATCAATCTGTGTTATCTTGATACTGTGAGTATGTATTATTTTTTACCTATAGCTTCAATTTCGTTGAATTTCCGGTAATATTTTCACAAGCTTACATCTAAACATTGTGATTGGCTAACAACGTCCTAAACAATGGGAGTTCAACGAATGATGTGACGTAATATTCATTTTTAGGTACGATAAATGAAATTAGCCACATTCCTTTAGATTCTGAAACGACCAATTGATGGAACCTTAATAAATGTTAAAAAGTAATGTAACGGACCATAAAACTTAATTTTAAAAACCTCTTACCAAGACTTTTAAAATGGTAAATTTTACAACAATGCCAGTTTTTAGTTCCATGTATTGCATTCTCTTTAACGATAGAGCAGGATATGTAAATATTACTGTCGTAGAAGTTTATTATATTTGTCTGTTTCAGGGTGAGATTTCAAGGGTTAAAGGTATGAAGGACCTGTGTATGTACACATACAAAAATGATGGCTGGGCATCCCTGGTACTCGATAACAAGGTAAAGAAGTAGAATTTGGAGTTTAAATACACTTAAGCAAACATAAACATACTCTGTATATTTTATAATTTCAAGTAAACATGTTGAAATCTTCATGTACATTCAACTGAAGATGCAAATGGATAATTCAATAAAGTAGTTGGGTCTTACAGCCTATCTTTACACATCCATGCTTTTGCTAAGATAAACATACTATAGTAATACTAAAAATTACATCCATTACTTGTACATGTAGGTATTCAACTTTTACAATTTTGATTGACACGTTCATTTAAAAAATGTCTTCATACATTGTTTATAATTGTAATTAAAAACTTTTTTTTCTATTTATAATGAATTTATAAATTTCAGTCTCACACCAGAGTACGTGTTGAACTAGATTGTAGTCGTAGTGAAAATGTAATCAGCAATCATGACAGTTTACAGCGGACACTTAGAGTAGATCCAGGTTCAACACTTGTAAGTTTTTTTTTGAATTTATTTTTGAATTTAATTTAACTCATTCTGTAAAATTAATAAGGCTTTCCCAAGCTTCATAAAAAGATTTTATGTCTTAGTAGTTTCAAACTTATTTCAAAAAATGAAAAGGCATAGGTAGTACCAAGGTCCTTCAAATCTCAATATATAAGGTATGATGGATAAACAAAGATAACTCATAGCAAGAAATAACACCTTTAACAGTAAAAAGAGGTCGGTAAACTATTTGGCAATGAACATAGCTATATAAATCCATTTCGTCATAAAAGTGGTGTACTAGAGAGCAAAAGATAACGAACAAGGATTTACCGAATTCTAAAACTTTTTGACATCAAATATGGTAACCATGCAATTATACATCTAATATATTGAATAAGATACATATACAGACTAAATTCCATATTATCTTGACAAATAATAGAAAAATGGCAACAATTAGAACCTGTATGAACAATCATGGCTGAACAGCAAGATGATTTAGCATTTAATCAAAGTCATTGAAATTATAATGTTGTATTTTTTTAAGGCTATCTGATGAATTCATGATTAAAAAGTCTCGGACAGTAATGGCATAGCAGCAGCATATTTTATTGCTGTCCATCACGATTGATCATTAATTGAAGATACAATTTACAAATTAAGAAGTACGGGAGTACCTGGCAAAGTCTTATTTCAAAATTTATCAACTATCAGCTTAGGGGTTAATTACAGGGCTTCCAAAATTTCCTGACGACAGCCGGACATTTTTCAAAGAAATATTTTTGACGGTCAATGATCAGCTGGATACTTAAATGTAACTGAGAGGATGCATAAATTGATATATGTGTCTAAATAATTAGTAGTGTTATATGCAATAAAATTATTTATAACTGTTTTGTTTTCTTCATTCTAAAAATAAATAAAATATTATCCTCGGTATTGTGTCATTTTTCTGTGTATCGTAATACAGTAACCATCATTGCATCAATCAGCTTCAGTACCTGACTGTTCTCATGTTTTTGTTTCTGTTTATATAATCTATCTTCTCTCTGTGAGTACTTAACACTTTGTAAATTAAGGCCATCTTATTTGAAACTGTTGATGTTGGCTTTAATTGCAGTACAACTTGATCATCAATACACGTGATACTTTTCTTTTTGTGTATTGATTACCTGACCACGTGACTTTTACAACTGATGCGGTATTTATAGATAACATTGAGGAGGCCCGATGAAGGATATTGTTTTAAACCGTGTAAAATCTACTGAACAGTGATAACATTTTTCTTTGTACAATTTCCCAACCTGATTTAGAAAATAAGGAATAAATAAAAACATACTCAGTTGATAAATAATTTAATGAATAACAACATGATATTTTATGTAAGCATATAACAACAATAAAATGTCAGAAGAGCACAATGCTGACAAACACACGCAATAAATATTACAATGAGCACATTGAAAAGAAGCACAGATCACAGCACAAGATTAGAGTTCATTTAGTCTAATTAAAGATTTTACATTCATGAGCTTGCTAAATGCATTGTTCTGATAAACATGGCGGTTACGAATGGATTGCCATTTGCGGATAGCAGGAACAGGGTCAAAGTCTTTAACATCTACACCTACTAAGCTTATCCTCATAAGTTGATCTAAAGCGTCAATACCTAGACTACACCTTAGTCGATCATAATTCCCACGGCGGGACTTAACTTTACGTCGGACACCACCTCTTTCTCTATAACATCGGAAATTGTCTGAATAAATTCGGAGCAGGCATTGTTCTCTTGATATAATTTAGAAGTGATCACGGCACCATTTAACTTAGTTAAATCATTTATTGACTGAAATTTGTCCATTGGTTTTTCCTATATATTTTAGTAAATTTTCCCCTTGAGAGTACCCCAGTATTTAACACGATGTACAGTGTTAAATAAAATAATATATATCATACTTATTCATTTATAAATATCCTTATTTGAAGAATAACTTTTAAATATCAGGATACTTTTAAAACTGAATGCTCATTTAAAATAAAATCTATAAAGCGTAATTAAATAGGATGTTGTTCCATACACGCTTACATGTTTGACCTCGTTTACCGGATTACCTTTATGTACATTGTTATGCATCATTAATTCTATTGATAAAGATAAGCTAAGAACACCTCATCAAAGGTAACAAACCTGTAATCAGTGAATGATTTATGGCTTCAATATAACTTATTGAAGGGATAATTGTTTGACAGCTTGTTGTTATTTAAATAAAAGAAAACGTGTTTTTTCTACTTTTTATTGATGTACACAAGCTAAAGACCAAGCCGTACATTTATGTACCCAGAGGATTAGACTAACTGAGACACTTCAAAGTATCTGAAATATGCTGCTTCTGTTTTATTAAACCCAATTATGACCGAAATATCTTTGTGAAATAGATTGCCACAATTATAAACTAAAATGCCCAAACGGACATGCCCAAAGCCCCAAACGGTCATTTTTATCGATCGATAGTTGGTAAAAATTGAAATGACCGTTTCATGAAAATGCCTTGAATAACAAAATGTGGCACACCAATTCTATTTGACCGTTTGAGGCTGAGAGCAGCCGGTCTTTTTATGAAAGTTTCGGTCAAGTCCGGAATATATGACCGTTTTGGAAGCCCTGGTTAATTATACCCTGCTCTAAAGCAAAGGAGGGGGTATACTGGTTTTATAATAAGTCTGTCCGTCTTTCTGTCCAAAACAATTTTGGTAGCATTTTTCCCTGCACAACAAATCAGAGCTTCATGTGAGCATGCTATACTATGTGATGCATTTTCAGATTCATCACTCATCAACTTCCTGTTTACCAAATACTTAGAAATTTCTTTACATAATGACCATTTATGAAATTTTTGTCACATTTTTCTCAGAAACTACAATCAAGGCTTTCTGAAATTTGAAATCAAGCTTCTTGTGAGTTTTCACATCCGTCACTCGTCAATCTCACTGTTCACCTAATTTATCGTAGTTTTGTTAACAAGGTTAATTAAGTGGCATATGAAAGAGTACTATGAAAGGTGTGTGACACTGAATAGCTTTTAATAATGAATACTTTTCTATTTTTAGATTGCCTATCACCTGATGCCAGAAGACGAGGATCGTGATTGGCAGGTTAAATGCACGGAGACAATACGCTGAGAGTAGAAGATTTTAAGTAACATTGTAATATTTTCCGTCCTGTGATAATGTAGTTCAGTTTTGTATTTAAAGAATAATGTTTTTTATTGTAGAATGGTATAGAAAACAGGTGTAGAAATGAAATTTACTGCTATATATTAGAACTTGAAGAAATCAAAATTTTTAAGTCTATTTATTTACTGTAGAATGTGAAATATATCTTCCTTTGCAAAGAGTGCTTAAGAGTTGTCTCATTGACACTCATACCACATCTTCTTATATCTATTAAACATTATAACCTTTTTATACAGATGGATTAAGACATATTGCTTTATGTTGTCCTAGTAGATTTTTATAGTGCACAAGCTTGCAAGTGCAATATATATTCTGTGAAAGATAATATTCACTAATATTCATGCAATAACCATTTTATTGTATGGGAAAACTGAATAAAAACATATTTTTATCATTGATTACTTCACTTATTTAAAGCTTTATTTGCACTGGTGCAATATGATATTATTGCAAGCTAAAGTTTGGTTCCATTCTGTATGAAATGTATTTGCTAAAGCATAAATTATTTTCCAGAACAATCCACTTATTTTGTCAACGTATATTTGTTCCGCCTAACAGAAGTTCCCCTGGAAACTTTGTTATAAACAATGCCATAATATCTGTTTCTGTTGGAACAAATATTCTATAACCTGTATTCTGTTAGGAACAAATACTGTAATATGTGTTCCAGTGGAAATAATACCCCATTCTTTAAACTTAAGATATTATTGATTGCATTTATAAATATGATTATTGAATAGGGGGCAAAACATGTAAGATTAATCAATGTTATAGCAGGAATTGCTTCAAAAATTACGATCAGAATTAAGGATGCAAGTAATGATTAATCTTAAATTCATTCAATCAAGACATTTTTATACGACCGCAAAAAATTTTTTGTGGTCGTATATTGGTATGACGTCGTCGTCGTCCGGCGTCGTCGTCCGAATACACATTAGTTTTCGCACTCTAACTTTAGTTTAAGTGAATGGATCTCCTTGAAATTTTACCATAAGGTTCAATACCACAAAAGGAAGGTGGGGATTGATTTTGGGGGTTATGGTACTAACAGTTAAGGAATTAGGGGCCAAAAGGGGCCAAAAATAAGCATTTTTGTAACTTCCAGACATAACTTGTGTGTAAGTGTATGGATCTCTCTGACATTGTACCACAAGGTTCCATATCACAAAGGGAATGCTGGGATTGATTTTGGGGGTAATTGTCTCCAAATTTTAGGAATTAGGGGCCAAAAAGGGGCAAAAAACAAGCATTTTTCTAGTTTCATGACAATAACTTGTTTGTAAGTGTATGGATCTTTATGAAATTGTACTACAAGGTTCCATATCACAAAGGGAAGGCTGGGATTGATTTTGGGGGTTTTCCCTCAAAATTTTAGTAATTAGGGGCCATAAAAGGGCAAAAAAAACATGCATTTTTCTAGTTTCAGGACAATAACTTGTGTGTAAGTGTATGGATCTTTATGAAATTGTACTGCAAGGTTCCATATCACAAAGGGAAAGCTGGAATTGAGTTTGGGGGTAATTGCCCTAAACGTTTAGGAATTTGGGGCCAAAAAGGGGCCAAAAAACAAGCATTTTTCTAGTTTCCAGACAATAACTTGTGTTCAAGTGTATGAATCTCTCTGAAATTGTACTGCAAGGTACCATACCACAAAGGGAAAGCTGGGATTGAGTTTGGGGGCGATGAATCATAAGGGGGTTCAAAAAATTGGGGGGAGGGGGGGGGGTTTCCTTTTTTTCTTTAACATTTTCCATTTTAAATTGGTTATTTCTGATTTATATATAAAAGCAAATAATAATGATATGGTTTGAATAGGCATACATGTGAACCTCCCGACGGGAGTACAATAATCCCGTTTTCAGGGGTCTCCTCCCCCCCTCCCGTTGAAAAAATCCCGTGTATGAAATTTTTCATGAATGAAAAATTTCTGCCCAACATAACATCTCAGGCATCTGGTGTAACTGACATTACCTGAAGTTATATTTTACCTGTAAATCAATTAACATGCATAATTATATGGCTTCACTTGTCAGCTTGGGTGTCAAACATACTGGTAAGCAACGATTTTTACCTCAGGCTAACTGCCGTTGTGTAACAAAAACTGTGTATTTATTGGGTTACTTCCCTTGATTTATCCTGTTTTAAGTTACTTTCCTTTTAATAATGAAAATTTTTAAAAGAATATAAATAAAATATAAATTGAACAAATAATCATAAAAGGATGGTTATTAAATGATTTTAAATGTCTTAGGACAAATAAAAAAATAATAATTTGAAAATTATTTGAGGATTCTATACTTCCTTTTAAGGCTTAAATTGAAATTTATATAATAACTATGACCCTAACATTACAGATAGAATGAATTTCTGAGTTTGCAAATAAAAACTATTTGCAAGAGAAAAAAAAAAAAAAAATAAAAACTATTTGCAGACAGCTAAACAAATGTTCTGGTTGCAATGATTGTTTTATAGAATATGAAGTAAAAAATTTAAAGAACATACTGGAAAAAAACAATGTTAGATTGAACATGTAGAATATAAAGATGGAGAAACTTTATAAGTACAAGGGTACTATAAACATAATAAATTGGTTGGAAAGTTGAAGAAAACACACTTTAAAAGACCATTTTTACAGCACACGGTTACATTTACAACAAAATTAATGTCGATTAAAAACCTCCTGATCTGAGTCCTAATCTCCTGACCAAAATTTCCCAATCTCCTGATCTGAGTTTCACAGTCCATCACATGTATGAATAGGTAAATTGAAAATTTTTAAGTTCTTAGACCACTTTCATTCTGTGTCAGAAACCTATGCTGTGTCAAATATTTAATTACAATCCAAATTCAGTGCTGTATCAAGCTTGAATGTTGTGTCCATACTTGCCCCAACTGTTCAGGGTTCGACCTCTGCGGTCGTATCAAGCTGCGCCCCAGCGGAGCATTTTATTGCATTTATTTCAATGTTGCAAAAATTTCTGACTTAACAGATAGAACCCAGTTTTAAAGCCATAATTTAAAACAGTGTCTCTTTAATAGCCGTCAATTTTCATTTTCATTTGGATCCATCAATCACTGCAAAAGCTCGTGAGTTGTTTCTTCTCTATTACCATCATATAAGAAACACTATAAAACCTTCAAGTGCACTCATTAAATGCTTTCAGACAGAAGAAAACTATATATATATTTATAAAGAACATGTATTCTCTTTATTTTCTTTAAGGTTCAGGGTTTGTTATTTGGTTGAATATGCTTTGTAGAAGTAAAAGTTTGTAAGATTAGCACTCAAGCTTCTTGTACTCTGGAAATACTGAAAAGTAGTCTGTAAAAATATTGAACTTATTTTGTAGTGTGATGAAAGTAGTTGTTGGAAAGTAGTGAGACCTTTTTATGATAATTACAGGCATGCTTTTAAGAATGCTATAAACTGACATTTCTTGAAAATAATAAAAGGTAGGAATGTTTTAATTTTTCTGAGGAAATGGATCACTTGACCATGCAATGCAGTTTCTGAGCATGCCTTCATATTATCATGAAAAGATCTATTTTTGATATATTGCATCATGTTAACATTCCATTACTAATACGTATTAGTGATCATAGAATAAATTATGATAAATATTGTTTTGTTTAATTCTTTCATTAAGTTGTACAGAAAATTATTTCCTAATAGTGTTGAAATAAGAAATCAAACCATAATTACAAGTAAACATGGGGCAAAGTCTCAAATGGATGGGTTGCAATATTTGTGACTAATCAATTTAGAATGTTTACAATGTATGTCATTTTCAATTGTGAATAGAAAAATAAGGGAGTGTTTGTCAATTTATTCCATGAAATTAGGTGTACAACTTCAAGATGTATGTAATGTTTGTGTGATGTTTGAGTGTTCTCAGTTGAAAAAATTAAGAGTTGATTACAAAAATTTGGTAGCCTGTTTTTGTCGAGCCTGATGTACATGATTTCACAGTTCATTGCTCAATGTTAAGTTTTTGTGTTTTGGCCTGTTTTTCCTAAATAATAAGCATGAGGTCAACTATATTTGGTGTATGGAATGATTGTAAGTTGTATATGTCTGTCTGGCAGGTATCATCTGACCTTGACCTCATTTTCATTGTTCATTGGTCAATGTTAAGTTTTCCAGGTTGTTTGTTTCTTAGATACTGTAAGTAGTAGGTCAACTATATTTGATGTATGGAATGATTGTAAGGTGTACATGCATTTCCCATTTGGTTTATCTGACCTTGACCTCATTTTCTTGGATCATGCTAAGTTATGTGATACTTGTAGTAAAACGTTTATATTTAGGACTATCAGCATAAATTCAGTGGTTAGTAATGCAGGCCAGACATTTCAGCTTGTGCACTCTTTTGTAAACTTTGCCGAAAAATAACTTGGAACAAGGAATGAGCCTGACAAATTGACAGCAAATTGGCTTTCCTGTATAATTGAAAGGCACTTTCAGACTTTTTTGACCAGCCACATTCTATGCTCATTTTCCAATCTTTCAATAATCATAACTCCTGAATGGCAAAAGTGAAAATCGTCAATACAAACTTGATCACCATTTTGTCAGCATATTAAAATTTTAAAAGCAGTGGCTGAATGGTTCATAAGAAATTGCAGGAAACAGCATTAAGTGCCATTTTCTTATAGATCAAGGACCATTAATCCTGAATGATAAAAGTGAAAATCATCAATGTCGAACTTTACCTCCATTTTTCATCAGTAAGAACATATTAAAATTTTAAAAGCAATTGTCAAGCGGTTCATTAGTAATTTCACAGAAATTACATTAAGTGCCATTTTCCAATATATCAAAGACCATAAACTACTGAACAGTAAAAGTGAAAATTGTCAATATTAAACTTGACCTCCTTTTTGTCATTAGTATCAACATATTAAAAAACAGTTCATAAGTTATTGCAAGGAAAGTGTTGGCAGCGTTCATAAATTTTGCTGAAATATGACCAAGTTCCAAAATGTGGAAAATGAGAAAAAAATTCTTCCAACAATTCCATAATGGTAGGTGCAAAACTTCATCATATGTGCAATCTTCCTACCAAGTTTCATGGATATGGGTTGAACAGTGTAGAATGAGTTTATTACACAAATTAGGTATCCACTTATCCCAACCTGACTCCACCATACTTTAAGCTGGTTTTAGACTTCATCCAACCCTGCCAAAATAGGTACACTTGACTCTACAGTGATACATGTAATTCACTGATGTTTAAGGTATTATAACTCCATTATATGAATGAGTAAACCAAAATCAAATGCTACTGTATCATCTTAAAGAGATATACTGTAGTTTGAAAAATATATATAGGTAAATGAACCTGCATACAAGTTAAAATGATCCTATATATGCAGTATCATTAGTATACAAAATACAAATCTATCAATTAAGATGTATCATATATTTTTTTCATTTTGAGAAGATTACTTTTGTGAAAGTTGTCTTTGTGATGTGTGGATACAGTAGAATATTTCCCGAAGCTTAAGATGTATATTACTTTATCACATATTTGTTATGAATACGTTGGGTTTTGCATATGCAATAACCTCAAAATTGCCCGGGGCAAAAAAGAGGTTATTGGTTATTGTGCCCTGATTCCAAATGACGTGACGTCATTGCGTCCTTAACGACAATGGCGAACAATGACGGTGCTCGTTTCATCGCAGTGGAGGAAAGCGATACGGCAGACTTTGTAGAGGAAATGAAAAACGCTAACACAAGGAAAAAAACTGAAAGTGACATTAAAATTCTAAAGGAGTGGTTAAAAAGTGCAGGAGAATTACGCAATCCAGAGGATATTCCAGTTGAAGCGATGAATATGTATCTGGCAAGATTCTACATAGCCGTACGTACAAAAGATAAGAAAGAATATGAGCCAGATTCGCTAAAGTGCATTCAATCATCCATAAATAGATATCTGAATGAAAAAAACAACATCAGTATTATAAAGGACAAGGAATTTGCTCACTCTCGGGATGTTCTAGGGGCGAAGCGGAAAGCATTGAAAGGGAAAGGACTTGGAAACAAAAAAAGACGTGCAGACCCCTTCACTTCTGATGAAATTGATTCCTTGTTCAACAAAAATCTGCTAGGAATAAGTAAGTTTTAATAATCAAGTATTAATAAAGTATTTAAGATTTATTTTATAGTTAAAACGCAGTTCCCGTTTTATAATGGGATAGTAATTAAAGTCCGTCAAAAGTTTCAGTTATACAATAACTATAGTTGTATTTCTAATATTATGCCTAATTTTTTTTTATTATAAATTAAAAAGTGATTTCCAGAGAATCTCCTCTCAATTAATAGAATTTCTTTGAATAAAAGAAAAAAGGTAGTTGTATTTGTATAAGGTAAGTAAACTTGAATATAAATTATTCATATTTGGAAGGCCATATATATATACATGTAATTTAGCATAATTTCATATTCAATGTATGTTATTTTAGGTAACCCTGAAGCCTTAACAAACACAATATGGTTAAATAACTGTCTCCATTTTGGAATGAGAAGTAGACAAGAGCATACAGATATGTTATTTGGTGATGTAACCATGAAAGCAACATCTGAAGGAAAGCACTATCTTGAATATTCCGAAAGAATGACCAAAACAAGACAAGGGGAGTCTGGAAATACAAGGTCGTTTGCACCTAAAATGTTTGAAAACCCAGGTAAATACCGTATAGAATTACATCATGATATTTTAATCTTACAAAAACACGTATTTGTAATATCAATTCATATTAACTTACGATAAAACTACTTTGCAGCAATCGGAACAGAACACAAAAAAAGCTGAAATCGTATTCTTAATACATAACAAAACATATATTCTCTGCGATTTACATTTAAGAATATTTGAAAAAAAATGTTATGTTTTGAAAAAAGAAGTTTCTTCTTTTATTTTGTATGTTTAATCATTGGTCTTCTTTGTAGGTGACCCAAGATGTCCTGTAAATGCATTTAAAGAGTTCATGAAAAGACGGCCTGTTGATACTTTGACACCAGACAGTAGGATGTATCTGTCAACACTTCACAATATTACCCCTGACAGCACTCTCCCATCTATTAGAGCATTGTGGTTCAGTAAACAACCACTGGGAAAAAACAAGCTTGGTAACTTGGCAAAAACTATGTCTCTTAAAGCTGGTCTCACAGGCCGTAAAGTTAACCACAGTGCCAGAAAAACAACAGTTACTTCATTATTACATTCTAACGTTGAAGCTACCCAGATAATGCAGTTGACTGGACACCGTAATGTTCAATCTATAAACCAATATAGCTCTGCTTCTCTAGAGCAGCAAGAAAAAATGTCAAACATTTTGAGTGACATCTCTTCTGGTAACCGAGGATCTATAATTAATAATCATGAAAATATCCCTAATCAGCCAAGTACATCCATTCGCAATATTGAACAATTAACAGATGATGATTTAACAAATGTAGATGTCGATGCAATGGTTGCTTGTATTGAAAGTTATGAGGAGAATTCTGCTACAATGGCAAATAGTAACAATGCACAACCAACAGTTATAGATTTAGCCCCGATTATGCCAAATTCTCGAGTTTGTGTATTGCCATATTCAAAAATAAGTGGAAATGTGACAATAAATTTCTATGGAGTAAATGATAAAAACTAAATTTGAAAATGTGATAAAACTTTTGTGATAAAATTTTTAAGATTTTACCTGTTATATTTCATTAAATTGTTATAATTGAACTTTTTTCTCTTTTCTGCAGAACTTAAATATGTGATAAATAGATTATAACATGTCTTTTCCATATTGGCCCTGGTATCATCCCTCGACCCATATCGGCCCTCGGCTAAAGCCTCGAGGCCGATATGGGAGTCTCGGGATGATACCAGGGCCAATATGGAAAAGGGCATGTTATAATCTATACATATTTTTTTCATTTTCAGAATTAGTGTCTGTGACCTGTTCAAAGTTGGTGGCTGCCTTTTGTTAAATCTTGATGTTATTTTAGTTAATTGAGGATTTTTATGTCGGTGGCAGATCTTTAATAGCCTGTTAAATTTATTTACTCCTTTTTAAACTGTGAGTAATTTTAAAAGACATAAAAAGACATTGATTTGTAATTGAAGATCCTATGTTGACCTCTAGATGGTCTTTTTTTATGTCCTTGAGTTGCTGTCTCATTGATGACATATCCTTATTTACATCAGATTTGACCTTGAGAGGTCATAACGGTGTTATTTTGCCGCAGAAATTTCCTTGCCGTTTGACTGATAACCAAACATATTTCTTATAATTACGTGGATATTATCGAGTGCAAAATAAAATTCCTTATCACTTGTTATATATTAATTTCATCAATAAATATTCATGAAAATAATTTTTAAGAACATAGATAAATGTATGAAAATGTTTTGTCGTGAGAAATATAAAAAATATAATAAAATTTGTGTTAACGAATGCAGAAGAATGCAGAAAAATATGAATGCCTACATAAATCCAATCTTAGAAAAACGAACTATTACAGAAGAGTGTCCACCATGCACTTGCACTGCACTATCATTAGAATAGTAGAATAGAATGATATATAAATGGATAAAAATTTGCCTGTAGACTTATTAAGATGATCTGCTATATATATAACTGGTATACAAATATTAATATAATATATAACAACAAACCAGAGTATACTGATAACAAATGATTATATCACTACAATATAATAATTATTACAGTGAGGTTGAATTCCCTGTCATTTATTCATCATCCACACAGGTACTTGTCTCATAAAAAATATATCTATGTACCTTAACCTAACTTTCAGGTATAGAGATGTGATTTTTTTTCTGAGACAAGAGCTTGTGACCATCCACCAGAACTTGTGGTCATCCGATGTTCAGTACTTCAGTACTTTGATTTATATATGTCTGGATGAAAAGTATCTAAAATGTTTACCTTTGCTGACCTCGAGTAGTAGCAATACACTGAACCAATCTTATTGGGAGCATGAAAAGGTCAAATTGAACTTTCATTGCCAGGTGGATCATCTACTAGGTACTCCTTGTGAAGTGATTTGGCATATTAACTATTATAAATGGCACAAAATTCCTAGACACTCACTTAACACAAGAGTGCACACACTGAAATGTCTCACCTGCTTTACTGACAATTGATTTAATGTTGATAGTCCTAAATATAAAGCTTTACTACAAGTTTCACATAAACTTAACATGATCCAAGAAAATGACGTCATGGTCAGATAAACCAAACAGGAAATACATGTACACTTTACAATTATTCCATATACCAAATATAGTTGACCTATTGTTTACAGTTTCTAAGAAACAAACTTAACCAGGAAAACTTAACATTGAGCAATGAGCCATGAAATTTGAGGTCAAGGTCAAATAAAACCTGCCAGACTGATATGTACATCTCAAACAAGTAAAACTGTGAGCTACTACTCACTGATGATACCCCTGCCGGAATATTTTGGTAAACAGGAAGTTTTTGAGTGATGAATCTGAAAACACATCACACGGTATAGCTGACTTATATAAACCCTGAAACCAAATTTCAGAAATCCTTGTCAAGTAGTTCCTGAGAAAAATGTGACGAAAATTTTCAACTTGGCTATCATGTGTAAAATAATACAAGTGTTCGGTGAACAGGAAGTTGTTGAGTGATGAATCTGAAAACGCATCACACGGTGTAACTTACTAATATAATCCCTGAAACCAAATTTCAGAAATGCTTGTCAAGTAGGTTCTGAGAAAAATGTGACGAAAATATTCATGGGACGGACGGACTGACGGAAGGACAGACAGAGGTAAAACAGTATACCCCCACTTTTTTAAAGAGGGGGTATAAATATTTCCATACACCAAATATAGTTGACCTATTATATATAGTATTAGAAAAAACAGTCTAAAACACAAAATCTTGACTTTAACCACTGAACCATGAAAATGAGGTAAAGGTTAGATGACACATGCCAGTGCTTGTGACCATCCATCCATCTGAGATATGGACTTGACCACGAAAACTTAACCTTGTTCACTGCTCCATGAAATGAGGTCGAGGTCAGGTGAAAACAGTCTGACAGGCATGAGGACCTTGCACGGTACGCACATACTAAATATAGTTATCCAATAATTCAAAATAAGAGAGATTAACATTATAAAAAATCTTTTTTTCAGTAGTCACTGAACCATGAAAATGAGGTCAAGGACAGTGAACATATGACAGATGGAAACTTTATAACATAAGGCATCTATATACAAAGTAGGAAGCATCCTGGTCTTCTACCTTCTGAAAAATAAAGCTTTTAAGTAGTTAACACTGCTGCCGCCGACTCACCTTCTATGTGTCTTGCTTTCTGCAAAAGAAGTCTCAGGCTCGACAAAAACCAAATGCAAAGAAACAACACTTTTATTGTGGTTCTTTATCTAAAAGTCACAGCGAGGTCTTCAAACCATAGATGTATGAATAGGGCAAATACTAGTACTAGTAGTAAGCACTGACTGTATGCAAACAAATCATCTTACATCTGATGGTCCTAGGCCTGGAATTTTCACTTAAATTTGAACCAACATCAGTAGAGCATGATGCTGACCAAATTCATACAAGTTTGCATAATTAAAAAATCTTACAGCACCAAAAATACAAACTTTTGATGTTACCTTACTTAAGTCAATGGAAATTGCATGTGCAGATTGTCTTAATAACCGATTGGTTTTTGTCTTTTATCCTTTGCCTGAATGCTGACCTACTATAAAAGTGCACCCTTTTGCAATTTTAAATGATGTTACATCTATAAGTATCAAATATATTATTGCAAAGGAAATGAAACCATTACCCAGAATCAGTTGGTGTTTACCTGGCCATTTAAAGTTTTGCAAGCTGAACACTCCCATTGAATAAATGCAATAGTTATTGTTCTCTGTGACTAAATTGAGCTACCCTTAAACAAGAGAGACAACAACATTACAACTCGTTTGTATGTAAAATTAAGATAGTTTTCTCATCCAGTTTCTCAAATATGGGACTTTGAAGTGCCGACCTAAAAATATCATAATGGCTACAACATTTAAATTTATCCTTAGTATATAACAGTACTATGATGCTAGGATTGATGTTTCTTTATTTTGTAGAACAATGGGATACAAAAAATACATCTTAATATTTACAATTTTATTGCCAGATAATTACAGAGATTTTTACAATTCTTTCATCACATATTTTATATGTACACAAATGTATATATATATATATATTATGAATAATTTAAAATTATTTCTTATGATATCAACATCAGGATCTTTATATTAATATAATGAAATACATAAATCAGATAAAATACTTAAGTCATTCCATTTATTGACAGTTAAAACCTCCGTAATTTTTTTTGTTTCTTTTTTAATAAATAAAACAATTCTTTTAAAAAAAACCTCAATCATGTTTTAAAAAAATACATTTCAGCAAACTGATGATCAACTTTGAATTAAAAAATACTGTTCATGTAACTGATGACTTTTATGAACTTTCGGCCAATTAAACACCTACTTTGAATAACACATGTTCTTTTAAATTATATAACTGATGAATATTAAACCAACACCTCGTAATATTCTTCCATAAACACAAATATTCCTAGACAAATACACTATATTTTCATGAACACATTTGGCTTTGTATTACAATGATCATCAAACATTTGTCTTTTCTTTCAAAGCAAATAAAATGTCATCTTGACTGATGTTGAGCCTCACTCTCATTTGAAGGTCATGGCGGCCATGTTCTACTAACAGCAGTCGTATACTACCAAGTCTTGAACATATAGATGCCAGTTGTGAAGTGGTTGGTGGGGTTAAACCTACAAAATGACAAAAAAGATGAATTCAAAATTACCTATAAAAGAAAAATAAACTGTTAACACAGAGATATGTCTCGCCTATTTGTTATTTTGATAATGCAAATGTCAATACATTTGCATACCGAATATCATTGACTTAACATTAGTGGTTCATCTTAAACTGACCTAATCACAAACAAATACATGTAAACTAAGCAAAAGTTTCAAAGTCAATAGACCATAACTGAGGGGTAAGGACCAAATATTCTCTATGGTAATGAGATGTGCCAATGCTAATACAACTGCATACCACATATCATTGACCTACCACTAGTGGTTCACCATGAACTAGACCTAATCACAAACTAATACATTGTTGACGCCGCCGCCGTCTCCAGGAACAGCATACGTATGTCTCGTTTTTTGACTCTGTCAAGGCGAGACAAAAACTCTGCTTACAAATTCATATCCCAAGCTCCCTATATCTGAGTTACTGGATTAGGAGTATTTACATATACAAAATGTGCCACACCATTGATTTAGTTTAGAAGTAAAGAATACAAAACGTGTACGACAGACGAATGAACACGATGATAAACAAGAGTGCACACGCTGAAATGTCTCGCCTTCTTTACTAACCATTGATATAATGTTGATAGTCCCAAATGAAAGCTTTACTACAACTATTACATAAACTTAACATGATCCAAGAATATGAAGTCAAAGTCATATAAACCAAACGAGAAATACATGTACACCTTACAATCATTCAATACACTAAATATAGTTGACCTATTGCTTATAGTTTCTAAGAAATAGACTTAACCAAGAAAACTACACATTGACCAATGAATCATGAAAATGAGGTCAAGGTCAGATGAACAATGCCATGCAGACATGAACAGCTTACAATCCTTCCATACAACAAATATAGCTGACCTATTGCTTATTGTTTAAGAAAAACAGACTGAAACACATAAACTTAACACTGAGCAATGAACAGTGAAAATGAGGCCAAGGTCAAATAAAACCTGCGAGACTGACATGTACATCATAGAATATTTCCAAACACCAAATTTAGTTGACTTATTGCATATACCGTAGAAAGGCTTGTATAGTTCGCACTGGTACATAGTCCGCACCCCCTTCTCCCCACGAAATTTTAGGTAAAAAAACTTTTTGTAACTGTTAGAAAAGGTCTACTGAAACTCCGGTAATTTCAAATCCTGTGCGGTCGTTTGCTGTATTTTCTTGGAAAAACCTGTTTTCCATCACCAAACAGAAGCTGAAACTGCTTGTAAATGATTCTAGAACGCTTCATGATTGTTAAAATAAGTTTAATTCACTTAAAAAACAATTTAGAAACTTGTGTATGTTTAAACAGGAAGTTTAAAAAGCACGTGTAAAAGAAGAAACTAACCGGTGAGAGTCGAAATCCGTACATAACAGATATCACTATAATACGACTTTGAAAGTAAAACAGTTCCATCCTTTTGTAAAACAGTCTTTAATATATCTATCACATTAATGTTTGAAGGGTCTTGAGCTAATACAAACCATATTAGTCAGTATGAAACACCAAAACGGAACGAACAATAACCGATTACGTTTTGTAGTTTACAAATTCTAAGCTGGTTTACGGTTGCCTTTTTCACTATGTTTGTATCGTTTCAATCAAGCAGATACCAGTTTATTTCAACCAATGCATTGAAAAGAAACGAGAAATTTGTAATGAAAGGTTTAGTTTTTATATTTATCAGTATTAATTTGATATTGAATAGAAATAACTTATTAATATGGATGAGTTAAAATTATTAGTTTGAAAAATGATAAGAGCGCCCTCTGCAATATAAATAACAAAGATGGCGGAACGTAAACAAACCACCTCGCCCGCGAAATTGAAATTTTTCTCTTATTTCTTGCTTATTGTACTCTATAGTCCGCACCCCGTCTGGAAGGTCCAATTTTGGAGAATAAAACCGCGGACTATACAAGCCTTTCTACGGTAGTATAAGAAAAAAGACCAAAACTCAAAAACTTAACTTTGACCACTGAACCATCAAAATGAGGTCAAAGTCAGATGACACCTGCCAGTTGGACATGTACACCTTACAATCATTCCATACACCAAATATAGTAGACCTATTGCATAAAGTATAAGAATAAACAGCTGCGCCATGAGGGCATGATACGCCCGTCGTCTTGTGTGTGAATTTTTATGCAATAACCATAAATAGTTTCTGACATACGGCGTGACATGCGAAAACCCCCCTTTTTTTTTTTTTTTACAAAAAACTCAAAATCTCTAAAATAAAATTTTGAATCAAAACCAAAAAGTATACAGATCTTTAGATTAATATAACTAAGAAGTGTGTAAAATTTTAAGCAATAATCATAAATCGTTTTTGAGATACGGCGCGACATGTGAAAACCCCCCCTTTAAAAAAAAAAAAATCAATATCTCAAAAATAAAATTTCGAATCAAACCAAAAAGTATAAAGATCTTTAGATTAATATAACTTAGAAGTGTGTAAAATTTTAAGCAATAATCATAAATCCTTTTAGAGATACGGCGCGACATGTGAAAAACCCCTCCCCCTTTTTTTACAAAATACTCAATAACTCAAAAATAAAATTTTGAATCATCACCAAAAAGTATACAGATCTTAAGATTAATATAACTAAGAAGTGTGTAAAATTAAAAATTTGACGGGCGTATAAAAACAGACCAAAACACAAAAACTTAACTATAACCACTGAACCATGAAAATGAGGTCAAGGTCAGATGACACCTGCCAGTTGGACATGTACACCTTACAATCCTTCCATACACCAAATATACCAGACCTATTGCTTATAGTATCTGAGATATGGACTTGACCACCAAAACTTAACCTTGTTCACTGATCCATGAAATGAAGTCGAGGTCAAGTGAAAACTGTCTGACGGGCACGAGGACCTAGATAGGTACGCACATACCAAATATAGTTATCCTATTACTCATAATAAGAGAGAAATTAACATTACCAAAAATCACAACTTTTTTTTCAAATAGTCTCTGAACCATGAAAATGAGGTCAAGGACAATGGACATGTGACAGATGGAAACTTCGTAACATAAGGCATCTATATACAAAGTATGAAGCATCCAGGTCTTCCACCTTCTAAAATATAAAGCTTTTAAGAAGTTAGCTAAAGCCGCCGCCGCCAGATCACTATCCCTATGTCGAGTTTTCTGCGACAAAAGTCACAGGCTCAACAAAAAAACAACCTTATGCTTGCAGTGTGTATAATGATCTTGTAATGGACTGACAAGGAACATTTTGAAACCATATTATTGGTCTTCTATGGACCCCTCAGTTATTGCAAGGTTTCTTTTATGAGCAGAGTGTCTGGTATTTAAAACTCACTCCATGAGGCACTCTCAGATAAACATTCAACCAATTGTGAATTTATTTTCTTCCATTTTAGTCTTTCTCTTTCAAAAGGTTTCAGAAAAGTATTGTGATATTGTGATAAAACTGCAAGAAAGGCTACATCAATTTATAATATTTCACCCGGAATTGTTTACCTTCAAATCTGCATAGTGATATATGCTGTGTATATATCCTAGAAAACTCAGCTTCCTCTAATCCTGACCTGGTGAACTCAGCTACAATTGCTCTCAGGAATAGTTTCTCTTGATTTGACAGTCCTCTGATATTATAAAAAAAAAAAAAACATCATTAACTGGGATTAAACCAAAATTGGTTTCAAAGAAAAACACTTCTTTCACAACCTACATATGGTGGAAATAAATTTAAAATTAACTGGTGTAATTTAGACAGAAGTGATAACATTACTAACTTTTCTTTTGCCAACAGTGTCAACAGTGTTACCAAAGATATGTGTGACCTCTGACTCAAGTGTTGAAGAATGAAAAATCAAATATTAGTATTAAAAATAAATCTTTGTATGCACTCTTACTTTAAGTTTTATATCAATTAAAATTAGTTCACACACTCTCCTGCTCCCTGGTCTTGGAATGAAAATCCATTCTATTCTTTTTATAGACCATAATTATCTCCCTTCATTTATTTTACATTTGTGTAAAATTTTCAAGGAAATCTTTCAAATAAAGTAAAATTACATTTAAGTGTTATATTGAAAATAAAATTTAACTAATATGCAAGAAAACTAACCTGATTGTAACTATTTTTGGAGAAGAGAACATTTCCTGAAGTGCAGCATCAACATGCGACATTCCAACCAAGATGTTGGTTTTCTTTGAAGGAGATCTATTTTCAGCTATCTCAGTAGATCTACGACAGATATCCAGAGCTCTCCTAGCATCACCAGATACAGCTGCTACTTTCCTAGCAGCCAGCTGTATAGCATCTGAATCAAATGCTTTCAGCCCTTTCATTCTGGATACGACTATCTCCTGTAACTGTTTGAAAGTGTAAGGCTGGAATGTCATTCTTGTAAGTCCCTGAAACAGAATAAACCTCATATGATTGCGCGTTCACTAAATGACAGTTAAGGATCGATTTAAAACTTCCAGCTGGCTGACAATTGCTCAACCTTATACAGGACAGGAAATTGTTGAAATTATATGAACACTTTTTCTCACTAGAGACATGTTGAGCAAGATTTTTTAATGTGTCAGCTCACAAAAAACCAGTGTGGATGGAAAAGTATTGAGGATGATGTGCAACACCATCAAATCTCATTATTTGACACTGATGATCTGATGCAACCATTTAAATTAATGTTCTAACTCTCCAATTATATGAGTTTAGCAGGGAAACAGTTAATAATTCTAATGTTTCTGGTTTCACGTGGATGGAAATCATACCCCAATATCCTCCTCTACACCATAACCCATGGTGTTGGTCCTATTAAAGGAGGAATATACAGAACATACATACATACTATTAAAAAAACTATTGAAGTATATTTTGAAATTATGCACATAAATGTATGTTAAAATATAAGAGGAATTAACAATATAGGGAGTAATATATAGGCATTTTTTAAATACAAAATAATTGTGTATTACCTTGATACACAATAAATTAAACAGACTAGTAAATCTGAAAGGCTTTCTGTATGATTATCCATTTTCAGCAATTTTTGAAGTAACCAGGCTTAATCCATATATATACACAGGGATGACTAATTTGAACTAGCTTTTTGTCCATGTATGTAACACACCTATTAATGGCGAATAATAATGCCAAGTTTCATCCCTGAACTCCAAGGAGTTTTAAAGTTGGAGAGCGGAAACAATTTTTGTACTTATGCATAGGGGTGACAAAGTTGAACTCAGTTTTTGATCAAACTTTCTTCAATATTCATTTTTCGTCCATGTACACAACACACCTTCTAGTAGTGGTGAATAATCATACCAAGTTTTATTACTGAACTACAAGGATTTTAAAGTTGTAGAGCCAAAATGCTTTTTGACATGCTGATTAATATAGGCCTTCGACTCCTTAACTAGTTGGGTCCTAATTATTAGGTGCCAATTTTTTTTAGGACCAAGGTCATATACTGTATTTTGATACTATCGGAATATATATAAGCCAAAAATATATCTACAGAAAAAAGAAGATTCAACTAAATATCTTTCAAGCATTGTTCTACTTTTCAAAATAAAACCTACAATTCTACTGGCAACTCTTTTCATCATTATCCTCTCTGGTAAATCCATAGTATTAGCAACAGCTAGGACAACTAACCGAGCATGTCGCTGTGATGGCCAGTCAAATAGATTATACATAACATCTTGTTTTCTTGTCCATAGCAAATCAAGCTGAAATATATAAAGATTATGATAGTTATTGAGGCCTGTCATATCTGGTGAAAATGAGATTTTTCTAAGATCAATTGATTTAATCGAACTAGAGGCTCTCAAGAGCCTGTGTCGCTCACCTGTATTTACTGAAACTTTGGAAATCATGTAAAATAAGGTTAAAATCATAATTAATAGTATTAGATATTAGATATTATAATGATATCTAAGATAATAACAAAAAACTGCAAAATTTTTGTAAAATTACTTACTCAGGGGCAGCAACCCAACAACGGGTTGTCAGATTCGTCTGAAAATTTCAGGGCAGATAAATCTTAATCTAATATACATTTTTTCCACCTGTCAGATTTGCTCTAAATGCTTTAGTTTCAGAGATATAAACCAAAAACTGCATATTACCCCTATGTTCTATTTTTAACCAAATCGGCCATGATAGTTGGAAGGCGGGGTCATCAGTCAAATTTTTTAAACTAGATACCCTAATAATGATTATGGCTAAGTATGGTTAAATTTGTCTCAGTAGTTTCAGAGAAGAAGATATTTGTAAAAGATTACAAAAATTTACGAAAAATTGTTAAAAATTGACTATTAAGGGCAATAACTCCTAAAGGGGTCGACTGACAATTTTGGTCATGACAACTTATTTGTAGATCTTACTTTGCTGAACATTATTGCTGTTTACAGTTTATCTCTATCTATAATAATATTCAAGATAATAACCAAAAACTGCAAAATTTCCTTAAAATTACCAATTCAGGGGCAGCAACCTGACAACAGGTTGTCAGATTTGTCTTGACCTGATAATCAGTTTTACCCTATGTCAGATCTACTCTAAATGCTTTGGTTTCAGAGATATAAGCCAAAATCTACATTTTACCCCTATGTTCTATTTTTAGCCATGGCGGCCATCTTGGTTGGTTGGCGGGGTCATCGGACACATTTTTTAAACTAAATACCCTAATGATGATTGTGGCCCAGTTTGGTTAAATTTGGCCCAGTGGTTTCAGAGGAGAAGAATTTTGTAAAAAGCTAACGACGACGACGCCAACGGACGACGGATGCCAAGTGATGAGAAAAGCTCACTTGGCCCTTCGGGCCAGGTGAGCTAAAAAAGGAAGTGAAGTCCTTCTTATTGTGGCGGAAATTAACACCTATAAATTAAAACTGTATATATGTACATTATAACATCTGACAGAATAATACTTTGGTTAACTTTGTAGTTGTAAAAGTCCGAAAAGAAAAGCAAATTCAAAAGGTTCATGACTCTCTATCAGCAACCTGAATTAAAACATTTCATCACATTACCTTTTAACATCAAAGAAAGGATGATGTTGTACTCAACATCAAGTAAAACCATTATGAATAAATGGGGAATGTGTCCGATAGATGATGCCCCCACTTGCATATCATATAAAGTTATAAAGGGACATTACTGAAGAACGGTAAAAGTGAAATTCCCAAATTTGAACTTGATCTGAGTTTTGTGGCAATAAGTATTGTGTATAAGTTTCATAACATTTGGTTGAGGCAAACTTAAGTTAGAGAACAGAAACGAAAAATTCAGCAATTTTTCCATTTTTAAAGGGGCATGACTCTAGAACAGTAAAAGTGTCACCACCAAAATGCAAACTTAATCCATATTTTGTGGTAATAAGCATTGTATATAAGTTTCATAACATTAGGTTAAGGCAAACTTAAGTTAGAGAACAGAAACGAAAAATTCAGCAATTTTTCAATTTTTAAAGGGGCATGACTCTAGAACAGTAAAAGTGTCACCACCAAAATGCAAACTTAATCCATATTTTGTGGTAATAAGCATTGTATATAAGTTTCATAACATTAGGTTAAGGCAAACTAAAGTTAGAGAATGGAAACGAAAAATTCAGCAATTTTTCAATTTGTAAAGGGGCATAACTCTAGAACGGTTAAAATGACGCCACCAAAATTCAAACTAGATCTGTGTTTTGTGGTAATAAGCATTGTGTATAAGTTTCATTACATGTGGTTGAGGCAAACTAAAGTTAGAGAATGGAAACCAACTTTTGGACGTACAGACGGATGGACGTATGTACAGATGGACAAGGGTAAAACTTAATGCCCCCTCCACTACGGCAGGGGCATAAAAATATTAATATAATGATGCACATTCATAATTCATTATTTTTTGTGGGCTGCTGCCTAATTTTATTTTATCCCTCATCTCTTATTATTCATAAAAGCATCAAGTAATATTGATTTTCTAAACAAACCTCATCAGCCAACATAACAATGGTTTCTTTTCTTGGTCCAGGTGTTGTAAACTTTTTGTTCAGTAAATCAGCAGCATGGTCAGGTGTAGCTTTCTGTCCAGTCAGTTGCTGGAAAATTAATTATAAGCTGTAATGTCATATCCAGAAAGATGCTGGTGTATTTTTTTTTATAATGATAATGTTAGGGTTCTTACACAATGTATTATTTGTCAACATGATAATCTTTACATTTCTTGCAGTCTTTAAAAGTGAATGTTCCACTCAATTTATCCTTTTTAAAATGTGCAATTTACACTGATAGATTCTGTAACATACATATATCTTACATCTTTATTCATTTTACAAATGGTAAATTTCATAATATTTACGGCATATAAACAATGATGGGAATAAATCCGTTTGTCTGATAAATCTTTCAATTTGATATAACATCAGTGAAATGAAGACTTACCTGATGAAAGAACTACCTGACTTGATAGTATTAAAATAAAATAAGTAATGACTTGGAAAATCAAGAAACTTTATCTAGCACTGTACCTTGAGTATCTGTACATAAGCCTGTCTAGGCTCTGTTAATCTCATTCCATTTATAGATATGTACTTAAATTGGCTTAATTCCCCATCTTCATATGCTTTATTCAGGGCCCTGATCACCTCATGGACTGTAGCTGTTTTGCCTGTGCCAGGTACACCTGATATGTACATACACCTGTAAAATAATTATAAAAGATTCTCATGATACAAAACAAATTCATGCGTTTGTTTTTTTATAATCACAGTTCTATATAACAGAAACAGGAAGTGAGACAAATTTTAGTCATTTCAATGTCAGCAAATGGATGATGATTGACTGAAGAACTATGTTGATGCTTGAATTTCAAAGTATTCATACAACTACTGACCAATATACACCGCACAGTCAGCTATAAAAGGCCCCGAAATGAAAATGTAAAACAATTCAAACGAGAAAACTAACGGCCTAATTTATGTACAAATCAAAGCACTGTAAGCGCTGTAGGCAGTTAACCAAAAACCAAGGCAAACGTAATTATGAAAACTGTGGCAATGTTGCTTCAATTTTTTTTTAAGATTTGAAAGAACAAACATTAAACATTCGTATATTGTACATTTATGTTCAATAAATGAATTGATTATTAAGGCAAATTAATTAATATTTCATCAAGGTTTTCAAAAGCAACTCATATATCAATGTAAATGACCCCCATCTTCATCCCCAAGTGCATGATGTGACTCCATACCTAGTTTGGAATAAAATGACAGGTGATTATAAAACAGTTGGTCAAACATTCTTGGGCTTTACACTGCTTGAAAGATTTAAATGTTTTCTTTAAAATGAGCCATAAATGAAAATTATGATAGGCCCAGAAATAATTTAATAAACAATTAAAGTAAATTCAATTATCTAGACTCATTTTTTGCATCAATTTTTTTTTATAATAAACAAGAAATAATTGTAACAGGATGCCGTTACGAAGTCTCCCAAACAAAGCCCCCATAATTCGTCATTCCCATGGTCGCCTGACATTGGGCAAAGTCCAGTTAATATTGGTTTGGTCTAGTAAAGTGATATGCATATGTGACACCAAGGAGATTGACCCTGTATGTCATTCAAATCTTTTTGAAATGGTGAACAGGAATAAATATGGTTTAGATGTGGGTATCTCGACCGTTTACGTTCTCAAACAGGAGGGGGTGGGGTGACCCCAGGGACTCCCCCTATATTTCATTTGATTTGTTATATTGTCCTATACATTAATACATATGGTTTAGGGGTGGGGATCTCGACCATTTCCAAGTTCTCAAACAGGAGGGGGTGGGGTGACCCCAGGGACTCCCCCTATATTTCATTTGATTTGTTATATTGTCCCATACATGAATACATATGGTTAAAGGGTAGGGATCTCGACCATTTCCAAGATCTCAAACAGGAGGCGGTGGGGTGACCCCAGGGACTCCCCAAATATTTCATTTGATTTGTTATATTGTCCCATACATGAATATATATGGTTTAGGGGTGGGGATCTTGACTGTTTACAAGTTCTCAAACAAGAGGGGTGGGGTGTCCCCATGGACTCCCCCTATATTTCATTTGATTTGTTTTATTGTCCCATACATTAATATATATGGTTTAGGGGTGGGGATCTCGACCATTTCCAAGTTCTCAAACAGGAGGGGATGGGGTGACCCGAGGAACTCCCCATATATTTCATTTGATTTGTTATATTGTCCCATACATGAATATATATGGTTTAGGGTTGGGGATCTTGACTGTTTACAAGTTCTCAAGCAGGAGGGGCGGGGGTGTCCCCAGGGACTCCCCCTATATTTCATTTGATTTGTTTTATTGTCCCATACATGAATGTATATGGTTTAGGGGTGGGGATCTCAACCATTTCCAAGTTCTCAAACAGGAGGGCTTGGGGTAACCCCAGGGACTCTCCCTATATTTCATTTGGTTTGTTATATTGTCCCATACATGAATATATATGGTTTAGGGGTGGGGATCTCGACCGTTTACAAGTTCTCAAACAGGAGGGGGTGGGGTGACCCCAGGGACTCACTCTATATTTCATTTTTGATTTGTTTTATTGTCCCATACATGAATATATATGGTTTAGGGGTGGGGATCTCAACCATTTCCAAGTTCTCAAACAGGAGGGGGTGGGACGATACTGGGGACTCCCCCAAATTTTTTTCATTTGATTTCTTTTATTGTCCCATTCAAGTATATATATATATATTAAGTGTGGGTATCTCGACCGTTTACAAGTTCTCAAACAGGAGGGGGTGGGGTGACCCCAGGGACTCCCCTATATTTCATTTGATTTGTTATATTGTCCCATACATGAATACATATGGTTTAGGGGTGGGGATCTCGACTGTTTACAAGTTCTCAAACAGGAGGGGGTGGGGTGACCCCAGGGACTCCCCCTATATTTCATTTGATTTGTTATATTGTCCCATACATTAATACATATGGTTTAGGGGTGGGGATCTCGACCATTTCCAAGTTCTCAAACAGGAGGGGGTGGGGTGACCCCAGGGACTCCCCCTATATTTCATTTGATTTGTTATATTGTCCCATACATGAATACATATGGTTAAAGGGTAGGGATCTCGACCATTTCCAAGATCTCAAACAGGAGGCGGTGGGGTGACCCCAGGGACTCCCCAAATATTTCATTTGATTTGTTATATTGTCCCATACATGAATATATATGGTTTAGGGGTGGGGATCTTGACTGTTTACAAGTTCTCAAACAAGAGGGGTGGGGTGTCCCCATGGACTCCCCCTATATTTCATTTGATTTGTTTTATTGTCCCATACATTAATATATATGGTTTAGGGGTGGGGATCTCGACCATTTCCAAGTTCTCAAACAGGAGGGGATGGGGTGACCCGAGGAACTCCCCATATATTTCATTTGATTTGTTATATTGTCCCATACATGAATATATATGGTTTAGGGTTGGGGATCTTGACTGTTTACAAGTTCTCAAGCAGGAGGGGCGGGGGTGTCCCCAGGGACTCCCCCTATATTTCATTTGATTTGTTTTATTGTCCCATACATGAATGTATATGGTTTAGGGGTGGGGATCTCAACCATTTCCAAGTTCTCAAACAGGAGGGCTTGGGGTAACCCCAGGGACTCTCCCTATATTTCATTTGGTTTGTTATATTGTCCCATACATGAATATATATGGTTTAGGGGTGGGGATCTCGACCGTTTACAAGTTCTCAAACAGGAGGGGGTGGGGTGACCCCAGGGACTCACTCTATATTTCATTTTTGATTTGTTTTATTGTCCCATACATGAATATATATGGTTTAGGGGTGGGGATCTCAACCATTTCCAAGTTCTCAAACAGGAGGGGGTGGGACGATACTGGGGACTCCCCCAAATTTTTTTCATTTGATTTCTTTTATTGTCCCATTCAAGTATATATATATATTAAGTGTGGGTATCTCGACCGTTTACAAGTTCTCAAACAGGAGGGGGTGGGGTGACCCCAGGGACTCCCCTATATTTCATTTGATTTGTTATATTGTCCCATACATGAATACATATGGTTTAGGGGTGGGGATCTCGACTGTTTACAAGTTCTCAAACAGGAGGGGGTGGGGTGACCCCAGGGACTCCCCCTATATTTCATTTGATTTGTTATATTGTCCCATACATTAATACATATGGTTTAGGGGTGGGGATCTCGACCATTTCCAAGTTCTCAAACAGGAGGGGGTGGGGTGACCCCAGGGACTCCCCCTATATTTCATTTGATTTGTTATATTGTCCCATACATGAATACATATGGTTAAAGGGTAGGGATCTCGACCATTTCCAAGATCTCAAACAGGAGGCGGTGGGGTGACCCCAGGGACTCCCCAAATATTTCATTTGATTTGTTATATTGTCCCATACATGAATATATATGGTTTAGGGGTGGGGATCTTGACTGTTTACAAGTTCTCAAACAAGAGGGGTGGGGTGTCCCCATGGACTCCCCCTATATTTCATTTGATTTGTTTTATTGTCCCATACATTAATATATATGGTTTAGGGGTGGGGATCTCGACCATTTCCAAGTTCTCAAACAGGAGGGGATGGGGTGACCCGAGGAACTCCCCATATATTTCATTTGATTTGTTATATTGTCCCATACATGAATATATATGGTTTAGGGTTGGGGATCTTGACTGTTTACAAGTTCTCAAGCAGGAGGGGCGGGGGTGTCCCCAGGGACTCCCCCTATATTTCATTTGATTTGTTTTATTGTCCCATACATGAATGTATATGGTTTAGGGGTGGGGATCTCAACCATTTCCAAGTTCTCAAACAGGAGGGCTTGGGGTAACCCCAGGGACTCTCCCTATATTTCATTTGGTTTGTTATATTGTCCCATACATGAATATATATGGTTTAGGGGTGGGGATCTCGACCGTTTACAAGTTCTCAAACAGGAGGGGGTGGGGTGACCCCAGGGACTCACTCTATATTTCATTTTTGATTTGTTTTATTGTCCCATACATGAATATATATGGTTTAGGGGTGGGGATCTCAACCATTTCCAAGTTCTCAAACAGGAGGGGGTGGGACGATACTGGGGACTCCCCCAAATTTTTTTCATTTGATTTCTTTTATTGTCCCATTCAAGTATATATATATATATTAAGTGTGGGTATCTCGACCGTTTACAAGTTCTCAAACAGGAGGGGGTGGGGTGACCCCAGGGACTCCTCTATATTTCATTTGATTTGTTATATTGTCCCATACATGAATACATATGGTTTAGGGGTGGGGATCTCGACTGTTTACAAGTTCTCAAACAGGAGGGGGTGGGGTGACCCAATGGATCCCCCCTATATTTCATTTGATTTGTTTTATTGTCCCATACATGAATATATATGGTTTAGGGGTGGGGATAACGACTGTTTACAAGTTCTCAAACAGGAGGGGTTGGGGTGACCCCAGGGACTCCCCATATATTTCATTTGATTTGTTTTATTGTCTCATACATGAATATATATGGTTTAGGGGTGGGGATCTCGACCATTTCCAAGTTATCAAACAGGAGGGGGTTGGGTGACCCGAGGAACTCCCCATATATTTCATTTGATTTGTTATATTGTCCTATACATGAATATATATGGTTTAGGGGTGGGGATCTTGACTGTTTACAAGTTCTCAAGCAGGAGGGCTTTGGGTGACCCCAGGGACTCCCCCTATATTTCATTTGATTTGTTATATTGTCCCATACATGAATATATATGGTTTAGGGGTGGGGATCTCGACCGTTTACAAGTTCTCAAACAGAAGAGGGTGGGGTGACCCCAGGGACTCACTCTATATTTCATTTTTGATTTGTTTTATTGTCCCATACATGAATATATATGGTTTAGGGGTGGGGATCTTGACCATTTCCAAGTTCTCAAACAGGAGGAGGTGGGACGATACTGGGGACTCCCCCAAATTATTTTCATTTGATTTCTTTTATTGTCCCATTCAAGTAAATATATATTAGGTGTGGGTATCTCGACCGTTTACAAGTTCTCAAACAGGAGGGGGTTGGGTGACCCCAGGGACTCCCCTATATTTCATTTGATTTGTTATATTGTCCCATACATGAATACATATGGTTTAGGGGTGGGGATCTCGAATGTTTACAAGTTCTCAAACAGAAGGGGGTGGGGTGACCCCATGGACTCCCCCTATATTTCATTTGATTTGTTTTATTGTCCCATACATGAATATATATGGTTTAGGGGTGGGGATCTCGACTGTTTACAAGTTCTCAAACAGGAGGGGTTGGGGTGACCCCAGGGACTCCCCATATATTTCATTTGATTTGTTTTATTGTCTCATACATGAATATATATGGTTTAGGGGTGGGGATCTTGACCATTTCCAAGTTATCAAACAGGAGGGGGTTGGGTGACCCGAGGAACTCCCCATATATTTCATTTGATTTGTTATATTGTCCCATACATGAATATATATGGTTTAGGGGTGGGGATCTTGACTGTTTACAAGTTCTCAAGCAGGAGGGGCGGGGGGTGTCCCCAGGGACTCCCCCTATATTTCATTTGATTTGTTTTATTGTCCCATACATGAATGTATATGGTTAAGGGGTGGGGATCTCAACCATTTCCAAGTTCTCAAACAGGAGGGCTTTGGGTGACCCCAGGGACTCCCCCTATATTTCATTTGATTTGTTATATTGTCCCATACATGAATATATATGGTTTAGGGGTGGGGATCTCGACCGTTTACAAGTTCTCAAACAGAAGAGGGTGGGGTGACCCCAGGGACTCACTCTATATTTCATTTTTGATTTGTTTTATTGTCCCATACATGAATATATATGATTTAGGGGTGGGGATCTTGACCATTTTCAAGTTCTCAAACAGGAGGAGGTGGGACGATACTGGGGACTCCCCCAAATTATTTTCATTTGATTTCTTTTATTGTCCCATTCAAGTAAATATATATTAGGTGTGGGTATCTCGAGCGTTTACAAGTTCTCAAACAGGAGGGGGTTGGGTGACCCCAGGGACTCCCCATTATTTCATTTGATTTGTTATATTGTCCCATACATGAATATATATGGTTTAGGGGTGGGGATCTTGACTGTTTACAAGTTCTCAAACAGGAGGGGCGGGGGTGTCCCCAGGGACTCCCCCTATATTTCATTTGATTTGTTTTATTGTCCCATACATGAATGTATATGGTTTAGGGGTGGGGATCTCAACCATTTCCAAGTTCTCAAACAGGAGGGGTTGGGGTAACCCAGGGACTCCCCATATATTTCATTTGATTTGTTATATTGTCCCATACATGAATATATATGGTTTAGGGGTGGGGATCTCGACCGTTTACAAGTTCTCAAACAGGAGGGGTTGGGGTGACCCCAGGGACTCTCTATATTTCATTTTTGATTTGTTTTATTGTCCCATACATGAATATATATGGTTTAGGGGTGGGGATCTTGACTATTTCCAAGTTCTCAAACAGGAGGGGGTGGGACGGTACTGGGGACTCCCCCAAATTATTATAAAGTACATCTTCAAATTGAAGGGTGTTGGGATGACCCCCAGGGACTCACCCTATATTTTGGTTGATTTTTTTGTATTGTCCTGTTCTCATTACTGAAGACTGCATGTGTCTATCACCTACTGAGTCATTTGAAAATTTAAAAATATAAAAATCCCATAGGGTTCTATAGTAAACCCCTCCCTTCTTGAGTCCCCTCCAAATACCCCTAAATAGACCCCAATGCACAAACAAAAGATTAATGGCTCCGCTAGACATGTTAGTCTCATATTTTTATGAAACCCTAAGTAAATCTGACAAACGGTCAAAGTTGTCCTCTTAGACGGTTTGAGTGGATTCGGTCCGACTTGTCTAGGGGACGAGTTGTCCACATTACTTAAAACATCCCATCAACGTCGATTTCCGCATCTGTTTTCATGACCTCGTTTCATTCATAAAATAACAACAACCTTATTTGGCAAGATAAGTTAGAAATTACCACCCACTTATATAACTTTATTTCCTCTATCATAGAGATTTGTTGTACATGAACAATATTCCTGCGCATTTTGCCATTTGGGAAATATAAACGACTTGTAATTACCGATTTTCGGCGATGAAATATTTCATACAATTGTTCTTTGACATCGTAGCCAAAAGCACAGGGGATAATAAACTACGTACGGATTTCTATTGAGCACTACTTCCTATGTGCAACTTCAAAAGTTTTGGGTAGTTCGACGATCATTTAAGGTTTTTCTGGTCATATTTTTTGTATTCCAGAAATAAAAGTATTAAAAAAATGTCCAATTAGTTATAAATAACATAATAGCCAGCTAGATAATAACAATGGCACGTATTTCAGCATTTATTGGGTAGAACACAAATCTAGGGTGCTCGCATAAGGCAGCTTAACTGCCTAAAAATGAACAAAAAACAAATATGTAACACATAAACAAACGACAACCACTGAATTACAGGCTCCTGACTTGGGACAGGCACATACATACAGAATGTGGCGGGGTTAAACATGTTAGCGGAATCCCAACCCTCCCCCTAACCTGGGACAGTGGTGTAACAGTACAACATAAGAACAAACTATAATAAAATGCTCCGCTGGGTGCAGCTTGATACGACCGCAGAGGTCGAACCCTGAACAGTTGGGGCAAGTATGGACACAACATTCAAGCTTGACACAGCACTGAATTTGGATTGTGATTAAATATTTGACACAGCATAGGTTTCTAACACAGAATGAATGTGGTCTAAGAACTTAAAAAATTTTAATTTACCTATTCAAACCATATCATTATTATTTGCTTTTATATATAAATCAGAAATAACCAATTTAAAATGGAAAATTTGAAAGAAAGAAAAAAGGAAAAAAAAATCCCTCCCCCAAATTTTTTGAACCCCCTTATGATTCATCACCCCCAAACTCAATCCCAGCCTTCCCTTTGTGGTATGGTAGATTGCAGTACAATTTCAGAGAGATCCATACACTTGAACACAAGTTATTGTCTGGAAACTAGAAAAATGCTTGTTTTTAGGCCCCTTTTTGGCCCCAAATTCCTGAACGTTTAGGGCAATTACCCCCAAACTCAAACCCAGCTTTCCCTTTGTGATATGGAACCTTGTAGTACAATTTCAAAAAGATCCATACACTTACACACAAGTTATTGTCCTGAAACTAGAAAAATGCTTGTTTTTTGCCCCTAATTCCTAAAATTTTGAGGCAATTACCCCCAAAATCAATCCCAGCCTTCCCTTTGTGGTATGGTATCTTGCAGTACAATTTCAGAGAGATCCATACACTTGAACACAAGTTATTGTCTGGAAACTAGAAAAATGCTTATTTTTGGCCCCTAATTCCTAAACGTGTTGGGCAATTACCCACAAACTCAATTCCAGCTTTCCTTTGTGGTATGGTAGATTGCAGTACAATTTCAGAGAGATCCATACACTTGAACACAAGTTATTGTCTGGAAACTAGAAAAATGCTTATTTTTGGCCCCTAATTCCTAAACATGTTGGGCAATTACCCCCAAAATCAATCCCAGCCTTCCCTTTGTGGTATGGTAGATTGCAGTACAATTTCAGAGAGATCCATACACTTGAACACAAGTTATTGTCTGGAAACTAGAAAAATACTTGTTTTTAGGCCCCTTTTTTGCCCCAAATTCCTGAACGTTTAGGGCAATTACCCCCAAACTCAAACCCAGCTTTCCCTTTGTGATATGGAACCTTGTAGTACAATTTCAAAAAGATCCATACACTTACACACAAGTTATTGTCCTGAAACTAGAAAAATGCTTGTTTTTTGCCCCTAATTCCTAAAATTTTGAGGCAATTACCCCCAAAATCAATCCCAGCCTTCCCTTTGTGGTATGGTATCTTGCAGTACAATTTCAGAGAGATCCATACACTTGAACACAAGTTATTGTCTGGAAACTAGAAAAATGCTTATTTTTGGCCCCTAATTCCTAAACGTGTTGGGCAATTACCCACAAACTCAATTCCAGCTTTCCTTTGTGATATGGAACCTTGTAGTACAATTTCAGAAAGATCCATACACTTACACACAAGTTATTATCATGAAACTAGAAAAATGCTTGTTTTTTGCCCCTTTTTGGCCCCTAATTCCTAAAATTTTGAGGCAATTACCCCCAAAATCAATCCCAGCATTCCCTTTGTGATTTGGAACCTTGTGGTACAATGTCAGAGAGATCCATACACTAACACACAAGTTATGTCTGGAAGTTACAAAAATGCTTATTTTTGGCCCCTAATTCCTTAACTGTTGGTACCATAACCCCCAAAATCAATCCCAACCTTCCTTTTGTGGTTTTGAACCTTATGGTAAAATTTCATAGAGATCCATTCACTTAAACTAAAGTTAGAGTGTGAAAACCAATGTGTCTTTGGACGACGCCGACGTCATACCAATATACGATCGCAAAATTTTTTTGCGGTCGTATAAAAATCAATTGAAAGAGGTTTAACTCATCAGGTGGATAAAAATACAAATACTACAAATACAAGTGGACGTGGCCGGGTACTTGTACATCCAAACAACAAAAAGACACTAAGTACAGATCTGATAGTACTGGCAGTTACTGACAGCTAGTTCAAAGCCACTAACAACTAATAAAAAAAATCATGCATCTAAGACTAAATTATCAATCCGTACACATCCAACATCCAATGGATTTAGTGTAAAGACATCATAAACAGTCAGAGAAAACATGACCTTGTGCAATGCCAAGATACAGGTATCGACAGATTGTAGATCCATGAATGTGTATATGTATATAACAATAATATTTAGTTTGCTTTAATTTACTGATAACAGTTTAGTACCAATAAAAACAATATTTAATGATCTAATTACAGTGTTGAATTGGTAACCTTTTAGAATAAGTTTATTTAAAGGATCGATAAGTTTACCAGGATCGTTTCTAAATTTCTGGGCAATAGTATATTATACAGAGTTTTAGGAAGCTACCACTAGACAAGTAATATATATCTTCTTATTTTCTCATATGTACTAAAAAAAATTGAATGTGATCTATTCTTGTTGCCAAATACTTTTCATGATTTTAAAAAAGCAAGAAAAAGAAAATATAATTTGATTTAACTTGGGTGAGGAATGGATGAGCAATCTTTCAATGATATTCAAAAAGAGAACATGTTATTGTGACATGAATACGCACCCCGATTTGTACAAGACTTATTATATTAGATTAGAATTCTTATGTGCTAGCTCAGAAGATAACAATCAAGTATTTTTTTTTGCCCTACTTGTGAATTGAACCCACAACCTGCACTGAAGGCAAATATGCTACAAGTCCACAAATACATTTTACAAGGTTTGTGTGATAACATAAATAATTGAAGCATTTTTTTTCGTGGATTTTAATATTAAAAGAAAAAGCATATTTTTGGTTTAGATTTTCTCTAGCAAAACCAATTTCCATCAAAAATGGAAAAAAATGTTTTCAATATGCCTGTGTGCAAGGTGTCAAAGCAGTACATGCACCATGCATTACATCATGCGAGGAAAATATCATATTTTATCAGAAACATTATGGTGGGCTAGTAAAAGGTTGATGTCAAACAATCATATAGTAATATTTATTATCAATAACCATACCCTCCAGTTCCATCTAATATTTTACTCTCTACAAAACTAAAAATATCTTCAAATTCCTTTTCTCTACATGGCAATGAATCAGGTACTGCTGACACATGTAACCTGCAAAACATGTTTTCATTACATAGCATTGAATTCAAATTTTAACATACAGAATTTCCTTGTTGGGTTTACGCACTCATCCTCCTACAGTATTTAGTACATATGATTCCAAAACCATTAGTTAAAACAATTAACAGGTATATCTCTGCTCAACATGTTTTAACTGTTAGAACAAGAAGATTAAGGTCAAGCAATCTATGTATAGTTAATACCTGAAAGATTTTTTTTTGTTTTTAAGTAGATATCATATTTAATGTACACCAAACCCCTATAAAACAAAATTTCATTTCAGCCTCACCATGAATAATTGATCTATGATGGTATGCTTTAAAATGTTGTTTATATAATTCTGCAAAAGATCAGCATTTGCTGGAAGTTCCATATCGGTATCATTCAAAATATAAGTCACTGGATGTTAAGCAAACAATAATCTATCAATCAATAAAAATACAAACAGTAATCTTTAATTTTGATCAGTAAAGACTTAAGTTAGTAGGTTTACCTAGCTCTTGCCTCTTCCAAAACACTTGACGGTGACATCAATGGTCGTGATCTGCCAGGGATATGTGGTGTTACCTCACTTGCAGTAGATCTACGATTCTGTTAAAAACATATTTATAAGACTTGGTTGAAATTCATATCAAGTTCCTAATTTCTTGAAGTTAACTTAATTTTGGAATTTGCTAAGCATGCACCACAATTTCAATGAGACATGTTTTCCATGAGATATCAATCAATTTAATATTCATACTTGATATTTACCTACTTCACAAAGATTGGATGTAAACAGTAAAAAAGTTTTTATTGATGACCTGTCTTTAAGAGGCCTATACTATATTGCCATGTTCAATTACAGCAGAATGCATTGAGTGTGTAGGTAAAGGTAATATCTTAGGTTAGCTTGCTTGTTTGCTGAACGTGAAGTCATTGTTAGGTTAGGTAAACTACCCTCCTTTAAGAGTTAGACTAGTGCGACAGATAACCAACCTATCTATCTGTAGGACTAGACTACTCCGAAAGGAGGGTAGTATACTTAACCTTATAATGACTTCACGGTTCAGCTAACAAGCAAGCTAACCAAAAATTCTACCTTTACCTACACACTCAAGGCATTCTGCTGTAAATAAATATGCAGTCAACACAAAGTATTACTGAAAATGACTGTTTGCCTTTTAAAAAACAAATCAATCTATTTCTGGCGGCACAAACATGACAAACATCAAATGTCATCCTTTCCAGGCAGGTTTATATTATGAAATGGTATCCATGTTTAAAATGTACATGTAAAATCAGTGTTGCAATGTCAAACTACAACTGGAAGTAAAAATTATAACCTTTGCAAATAGAAGAAGAAATTTTGATAATTGAAACATTAGTAAATATTTGACACAAAAATTCTTTTGCATAGAGATCTTAAATTTTTAATTCTGAAATATTGTGTATATCTGTTTATAGTTTATTGCTGTTAAATAATAAAATTGTCTTGTATCATATACTCACTGGTGTTGATTTACTCTTTGCTTTCTTCTTATTACTCTGTCTTTTGAGACTAGCATGGCTATCAGTGTCACTGTCACTATCGGGTGTTGATTTACTTCTTGAATTCTTCTTATTACTTCGTTGCTTGAGACTGGCAAGGCTATCATTGTCACTATCACTATCTGGTGTTGATTTACTTCTTGAATTCTTCTTATTACTTCGTTGTTTGAGACTAGCAAGGCTATCATTGTCACTATCACTATCTGGTGTTGATTTACTTCTTGAATTCTTCTTATTACTTCGTTGTTTGAGACTAGCAAGGCTATCATTGTCACTATCACTAGCTTCTTCCATTACAAATACATCATTAGAATCATTCAAACCGAAGTCCACTTTTCCCGTAGCCTCATTATAATCTATCTTCCTGAAAGGTTCCACCACAATAAATTAAATTATTTTTGTTTACACATATTTAATCAATATGATAAGCATTATTAATCAAAATAGTATGCTGTTAGTAATTCCTCCTTAAGGAAAATAGAGTAGATGGGTATGAATTCTTTTTTTTATTGTGTTTAATTTGAGACTGAGGCATAAAAAGGATAGACAGGGAATCCCTAAAAAAAAGTATAATTAATTTTGGCCTTAGGAACCTTTTCTATGGCTGGTTACAAGTGCTTCCACTTCTAAATGACTATATGGCAGACTACTTTATCATAGACTGTATTCATCAGACAATGTAACCATTTAAAACTATATGCCGCTTAATTATCTGTGTTGATTCCACTCTATATTCATCATGCATGACATAAACCAAAGAATGTGCTACATTTTGTTTCACACTGAAGATCCCCAAGGTATATTTTCAAAACAAATGATTAAATAGTCCAAGAATTATATGAGGTAAATACATCAATTTTTTTTTATTTGTTAGTGAATTGGACTGGTTCATAAATCAATGAACCCCTGAAAAATGTATTTTTAAAATTCTTTTATTAAACTTTATACTTTCTGTATTAACCTACACATTCTTGAACTTGACGAACAAGCAACTAGCAGACAAATATATAGAATAATAGCACAAGTAAGTTTTATGACTGCTTTGTAAAATAATACCATAAAAATACTTCACACAATGAATGAACGGTGTGTTTGATTCATCAAATTATATCTGTATTTGACAATAATTCATACATCACGCACAATTCCCATTAAAAAGGTAAATAGTTTGAAATCAATCTAAATTGAAAAGAGATTTGTAAGAAACCCTTAAGCCAAACTTAATCAGAATTTGAAAATTTGACAAAACATAAATCTGATTTTAAGTAACAATACCTTCGTTGTCGTAAACTCCTGTTTTGTTTTGGTGTATCATTTTTTGTAAATGTTTCTCCCAGACTTCTTCTAGTTGTAACAGGCCTGTCTACACTTTCAGGAGTCTGATTACGGAATGAGATATATTGATCTTGAACTTTTCTCAATACTACTGTTGGTACAACCTTCTGTTTCTGTATTTTACTAACAGTTTTTGCTTTTAAATCTGCATGGGCAAATGAAACCGATCGTCTTTTTGGTTCAGTCCGACATTTCTTCGATGACAATGAACTTTCTACTGAAGACGAACTAAGTTTTCTTTTAGGTGTTTTCAAAATTGCTGGACTTGATTTATTAATTGGTTTTACAATCAAATTATCATTTGAAGTCCTATCTTCATTTTGAATGTTACTATTAATAGAAAGTCTTGAAGATTTTCGTCTAGCACTAGATGAACTACTGGTAGTACTACTACTGTCTGATATAAGTGACACTGTATCAAAAGCATCGTCATCCATGAGAAATTTTGTGACATCTTCTCCCTTGAAACATGCATATTTATTTCCATAAGCTTTCGGGCTAATTAGTTCTAAAACAAATAAATTCAAATTAAGTGCTTGGCATATTTTTAAGACATTTTGGTGTTTGACTGTTGTTTCCTTATCTTAGTCTACTCCACATCTCCTAAATTCATATATACTATACTTTGTACTTGTATTTCTAATATTCATCAATCTGTCATGTCTATTGTGACACTATTTCAAAGGGAGAAAGATTACAAAAGCATTTATAATTTTGTAACCGGGCTTAAAATCATGATTTTTTTTGCGATTGCTGCTGTCAGTGTAAAAGTGCAAAGCTGACTGCCAAAAACTAAGTTCATTTTTCAATAAAATAACAAAAAATGAGAATATTTTTTTGGCTCACGAATGGAACTCAACACTTTGGTCAACATACTTTTACAGAGATCATTGTTGAATTTTGTAAATATTTTTATTATCTCCTTAAAAGACATATGTACACTGTTAACTTGATTTTTTACTTATTAATAACCATATTCAATGACTTTTAATATTAAACTCAAATCTTCAGTCTGATTGTCAGGAAAGCATTTTATACTTACTTTTTTCTACTTCTTTAGCTACAACAGACTGTAGAGGTTTTACTGGGGACAATGAGCTCTTACATTCATTATCTTGAATGTTTATATTATTCAAACTTCTTCTTGAAAACGCTTTTACTATATTGTCACCTCCATTAATATGTGCAGGCATAGACTGTCTCCTTATCTTGCTATCCTTTTCTGTTTTATTTGATTGTTTTAAAGGAATAAAATATTTTCCATTGTATGATCGTGATACATAAAATTTCATTTGCTCATTCTTTTTCTGACGACTGCTCAGAGTTTTCATTTCATCCACAGCTTTTGTTTCTATCTGCAATAAAAACAGAATTACATCTAATAAAATAAGTACATTTTTTGTACTACAATATGCTTTCGCTGAAGAACCCTTTTTAATTTATATGCAATTCAGAGAATTATTCTATTATTAGATATACCTAAAATGTTACATTAATGTCATAAACATGAAATATATATATAGAGATTTTTTTTTCCATTGGTTGGCTGGAGGCTAAAAATTAATCATGTTAATTGTTAATTTCAATAAACGAGATAAAAATGATCTCATTAACACATAGTGCAGGAATTTAACAGAAACCTTACATTTGATATTTTTCCACATTGCAAAGGTAAAACTCTGGAATTCCATTAGTGAAAAATATATAAATTTCAGTTTTCATATGTATTAAATTGCCCTTCGTGGATTTTCAAACTTCAAATAATTTTTTCAAGGGCAACTTAAGATGTCGATAGGAAACAACTCATGATATATGATCTGAGAACTGTTTTACCAAATGACCCTCCCCCCCTCTCTCCCTGACATCTTTTTGCAAGGACATTTAAATTTCTAAATATGTGCACAAATTAAAGTCTTGAGAACATGACTTACATTTCACCATGATCGTATTAGTATATGTACCTGTGAGATGACCTCCTGCTCATTAACAACTAAAGGATACTTGCCTGACATTTTCCTAATATGGTTTCAGGATCAATCTCTTCTGGGATGTTAGTTAAGTTCTTAAAAACTTCAAATGGATGAGCTTCAATCGAAGCTAGATGTGAATCAGGTAGCTCTTCTCGTCTCCAGTACCATGTAACCACTGCAACAATTTCTTTCTTTTTTGACTTTGTCTTGTATTCTGAAATATTTCATAAAAAATTAATTACACACCTAAACATGTATGTAGGAATTCCACACCAAAAATTCATTCACCTGCCCAGTAAATGTTCAGCATGGTAACTTTTCAGAATGACAACTATCTGCCCAGTTCACATTTGAATGATCAGCAAGGTAACCTTTTAGAATGAGATAATGTTGACAAGTAAGACTCTGCTATGAACTTTAAAGGTAACATGGTAATACTCTGCAGAAGGACATGTCAATTGTCACTGCAATTCACTATTCCAAATACAAACCTACCAGCCTATGTTTTCACTTTTCATTCATATGCGATCATAAGATCGTCAAAGAAAATACAAAACAGGTCAAGTTATGTATACATGACATCTATTTCCTAAAATAATAAATCACTGAATAAGTGGATCCCTGCAGTATTCTAAGTAAATTCAAATGATGTTAGGCCATTAAATCAGCATTTATGTTCATAGAACATTAATCAGTGTTCATGTTAATAGGCCATAAAATAGTGTTCATGTGATCAATAGGCCATCAAGTCAGTGTTCATGTTAATCGATAGGCCACCAAATCAATAGTTCATGTTCATCAGTAGGCCATCTAATGTTACTCAATAGGCCATTAAATCAGCATTCATTGATACCAAAACATTATTTTCAGATTCCTACCCTTTTCAATAACATCTTTAATTTGTGCTGTAAAAGCAGTGTCTTTAGACTCCAAGTTTTCATTTCCATTTTCATCATTTGCAATCAAAACAAAATCACCCACAATGTACTGCTCATCATCTAACGTAAATGATCTGTAAATATATACAAGATAAAAACTCACAAATCTGTTTATATTTAATTATTTCAGTATTTAATTATTTAGCTTATTTTCAGTTGTATATGTTGCCATAAAAACCAGCTAGATCCTAAACACTATACTGCTCTATATCTGACCCGTTTTATTTTTCATGATGTTCTATTTTACATTTAAAATTAATTTGCTACTGATTTTCATGTTTGTTTCTTATTTACAAGTTTCAGGTACATTTAATAGCTAGATTTGACATCTGTATTGACAAGAAAATGTTTCATTTAATTATATTTGGCAAACATAAAAAAAATACTTGTTCCCTGCCTCCTGGTGGAAAAAATTAGGAAGGTACACTGTACACATATGATGTACAGGTGAATGATCTGATTTTTAAAAGTTTCTTATATAAATATATCGGGGGAAATATTCTGGACTAGAATGTTCCTAAACAGTCTGGACTTTTAACAGTGCTAACAAAATATATCCATTTACATGAATGTTTCAGCCATGACAAAAAGTATTTTGAAATCCAAAGTTCATATTTTGAACATTGAAAAGCAATACTTGTTTTGGGGTATAATACCCATAAATGATCTTCTCCAACCTCTTTGAGCAAGAACTGGTGACCTTCCTGAGCCCCATGTTCATCCAGTTTTTTGTGGGGATTATGCTATTTAACTTGTATCTGAAGATTTTCTTTGAGACGATTTTTAGGTGTAATACCACCATTGATTTTCCCCTATTAGTCTTTGTTAAATTTGCACTTTTCAAAAAATTGTGCAGAATTTATCTTTGTTTCAAATAAAGAAATACTTGGCATGAGTAAAGATTTATCCTGTCCAGTACTATAGAAAAAATTTCACATAACATTTCATTGCATATAAGAAAATAACCGTCACTGGAAGTTAACCAATCAAATTTTCCCTCTTTTTTAACCTGTGTACAATCTTTAGTAACCATGTAACCTCAAGTTTCCAAAATATTCTATAGAAACCCCAAATAAAGAAATAATGGTGCTTTGAAATACCCAAGATATATGTTTATGACTCAGAAATGTTTTACTGCAATGAAATGTAGGATCAATTACCTGCAACTGTCAAATTCAAGGGAATATTTTTTTTCGACCTATTTTCGTATGCAACCGGATGTGACGTACTATGATTTGGTGGTATTACACCTAAAGAAGACTTTTTTGTTAAATAAACTGAATGTGACTTTTTTCCTTTGTAATACTGGTTATTTCAAGCATTCCTGTCAAGTTTTGTCATAATCAGTTCAATAGTTTGAGAAAAATCTAGTATAATGTAAGACGACATCTACAGCGATTCGAGCAAAATTTCTTCGAAAAATCCAAACCAAGCCGCATCATGATAGAATATAGTGTGGACCAATAAATGATCAAATATTTATCTCATCTGCCTACAAACAGTTGAATATGATACAAAAGATGACTTTAGGATGATAAATACTACTAATGGACCTCTTTGTCTTCTTTATAAGGTCTCTTTTGGTCCATTTATACCTCTCATTTCCTCAAAATTTCTACTTTTTAGGCCAATAAATAAAAATTTTGGGGTAACTTTCACTCATTTATGATAGAAATGTTATTATAAATGATTAATTGAAGTATTCAAGCTGAATGAACTATCCGTATAAAAGTTTACTGTCTCCAAGGAGGTTTCAATAAGTCCTTACGTAAAAATTAAATTTACGCCGCGTTCCAGAGAGGGACATAAAAAACTTCTTTTTTGGTGAATAATTTGTTGTTACTGCTTTAAAAATAATTTCATTTACTTAAAACTATATATTTATTAAAGTATTTCTTAGGATAAATTTTCTAGTACAGCAGAATATAAGAAATAAGGAGAAAAAGCTCCCCAAAACTCTAAGTATGGCTTGTTCTGTCAACTAATATTCATGGTAAAATCCTATTTCAAGGAAATTTTCTCATAAAATGTATTTTGGAGACTCAATCCACTCAGAATATTTCATTATTTGTAATATTTCACTTAAATAGCAAGAAATTTTAACACATGAGAGTACTCACAAGGTCAAAGGTGCATGTACAGCTTCCCATATTAGGTGTAATACCACCATTGATTTTCCCCTATTAGTCTTTGTTAAATTTGCACTTTTCAAAAAATTGTGCAGAATTTCTCTTTGTTTCAAATAAAGAAATACTTGGCATGAGTAAAGATTTATCCTGTCCAGTACTATAGAAAAAATTTCACATAACATTTCATTGCATATAAGAAAATAACCGTCACTGGAAGTTAACCAATCAAATTTCCCCCCTTTTTTAACCTGTGTACAAGCTTTAGTAACCATGTAACCTCAAGTTTCCAAAATATTCTATAGAAACCCCAAATAAAGAAATAATGGTGCTTTGAAATACCCAAGATATATGTTTATGACTCAGAAATGTTTTACTGCAATGAAATGTAGGATCAATTACCTGCAACTGTCAAATTCAAGGGAATATTTTTTTTCGACCTATTTTCGTATGCAACCGGATGTGACGTACTATGATTTGGTGGTATTACACCTTTAGACGTTTTCACAAAAAGAGTCCATATTATTTACATGATTTGATTAATATAAAAAAATCACAAATATTCCTTCAGATATACAGTTGAACAGTCCCAGGTGAGAACAACAAGATAGGGCATCAATTCTTTTTGATACACAGCTGCAAATTTTGGAATGCACTACCCCAGAGTTTTAGAGAAGAAAACAATTTAACCAATTTTCTAAACTTATTGTTACCTGGAATGGTAGTTCATGCCAATGCAATGCCTGCAAATAGTTAATGCTTTAATTTTTAGTGCTTTTTTTCTGCTTTATATACTACAATTGTTTATGTGTTTTAAAGTGCTTTATATGCTTTTAATATTTCTGCATACATGTAGTATAACATATTTAACTTCTTCATATCATTAATATTGTATATGTATGCTTCAATGTAATGAGGGGGCCTCAGTGGCCGAGTGGTCTAAGTAGTTACTACTGTAATCACTAGCCAGTCAACACTGAGGTTGTGAGTTTGAACCCCGCTCGTGCGGGTGCACTCGACTCCAATCTTAATTGACTAGGATTGTCAGTTTTCCTATCAAAGGTCAGTGGTTTTCGACGAGCAATCCTGCTTCCTCAACCAATAAAAACTGGCCGCCACGAAATAGCCCAAAAGCGGCGCTTAAAAGTGGCGTTAAAACACCAAAAATCAAAATCAAATCAATGTAATGATTTGCTTTGTGTAGCTCTTGTGTATGTAGCATGCTTGCTTTGTTTTAAACGTGCATGTTTTAATTGTTTTGTTTGTAATAAACCATATAAAAGCTCAATAGAGCTTATGTTTTCTGTACACTGATTTCGTCTATAAATAAAGCATTTGAACTGAACTGAACTGTTTCAGTCTGTGCCAAACATCATTGGTCTGGTGGTCCTTACAGACAAAATTAATGTTGGACCAATACTTTTGTTTCTATCAGTCTGACTGTCTGGTGCAGGGACAGTTTGTAGGAAAATGTGTGATTCCACAGTTTGTAATTGCACTAAATTCTTTTAATGATATATTTATCTGAATTCAGCCGCTTGAATTTATCAAATAATCCATTATCCCTAAAAAGGCTTGACAATTGAAAATGACTGATTCATTGACTTATTTAGAAATCACTGTCTTTCATCACAATACTGTCATAACTATAATATTAGTCATGACTAAAACCTTGATACTGGTAAAATTCTGAGTTTCTTGATAAGGTAGTTCCATTGCATGCATGGGAAGTGAAAAATCTGATTATACCCATATTTTTTTTTCATTATACATTCGGTTTTGGGTCAAAGATGGTGGTACCGTAACATTAATTATATATGTAAATCAAAAAGTAAATTCCAATTGTAGTGTCGTTTTAAGTAATATTTATGGAACTGAAGCAGCAGAATAGAGATAAATGAACAATGGAACAAATGCATTACATCATTTCAACATGAATCCTTTAGCTGGAAAAGCACTGAAATAATAGGGAGCTGTACAACAAGGCCGCCATAATTTTCATTTTTTTCTTCGGCCCAACACAAACCATATCAGTCAGACATTTAAGGCACGACTGACGGACCATATGCAAACAGAAACTCAGACTGTCGTTTGTATTTTTTTCTCATTTTTTTTTACAAAGTTGTTGAGGTTTGTACATGTTGTAAAAAAATTTTGTGTCTAAAACAAAGGTAACATCTAGCTTTTTTGTGTTTTTTTCAATAGTTCATGGTGTGTCAAAAACTAACTTATAATGTTTATATGATGAGTTTCTCTTGTCCACTTCAAATTTGCTGGCCAAGCAAAGCCTTTTAATTTCTTTTCTGGGAAAATATTTCTTTACAGGCATTTTGTTTATCAATCAGCTGTTTTACTGGAAATTTCCCGCCATAAAGTCTATTCCAGGAAAATTATTATCTACACAAAAGAAATAATTGGGACTATGTTTATGATTGGAATACAAAAAATAAAAGTATTATACCTTAATTTTCTATTTCCGAACACTTTTTTATGTTAAATTTTGATAATTTTACAAGTTTAAGTATTCGTGAGATATATTAAAAATAGACTATAGCCATGCGCAGTTCTCAAGACTATTTGATCCAGTCCGAGAAAACCTTTAAAGTCTTGTTTGCGTTTCAAATTAGGAAGATTTATCGTCATAATTCACCATTAGATTTGACATTGAATAATTCGTTTTGGCAAGGAAAACAGTGCAACACCGCTGTTATAGAAGCATTTTCTGCTTCTAAATGGCAAATAGGACAGTTAAAGATGCTCATTCCATTAAAGGAACAAACCCACAGTACCTTGTGGAGAAAATTATTCGTACTCGTATTTATGAATGTAAATACTGGAAAGAAGAATGTTTTGCTCTTACAGGTAAACAAATTATAACTGTATAAGATAAGATAATCTTTATTTCAGACTCAAAAGGTAAATATACATTTATATATGTATATAAATGTCTAAGGATACAACTGAAACACGCTAATTGATACACGAAAAAAGTTCTATTAGATTTTAAATAGATATACACAATATATCGCTAGACAAACTAGCTTCATCAGGCGTGTGCATCTACATGTATCCAGGTGAAATCGTATGCATGACAAAAAATATTTTTGTAGCTTAGTTTAAAGCTACAAAAATAAATTCTGTCATGCATATGAAATCCTATCCCCATTTTTTAGTCCTAACAAAATTACCAAAATAGTGAGAAAACGACTCTGGGAACCTTCTGACAGGAAAAAAACTTTGAAGTTAACTACATGTAGGTGAACAGGACAGCTGAATTATCCTTGACGAAGAGGAGTCATGCAGGCTTGATATTGGAATTGTTACGAATGACAATTAATGAAAATATTGGTTATTGTATAATGAAAGGAATACAATAAACAATATATCAGTCTATTCTCTATTCATGCTATTCCTTACAATGAAATGTAGGAATGAAATATTTTCGATCATGACACACAGGTTTTGTCCTGGTTAGAGTTTATCCATCTTCAAATTTTCATCCATGGAGATCTCTGCTGTAAACTATGTTGAAAAAGAATACAATCAATCACTTCTGAGAATTGTATTTATCAAATGATTTTCAGATGTTTTCAAGCTATTTAACAGACTAAATTAAAGTTAAACTAACTGGCCTCTCACATTTACTGCCAATTTCAATAACATGCACACAATAGGAGCATAAACGATAGAAGTGTTGATTTATGGTCTCTATTGGGTACTACCTGTTCTGTTCCAGTCTTCACGATGAACTGCTAAATCTACAGGCCCTGAGCTCAATTTTTGAAAATATTTAGTTAGATTCTGTTGGCTTGTAGATATGATTTTTACAGGCCCGAGAGCAATATTACAAGCCTGGGCTGCCACTCAGCGATAAGACTGCAGTGTTCTGTTGTAATATTATTCCTCCACTATCTTGGAGAACTGTTGAGTTTACAATGAAATAAGTCCACAAATTTTCTCTTTATATGAGCTGAAACATCATCTTATCATCCAGGAAAATAGCAATTCATAACAAAAGAAATATAAATCATACTATTTCCGGCAAATTTATATATCTTATAACTCGAAAAGTAATATTTGGGAGCTCATCAAGTAGCACCTGCCATATATTATATTACACGTGTATGATGAGATTCAAGAAACTTTGTACCAGATTTTAAGTTATAAAATGAAGTATAATTCTATAATTTATAGCAACTGATATAGCATGACAAATATACATTGTATACATGTAAATGAGATTACACTTTTGCAGGCTCTTCAATGGCGTTCATGTAGCATCTGTCAGACTGACATTCTTGAAGAAACAGCCCATTTACTGTTTATTATTTTGTTGCATTTCTATTTGTAATAAGTAATGTATAATTATTTTTAAAGCGGAGTTAATGGTGGACAAAGCTATGGATCTAAAATTTGTAGGTGGTGTATTTGGAGGAAACATCAAACCAACACCATTTTTATGCTTGGTACTAAAGATGTTACAGATACAGCCAGAGAAAGATATTGTAGTAGAATTCATTAGAAATGAAACTTTCAAGTATGTTAAAATTGCATTTTTGTCGAGCCTTCGACTTTAGTAGAAAAAGCGAGACATAGCGATCCTACATTCCGTTGTTGTCGGCGTCCACAAATATTCACTCTGTGGTTTAAGTTTTTAAAATTTTAATAACTTTCTTAAACTATCCTGGATTTGTACCAAACTTGGACAGAAGCTTGTTTATGATCATAAGATAGTATCCAGAAGTAAATTTGTTAGAAAAAAAATTTCATTTTTTCCGTATTTTACTTATAAATGGACTTAGTTTTTCTGCCGGGAAACATTACATTCACTCTGTGGTTAAAGTTTTTAAAATTTTAATAACTTCCTTAAACTATCCTGGATTTGTACCAAACTTGGACAGAAGCTTGTTTATGATCAAAAGCCAGTATCTAGAAGGAAATTTTGTTAAAATTTTGTACCTGTTTATCTGTATTTTACTTATAAATGGACTTAGTTTTTCTTCCAGTTAACATTAAATACAGTCAGCAGTTAAAGTTTTTAAAACATTTATTAGATTCATAAACTATCCTGGATTTATACCAAACTTTGACAGAAGCTTCTTACAATCAAAAGATAGTATCTAAAGGAATATTTTTATTGATTCTTTTCCTCATTTTTGTTGAGCCTGCGATTAACAGCAAAAGTAGGCGAGACACTGGGTTCTGTGGAACCCTTACGAATTTTTTAATCATACTATACCATAGATATCCTTTACATTTGTTGTACATGTGAATTGTAAGGATTACAATTTGTATATTGTTTGAAGGGGGCTTAGTGGCTAAGTGGTCTTAGTAGTTTATCTACTATAGTGATCACTAGCCTGTCAACAATGATGTTATGGGTTTGAAACCTGCTTGTTGCAAGGTGTGTCCACTCCGGTCATAATTGATTAGGATTGCCAGTTTTTCAGAACTCAGGTTGCTTATTTTCTTTTTTAACATTTTGTCATGCTGGTATCTTTTATGGCTTACTATACAGTATGGGTTTTGCTCATTGTCGAAGGCTGTAATGTGACCTTTAGTTGTTTACATCCTTTGGTGTCTGGTGGATAGTTGTCTCAGTGGCAATCATACCATTACTCCATTTTAAAGTGCAAGTTTTATTATATTAAAGATTATATTCTTATTATTATAACATAACTAGAAGACACATACTCTAATTCAAAAACTTTATCCAGCAAAGTTAAAGGAAGAACAATTTCACAACTTTTGCAGCTTCAGTTACAAATTAGCTGGTTGTTGCAATGTCTCAGTTGTCAGATTACTGGAGATATGTTTTCCTTACCTTAATACAATGTAATACATATTAAAACATTATTTGTATCACATTATTATCACTTTTTCTCATGATTTTTGCAATGCATTTGTACTGGTTCTCTACTGGATATAGTTAGAAACGCATGATGTGTGTTGCTTGCATAGCCTTTCTGCATTCATGGTTTCACACTGCTTTGAGTTCATGTGGTTCCAACGTTTTTATTCCTATATTTGTCTCTTTATACTTGAACTTATTTAATAAAACATGTACTAACACATGTAACATAAAAATACTCTTTTTTTCATTTCATACAAAAATGTTGAAATGTTTTAAAATTTATACAAAATCACATAGAAGTCAACGCAGTTTGATTCTCTATTAGAAGTAAGAATTACACTTTGTGTTTACATTTAATTAAAAAAATAATAATATAGACAATATAAAAATTAAGAGAAAAAAACAGCTGAATAGTATTGACAGATGAGCATAGCTTGATATTATTACAATTTATTTGTTATTTACAGATATGTCAGAGCATTAGGTGCCCTTTACATGAGATTAACTGGGACGGCTTTAGATTGTTACAAATACTTAGAACCTTTATATTATGACTACAGGAAAATAAAGAGACAGAATAGATCAGGAGGTACGATATACACTGATTAAGAAAAAAAACAACATCCAACAAGTTCAGGAGTACCAGTAGAGGTGCTTTATATAATTACCTTTTTGAGATCTAAAGGAAAAATTTCGCCATTAATAATGCTACTAATCCATAAAAGAAAGATAACAACCAAAATAAACAAATTAGATCTTAACGCCCCACTTAGGTACTATCAAATATATCTTATACTACTTTCAACAAATAATAGTTACTACCGGTACACTATACATGTATAACAAAAAGAATACTGTGTATACAGTGGACATGATGAGGGATTCCTGAATAAATAGTAATTTTGTGTTGAACATTTACTTATCTTGTGAAGAGAATTTCCTAATCAAACGAACTGCTTATTTTTTTTAATAACACATCTCCTTTAAAAATATTGCCTTCAAAGTTAGTCTAATGGTGTTTTCAACTAATCCAAAAATACTTAGGTCATGTAGGTAAAGATTGTTTGATAATATTACACTGTTTGTTATAATAATCAATTTTAAGAGTAAGTAAGATTTTTATAATCTCAACGACTGTGACATATGTCTTATTATTATTAGATCAGCATCAATAAAGGATGATAGAAACTACATGTACTTTACACAAATTCTTCATCTTTTGTTAATCTAAACAAGATAAATGTTGGCTACAATGAACCTATGGTCATTAATAAGTTAATTATTTAACTGAAATAAATCCCCATTCAGTTTTATGTTTCATATATGTATTCTGTATGACAAATCTGTGCCCAGTGCTGGTAAATTTTCAAGCTGTCTGCATACTAAAGAACCTTTTCAGAACTCTTAAGTATGTGTCCATAGATATCATGACCTATACAAAGGCAAATTTTCTGTTCAAACCCATTATATCTTTTTCCCCCAGTGACAATTTAAATTTCCTGCTGGTCAACCCGCTTCCACATAACCTACCTAATCGATAATTTGTTCTATTTGTTCTGGCCCTGAATATGCAGGAAATATTTGCGACTAGATGTTGAGCAATTAACATTAATTCAGTTTGTCAAATATTTCTGATTTAAAAAGTGTTGTCAAATATTTCTGATTTAAAAAGTGTTTCTCACACTATGTTTTGTGTAATTTACAGAATTTGAGCTTGTTCACATGGATGAATTTATAGATGAATTATTACATGAAGAAAGAGTATGTGATATCATTCTCCCAAGAATACAGGTATTTTATTTCATTGATTATTTTTGTCAGGCATCATGAAAGTCAATAATTCCACATAGAAATTAATCTTACATTACTGATGGTAATCCATTACAAGGAAGAAGAAGACTAAATGAACGTTTGGGAACAGGTTAATGTAAATAACTCTTCCTTTATACAGAATATAAACTCTTTAGTTTCTTTGCTTTTTTATAAATTTCATAAATGTGATAATTGATTAGTAATCAAGAGTACCTTGATATTAAATGTAAGACTAAAGTGATGTAGAACAATGTAAAAAATAAGCAGTTTTATTTTTGCTCTGTGTTGAAGGCCTCCCTGTGAGTTTGAGATGAAGAACAGCAGTAAAAGCGCTGTTCCTTTGCTTTTGTGTGTTTATTTTGCAGTGTATGTACTGATTTTGTGTCATGGATGGATATCCCATATCCTTGTTTTTCTTTTATGGATTAACAAGATTTTAACAGTATTTAAAAATGTTGGATTTGACATCTTATCAGGTGAAGTAGTGATTACTGAGAAACATCTTTTTGTATTTATGCCATATTGTTTATACAAAATGCTTTTCTAAGAAATTTAATTATGTTTCATGGGAAACAGAATATCCTTTTGTGATTACAGGGATGATTCCAGCTGTTTTCAAATGGGTCCCTTGATCATCAAATTGGGAATTTTTATCCCAATTGGGAATTTTTTATGCATAAAATCTAAGATGAAATAACATTATTTTCCTGTAAAAACGGAAAATGTATATTAAGTTTCATCTGTACACTGATGTAAGAAGTTGTAACATTTTGAAGAATTCTGGATGGGCTACTGAATATGATGTATATATCATATATATGTGATAACCAGATCGCTTGACAGTTATTTGATTGAGACCAGGGAAGTTGTTACATTAAAAGATCATTCATCATTGCACATGATGCACCATCTTTTGTAGGCTTGCATCTTACAATGTAGCTATGGTAACCTAGGCCTTTTACAATAATATATATATCAGCTAACATAAACCACTGAAAAAATCATCCATTTGGGTATTTTTTTTCAACAACAGATCACCTTTTTATAAATTTACCTTGATTCAAAGTGATTTCAAATTGAACTGGCCAATTGTCGAATTCAGAAAAGCAATTATAAACTTTATAATTGATAAGATATTTTGTGATTTTTGCTTGCTGTTTAATTTGTAGAAGGTTGCCATAGTTTAACTTTTGGTGTCTCTGTAAGAAACAGGAAATTTTAAAGCATTGAACCATTGTATTTTAATATTATTTTGATCATCTTCACAACTTTTGAAACAGTTCCATAATGTTGACATCGTATTAATAATTTCATGAATGATCTATCATCCACATGTATTTTCAAAAACGCTCAAACTTACGACTTTTGCGGAAATAGAGCCTGACAAAATATAAAATAATTTCTTTTACAAAGTTTTCATCATATTATATAACTGTCTGTCTGCCTTGATGTCACCATTTTGACAAAAAGGCATCTTGTTATCAACCTGCTAGGCGATCTGCTTTTACGAGATCAAATACTCTAATAAGATCAAATCATTTAGGCCACATGTTGACATAATTTAATCGTTGTTAATAAAGTGAAATCGTTGACAGCATTCTTATCCAGATTTTAAAGCGTTTTGACAACAAACTATGAAAAATTATAGTTGCCTAAATCGATGACGGAAACATTTTCGGAAATATCGATTTTTATTTTATTTTTCCTGAATTGGGAATTTATATTCACATAAATTTTTTTGGGGCCACCGGCCGATTTAAGGGCCGCTAAGCGGCCCTAAACTATATAGTGGAATCATCCCTGGATTAACAACAATAAGTTAAGTTTTTGTAACATCACTTATATACATGTTGTTAAGTCTTGTTAGATCAATTCAATTTGTAAATAAATAAATAATGGCAATTGTTTTTTAGAAAAGACTTATATTGGAAGAGAACAATCAGATTGAGGCTCGAGTAAGTGCAGTTGAAGAAGATTTAGAAGAAATGGAAACATCTGATGAAGAAGAGGCCATGGTATTAAATTTAATTTTAATTTTAATCAGCTATTCATATTTAAAAAAATGAAGATACACAATTTTTCATCATGTACTATTTTTTATACCCCACCTACGATAGTAGTAGGGGCATTATGTTTTCTGGTCTGTGCATCCGTTTGTTCGTCCGTCCATCTGTCTGTCCCGCTTCAGGTAAAGGTTTTGGTCAAGGTAGTTTTTGATGAAGTTGAAGTTCAATCAACTTGAAACTTAGTACACATGTTCCCTATGATATGATCTTTCTAATTTTAATGCCAAATTAGAGTTTTGACCCCAATTTCATGGTCCACTGAACATAGAAAATGATAGCGCGAGTGGGGCATCCATGTACTATGGACACATTCTTGTTTATCCTTTAGCCAAATCATTTTATATTTAACTGTTATTAGCACTCGTCTCTTATTGGAACAAATACATTGAACCATTTTGATGTATGCTGCTACATTTTGTGTCTTGGATACTGTGGATTCATTTAATTTTTGTGGGTACCAATTTTCGTGGATTCAGGAATTCTTGCATTTTCGTTGATATTTGATTTCGTGGTTTTGCCAAAGTCTGCATAAAACTATAGGAAATTTTGTAATTCGTTGAACATTTAATTTCGTGGATCACCTGTAACATCGAAATCCACGAAAATTGGTATCCCACGAATATTAATGAATCCACAGTACATGTGAATTAAAGGTGAAAGGGGGTATAGGTCAATGAGAAAGCAACACAATAACACAGATAATGAAATGACATCCTTGTGTACAAAATAAATAAATATTTATATCAGATATAAGTGATTCATCATTGTTAGTTATCAAATTTATGATATTTAGATGTGCTTACTGTAATAATCTCTAAATGGAATACAAATAATACATTTAAGTGGTCAGAAATCATGTGACCTAGCACATTTTTATAAAAAAAAGTCTTTTCGGCAGTTAATGCAAAATGTTGTGCATTTTATTCATTAATATCAACTAACACTACCACAATCTAAAATTTAATCTAAAAAGAAAGTTGATAAGTATATTCAAGTGATTAGATAACAAGTGAGCTTCAATTGTTTAAAAACATTTTTACCTCTAGAATATACAGAAAAATATTTCAGCTTGAATCACCTATATTCATTTTGTAACTTAATCACTTTGTGTGTACTGGTTCTTCATTTTTTTCTTTAATTTTTATGTTGTAATAAATATTTTGACAATTTTATTCTTTTTTTTTTTTTTTTTACTTTTATCATATTAATGTATGTATGTGTATAAGGGATTTGTATGCTTCCTTTCAGCTATAATTTTATCTTCTTATTTTTGTTGCATATTGAAATATTTGTTATTGTTTATTTAGGAAGATAAAGATCAATCAGCAGACAAAAGAAAATCCAACTATAAAGATTTAGACAGACCTGATAGAGGGGTATCACCAAAATATCGCAGAAGTCCATCTCCTGCAAGGTAATTGTTTGTCTAATCCATCTCCTGCAAGGTAATTGTTTGTCTAAAGAGAAGTGACATTTTTCATGATCATGCCAGTTTTAGAGATTTTAAGAATATTTATTGTAAATAACAGACACATTGATCATTTCTGGGTTTTTTATTTTCTGTAACCTTCATCCTACTAAAAAGTACGCTTATCTCAAATTATCTTGTGTAAAGGAAATAACGCTAATGTTTTTAAAAGAGGCTGTTAAAGCATACATAAGACATATGTGTAGGTAATTTCTTATTAAAGGTTCATAATTTATATGTGTGCAAGTCATACAATGTTTGTGAAACTGATCCCTAGCCTTGAAAGCGTCCATTGTTATTTGGACAAGGAAAACAATACAAAGGATTTGGAAAAGAAATGTTATTGAAAAATTGAAACAAACGTTAAATACTTGTGTGAAGATTGAAATGGTTATTTTTCATGTTACACATTAATAAACAACTGCATGTTCAATATTTTGCTAAACATTACTTTATAGGAACTGATATGCATATTTTACAGGGAAAGAAACAGAAAACGATCAAGATCAAGAGATAGAGAAAAGAGAGGTATACATGTATTTGTTTATATGTTATATTTTCCCTAAAAATATAAGTCATAAACTTATTTTACAGCACTATGATCCCCAGCTTGATCAAAGCAGAGACTTTAAAATTGGTATTTCTGCTTCTCAACATTTAGGAGTAAGAGCAAAGGCTTGCCAGCTGGGCATAGAAAATAGGAATCATCAGCAATGCAAGATCTACAAAAATGACAATACAACTGAAATGACAAATTGACCCCTTATAGGAGTTACTGGCCTTAACTGACTATATTACACACTTTTACCTATTATCTTTAAAATTATATCAAAAAGACAGATACTGTATACAGTATAAATGATCAGCAATACCAGTACTTTCATTACTCCTCTGCCTATCACAATCTGTTGAAAAAAAAATCCAAAAATTCAGTGTTTCACTTATTTGTTATTTATTGAATTTCTTTTGTAGAACAAAGACACAGAGATGATGATGAAAGGTAATTTATATAAAAAAATTGTATGATAACTGAATAATTACCATTTCACTTAGATTTATTCACTGAGTTAAAAGGAGACGTCTGTCAGATGTGATAGAGAAATCCTTCTTCAATAGGTGACCTTTTGGCTGTGTAGGATGTATAAATATGCAGACACATCCAGTTGGAATGGGGATATAAAATCTGATGCCTCTTGTAGGGACAGTGCCAGCAGTCTACATGTAAAGGTTCCTAAGGATTGTCAGGAGTATAGAAATATTGTCACCTGTCTTGAATCAGGCAGTAGTAACCAGGTGTTGGTTTGGCTATGACATATACAAATATGCTGCCACATACAACATTAAATTTGAAGCCTGGTGTTCAGAGAGTGCGACACACTCTTCATGTAAAAGAAACACTTACAATAATTCTTTTACTTTAAGGTGTAGTTGACCTATTCATTGAAAAATGTCCGACTACCGTATCCAACATGCACTGTTTTAAGTGGCAGTCAAAATTTCCAGTCCTTCTCCCTGTTTTGTAGAACCTACCTTGGTTTAATATTGAATTGGTTCTCATCATCAATATGTATGAAATATTTGTTACTAGAAATCAATTAAACATAAATAAATCAAATTGTTACATAACTAACACAATCACACCCTCAAAATCACAATTAAGCATTACATTTGATATATTTTTTTTCCAAGTTATTTCGTATATAAAATTTTATATTTGAATTTTATTGTAGGAGAAAGAAAAGAAAACACAGACATGAACACAAAGAAAAAGATAAAAGTAGAGACAGTGATCGACACAGAAGACATCATGGTAATGACAGACATCATCATAAACGCAATCTTGGGCCATCAAAGGATGAAATTAACATTGAAGAAGCAAATGAACTTAGAGCAAAACTAGGACTTGCTCCTCTGAAACCCTAGTTAACTTGTGTTTTATATGTATAATATGTAATAAAATAAACGAATGATTTTATTCATTGATTCAGTTTAATTTTAGAAATAAAATACCAAATACGAATAATTGATATAATTGGTATCTGCTGTTACAACACTAAGCAAACATCAGTTAAAAATAAAAGATTGTTCGGCTTAAGGTCAAAATATGTAGATGGATAAGGTGACTTGTTTTACTTTGGGCTGTTTATTGCCATCATTCCATTGTCAGCTTTTCCCAAAGTTTCCCGCTTTCAATTATCCTTTATGTATTTAGTTTAATAATTTTTGTAAGGATTTTATGGTGACTAGTTTAACAACAGTAATAATCTCTATTAGAATTTTTTCTTTTGAAAGCAATTGTGAACCAAATAGGTCGGAATGATTCATGAGTTATTTATTCTAAACATTGCATTTGATTACCAGGTGAGCAGTTCAAGTGCCTTATAACCTCTAGTGTATGTTTGGTGTGGATTATAAAAAAGAAAATTAATTCTTGTAATAATGAATTTTGGTTGGATGAGCTTAAAAGTGCATGTCAGAATCCCCTTGAAATTGCTGTTAGTGGTTAAAATGATATTTAGATCATCCTCTAACTTTATACTTAAAGTTTTTCTTGTTCTTGTATTTGTATTTGTAGTTGTAAATTGGTATTTGTTGCCTCTCCCATAAGCACACATCTTTTAGGATTAAAAACATATACCTGTCTGCTCAGAGTTGTAATAGTATGTCTGGGTAGGGTGACATGTGCACGTTAAAAATCCAGCTCAGCATGTCTGTAAAGTACAAAACAGGATTCAAATTCATATTACATTTACATGTTCTCCTCCTGATATGCATGTGATATTTGCCCTTAGACGTTGATAACTTAAAACACTTATCCAGAATCATCATCATTGTGTGGTGCTTCCTATTCTGGATCATGGATCAGAATGGGATTCCATGAAGTTACATAAAATAAAAACACAAGTACTGAATTGCAGCATCAAATTTTTTTTATTTTGTGTATTTAGAAATGCAAGTTAGTTAACTATATGTAGAGTATTATTTTACACTGATTCTTGAAAATTCAATTTAAATTATTTTTCCTGGAAACTTGAAGGATTGACTTGAGGGTTACTACTACCACTGTTAACAGTGCTTTGCTCTCCTTTTTCTGGTGTATAAGAAGAATAAACAGTGTTTTGTATTGGTACTGTAAAGCCTGCTGACAATTTATGTTAAATGATTGAAACAAAAAATGTGCCTAAATTTCAGTCTATTTGGTGCAGCTGTGACCATTATTTTAGTCAAAGTGACCTCAAAATCAAATGGGTCTTTTTTCCCAAAGGCACATTATCCGACAAAGACTGGTAAAGATCTGTTTTATTGCTAAATAAAATGCTCCACTAGGCGCAGCTTGATACGACCGCAGAGGTCAAACCCTGAACAGTTGGGGCAAATATGGACATAACATTCAAGCTTGATACGGCCCTGAATTTGGATTTTGACTAAGCATAGGTTTTTGACACAAAATGAATGTGGTCAAAGAACTGAAAAATTTGAAATTGGACTTTTACCTATTATGGTCCAATATCCATAATCTAAATAAACAATATGATTCAGCATATCCAAGTACACCAAGAATTGAATTTATTTATTTATCAATGGACAATATTAGCTAAGTTTTTAAAGGGGATCGCTTCATCAAAAAAAAAAAATATATCCTCGTCTCATGGGTTTTCGTGCTATTAAGTTGGCATTGTGACGTCACAAATTTCATTGAGAAAGCATGCATTGTACATATTCATATGACGTACCAAAACATATGATCTGACCATATTATATATATAGAATTCTTAAAATTAATTTATACAGAATAACAAACAAACCTACTATGAAGTTCTTCAAAAAATTTACAAAAAATGAAAAAAACAATTTACAAAATATCATTCATCATTAGTTCAATGTCTTTAAAAAATCTGTAAAACTTACGTTTCATCATTTTCAAAATATCTAATAATGAACAGTAAATTTCAAACTATATTTATACATGATTTCTTCTCTAAAAATAGAATTTATGCTTTATCTATTTTTAACTATAACTATCAACTATGCAATATAGCTCTGAATTTGGATTGTGATTAAATATTTGACATAGCATAGGTTACTGACACAGAATGAATGTGCTCTAAGAACTTAAAAATTTGAAATTGGACATTTATCTATTATGGTCCAATATCCAAAATCTAAATACATGGTTGGATTCAGCATATCAAGAACCCCAGGAATTCATTTGATGAAATAAAACTAAGTTTAATTTTGAATCCTTTGGACCCCAATATGGACCAACTTGAAAACTGGGCCCAAAATCAAAAATCCAAATACATGTTTAGATTCAGCATATAAAAAAACTCCTTAGAATTCAATTTTTTTTTAAATCAAATTAAGTTTAATTTTGGACCCTTTGAACCTTAATGTGGGCTTATTTAAAAAAAAGCCCCAAAAATTAAAAATCTAAATACATGTTAGATTCACCATATCAAAGAACCCCAATAATTCAATTTTTGATGAAATCAAACAAAGTTTAATTTTGGACACTTTGATCCTCGATATGGACCAATTCAAAATTGGGGTCCAAAATCTAAATGCACGGTTAGATTCAGCATATCAAAGAACCCCAAGAATTGAGGACTTTGAATTAAACCCCATTGAAATTGGTCAAGAAATAAGCAATTTATACAAAGTATTAGAAAGTTTTGTTTTTGTCCCCCTTTTCCTAAACTATTAGGGCCATATCCCCAAAATTCAATCCAAACTTTCCTTTTTTGGTATGGAACCTTGTGGTACAATTTCATAGAGATTTATAGACTTATACTCAAGTTATTGTCCAGAAACCAGAAAATCCTAGTTTTTTGGCCCCTAATTCCTAAACAGTTGGGCAATAACCCCAAACATCAATCCCAACCTTCCTTTTGAGGTATTGGACCTTGTGGTACAATTTCATAGAGATCCATACAATTATACACAAGTTATTGTCCTGATACAAGAAAAATGCTTGTTTTTGGTCCCTTTTTGGCCCTTAATTCCTAAACAGTAAGGGCAATTAGCCCCAAAATCAAGCCCAACCTTCCTTCTGTGGTATGGAATCTTGTGGTACAATTTCATAAAGATCCATATACCTTCACTACACTAAATATAGTTGACCTATTGCTTATAGTTTCTATGAAACAGACTTAACCAAGAAAACTAAACATTGAACAATGAACCATGAAAATGAGTTCAAGGTCAGATGAACCATGCCAGGCAGACATGTACAGCTGTCAATCCTTCCACACAACAAATATAGTTGACCTAATACTTATAGTTTAAGAATAACAAACCAAAACACAAAAACTTAACTTTGACCACTGAACCATTAACATGAGGTCAAGGTCAGATGACACCTGCCAGTTGGAGATGTACACCTTACAATCATTCCATACACCAAATATAGTAGACCTATTGCATACAGTATAAGAAAAACAGACCAAAACACAAAAACTTAACTATAACCACTGAACCATGAAAATGAGGACAAGGTAAGATGACACGTGCCAGTTGGACATGTACACCTTACAATCCTTCCATACACCAAATATACTAGACCTATTGCTTATAGTATCCGAGATATGGACTTTTATAAGTAAAATACGGATAAACAAGATTTTTTTTTTAACAAAATTTACTTTTGAATACTATCTAATGATCACAAACAAGCTTCTGTCCAAGTGTGGAACAAATCCAGGATAGTTTAAGAAAGTTATTAAAATTTGAAAAACTTTAACCACAGAGTGAATGTAATGTTAACTGGCAGAAAAACTAAGTCCATTTATGAGTAAAATACGGATAAACAGGATTTTTTTTTGTACAAAATTTACTTCTGGATACTATCTTATGATCATAAACAAGCTTCTGTCCAAGTTTGGTTGAAATGCAGGATAGTTTTAGAAAGTTATTAAAATTTCAAAAACTTTAACCACAGACTGAATATTTGTGGACGCCGCCGCAAATGACAACGCCAACAACGACGCTGACGGAATGTAGGATTGCTATGTCTCGCTTTTGCGACAAAAGTCGCAGGCTCGACAAAAATCTTAACTTTTTTTTCAAGTAGTCACTGAACCATGAAAATGAGGTCAAGGACAATGGACATGTGACCGACGGAATCTTTGTAACATAACGGGCATCTATATACAAAGTATGAAGCATCCAGGTCATCCACCTTCTAAAATATAAAGCTTTTAAGAAGATAGTTAACGCCGCTGCAGCCAGATCACTATCCCTATGTTGAGCTTTCTGCGACAAAAGTCACAGGCTCAACAAAAACTCTTCTCAAAATGTCTTTATAGGCACTGTGTTCTTAACTGTTGACCTACTGACCCTAACATCAATTAGTCTAATTCTTTCCAAGTGGAATTTTCATAGAAAGTTTGTTAAAGGTTCATTTAGGGAGCTACCATCTGATTTTTATTGGGCTAGGATGAAAAATTTTGTCCTGCCTTTTTTTTAAGTCGTAATCTGTGTCCTGCCTATTTTTTTAGCTGTAATCTCTGTCCTGCCTTTTTATTTTTCACTCTGGTCGGTCCTGCCTTTTTTTTATTAGTTTATCCTGACTTTTTACTTTTTTTACATAAATTGTCATCCTGCCTTTTTTTTTGCCAAGTAGCTCATCCTGCCTATTTTTTTTTAACTCAAAACTCCTGTCTTTTTTTTCAAATTTCATCCTAGCCCCCCCCCCCCCCCCCCCCCCCCCCCCCATAAAATTCAAATGGTAGCTCCCTTATTATTAAAACAAATAAATTTAAAGTCTAGATTAATCAAAAGCCCATTTAATTAGTTCATCAAGTTCATTTTTGAACAGATTGAGTGGAAGAGTTGTGTATAAGGTCCATAAATCATTTCATTGGTCAATAATATTTTGATGACTGCTTATGAGAGGACCATTTAATTGGGTTGTAAATAATTTTGTTTATCTGGAATTTTTTACCTATTTTTCTCCGATAAGAAATTGATTCCTGTCCGGCCTACTACTAACAGTTCCCCTTAAACAGACCTAATCACAAACTAATACATGAAAACTAAGCAAAAGTTTCAAAGTCAATAGCCCATGACTGAGGGTGCGGGGCCAAGTAATCTCCACGGAAATGGGATATGCCAATGCTTATACAACTGCATACCAAATATCATTGACCTACCACTAGTGGTTCACCATAAACTAGACCCAAACACAAACTAACACATTGTTGATGTCGCCGCCATCAACGCCGGATACAGCATACCTATATATCGCTTTTAGACTCCATCAAGGCGAGACAAAAATAAAATCACAAAAATACTGAACTCCAAGGAAATTCAAGTTTAAGTCCCTTATCAAATGGCAAAATCAAAAGCTCAAACACAGCAAAATAGAAAACAACTGTCATATTCCTGCCTTGGTACAGGCATTTCCTTATATGTAGAAAATGGTGGATTAAACCTGGTTTTATAGCTAGCTAAACCTCTCACTTGTATGACAGTCACATAAAATTCTATTATATTGACAACAATGTGTGAACAAAACAAACAGACATAATAGATAACAAGAGTGCACACGCTGAACTGTATCACCTGTTTTACTGACCATTGATTTTATGTTGAAAGTCAAAGATTGTGCTACAAGTATCACATAAACTTAACATTCTTAAAGATCAATGACAATGAGGTCAAGGTCAGATAAAAACTGTCACACAGACATGTACACCTTACAATTATTCCATACACCAAATATAGTTGACCCATTGCTTATGATAATCGAAAAACAGACCAAAACACAAAAACTTAATGTTAACCAATGAACCATGGAAATGAGGTCAAGGTCAGATGATACTGGCTAGACAGACATGTACACCTTACAATCATTCCAAACACCAATTATAGTTGACCTATTGCTATCAGTATTTGAAAAACAGACCAAAACACAAAAAATTAACAATGACCAATGAAACGTGAAAATGAGGTCAAGGTCAGATGACACTGGGTGGACAGACATGTACACCTAACAATAATTCCATAAACCAGATATAGTTGACCTATTGCTTATAGTACTTGAAAAACAGACCAAAATACAAAAACTTAACATTGACCAATGAACCATTAAAATGAGGTCAAGGTCAGATGACACCAGCTAAACAGACATGTACACCTTTCAATCATTCCATACACCAAATAAAGTTGACCTATTGCTTACAGAACTTGAAAAACAGACCAAAACACAAAAAATTAACAATGACCAATGAACCATGACAATGAGGTCAAGGTCAGATGAAACCTGCCAGTCTGACATGTACCCCTTACAATCATTCCATACATCGGTGTTGAAGACCATACTTTGACCTATATTGGTTTGCTTTTATAAATTTTGACTTGGATGGAGAGTTGTCTCATTGGCACTCATACCACATCTTCTTATATCTATCACATATAGTTGACCTGCTGCTTGTAGTTTCTGAGAAACGGACCTAATCACGTAACTTTAACCTTGATCACTGATCCATGAATTGAGGTCGAGGTCAGGTTATCCCTGTCTGACGGACATGTAGACGTTGCAAGGAACCATATACCAAATATAGTTATCCCGTTACTCATAATATTATGACGAAATACTGTAATTTTTTTTTCAAGCAGTCACTGAACCATGAAAATGAGGTCAAGGGCAATGGGCATATGATAGACAGAAACTTCGTAACATAAGGTATCTTACAAGGTATGAAGCATCCAGGTCTTCTACCTTCTGAAATATAAAGCTTTATACAAATAGTTTACACTGCTGCCGCCGGATAGTAATACCTATGTCTCGCATGCTGCAACTTTCGTCGCAGGCGAGACAAAAACTGTGAAAGGAGTTGGTTCACAAGCTCAAAATTTTGGCTCTAAAAATCTGAAAAATTATTACAAGTGTAGTGCCATTATGTTGTAAAAATTTGATGAAAACAAATGTTAATATGTCCAATTGTTTCAGTTATAAAGTATTTTCACAAATTGCGTCATTAGTGATGTACCCTTGTCCACAAATATTTTTGTTGTAATATATCATATTCTTTACTTTTCACCCTAAATTTTAATGGACAAGGGATGGTGCCACATATGAATCAGGAAAAAAGGAAGAAAAAGTAACACATTCATAGAAAAATGGACTTAAAAGAAATCTATACCTATTTCAAGCTTTAATATTTATCAATATGAAGCAACTGAAGTAAAAAAAAATTACACCTTTACATGGCCGTTTATAGCAATAAAAGGACATTTCAGGAGCAATTACTCTGAATTGGGTTGTCCAATTTTATAAAAAATTCCATGGTAGATAGAACATGACTTGCTGATCCTTTTAGCTAGTCAAGTTTGCTCAAATATTGGATTAATATTCAAGGATACAATTTTAATCTCAATTCCAGAAGGAACATTCAGATTGAGTTTGTTTACATTTTGACATGAAAAATTTGGACCATGTGACCTATCATCATCACTTGGTGTCTGTGGTAGTAGCCTTTAAGTGTTATCCCTTGTCGTAAAATAAAAAAAAAATCTGTTATTAGCTACATCTACCATCAAAACATAAAGCTATGAAAAACTCATTTACACCAACTTCATACCAGAGGTAACAGCAAGCAAATGGATATAAGAAGATGTGGTATGAGTGCCAATGAGACAACTCTCCATCCAAGTCAAAATTGATAAAAGTAAACCATTATAGGTCAAAGTACGGTCTTCAACACGGAGCCTTGGCTCACACCGAATAGCAAACTATAAAGGGCCCCAAAAATTACTAGTGTAAAACCATTCAAATGGGAAAACCAACGGTCTAATCTATATAAAAAACGAGAAACAAGAAACACTTATGAACCACATCAACAAACAACAACTACTGAACATCAGATTCCTGACTTAGGACAGGTGCAAACAATTGCAGCGGGTTTAAACGTTTTAATGGTACCAAACCTTCGCCCTTATCTGAAACAATAGTGTAACATCACAACATAGAAAAACACACTATAAAATATCAATTGAAATGGATTAACTCAATCAAAAGACATAGTAACACCAGTGAACATACACTGAACAAATAAATTTGATCTATGATACAATGCAAATACAAAATAAATAAAGCACACAAAATGATACCCCAGCCCATGGTATTGGCATCTTAACCAATCTAATTAACTGCAAAAATTCTAACCAAATGAATATTCCTTTAGAAAAAATCCTCAATGCAATCCCCCTCCCCACAGTTGCTTTTTTTTTTATTTTGAACAATCTTCTGTAAAAGTTTCATAACATTCCATGGGGGTTTAGCAACGAAATTGATGTCTAAAAAATGTATTCCCATACTGTATGTAAATGTTAACCTCAGAGAACTAAGTCCATCTATTTGTAAAATGCTGTAAAATGAAGAGAAGAAACAAAATTCAAACATTATCTCTGAACGTAGATTGGATGTCTTTAGCCATCCTAGAAAAAAAACATAACTCAATCAGACTAGAACCTTAATAAAATATACAAATTTTGAGAGAGGAATGAAATTTATTTGTAAGATTTTTCATTTAGATAAAGAAAATAATGCGTTTTTTATCTTATTATAAAGAATTATTTTTAAAAATACAGAACAGATATTGTATGATTCAATTTTTTTCAACTTTGCCATATAAGGGGAGATAAATCAAATAACTTTACTTTTGTACATGATTGCTTAGGGAATTTACCTAGTTTGTTTTACAGCAAGAAAACAAGTCCCATAAACCCATTTTTTTTTTATGTTAGCACATTATGATAATCAAATTGGTTTTTCCATTTATAATTTATACAAAATCTACAATTTTACATAACCTGAAGCTTGAAAAAAGGCTCTGTTACCCATACTTTTTATCATATTTTAGAAAAAAGCAACATATAAATTACATTTTGGCAAATTATTAAAAAATTCTATTGATTTTAATTTAGACCCCTTATCTACCCTTATCATAAAAAAGCTTCTGCTAACGTTTGATACAATTTGAGAAGGTTTGAGCAAGTTATGTAGAAACAAATTGAACCTCAGACTGAACGTAACTGTTAATGACACTTCAGCTTCCACTTCAAAATGCTGAAGATCAACAAAAATATCTAACAAACCTTTAAGAATAACTCCATTTGAATTGCAAGGAAGACAAACTGATACACTTTTTGCAGTTACAGCCATGTGTAGATCATATTCCAGTTGTCATTTGCCGAAAGTTTAATAGGTGTTCAAGGAAGAACTGTGTGATCAAAAACATGTCCTAATTGCATTTATGAATGCACTTACTGAATTGTCCTGCCTGTGTAACTGATGGTAATTGAATTCTATGTTGAAAGTCTAAGACCAATAATACAGGTTTTAATCCAGGTTTAACAGAACATTTACATTCTCAATTGATGACCCATTAAATTAAGGTCAACTTCAGATAAACCGTGTCAGATGGAAATGTACACCTTACAATCATTCTATACACTCACTATAGTTGGAACCTAATCATGAAAAGTTAATGTTGATCAAACATAAAAATAAGGTCAAGGTCACAATCGGATAATCAGGTTCACCTTTAAATCATTCTGTACTCAAAACATAGTTTACCTATTACTTATAGTATCTGAGAAACAGACTGAGGACAGACCTAATCATGAAAACTAAATGTTGACCAAAAACCATGAAAATTAGGTCCAGGTCAGATGAACTAAGTTGGACAGACATATACACCTTATATTTGTTCTATCCATTGAATATATTGATGAATTATTAAAAGTATTGGAGGAACTAATTCCTAATCCACAAAACTGAACATTAATGACTAAACCATGACATTGGGGCACTGTCAGGTGAACCCTGTCGGAAGGACATGCATACCTTGCAAAGATTTATATACCAAATATAGTTGTCCTTATTACACATAAAAACAGTCAAATTCATGTAACAAAAAAAAACTATACAATTTTTAAGTGGTCATTGGACCTCAAAAATTGGATAAAGACAACAATGATGGATCATATACCAGATGAATACCTCAGACCATAAGGCATCTGCATACCAGATTGTATTATTCAGCTCTTCCAGCGTCTGGATAATGAAGTTTTATACAGACAACTCCAACACCAGATCAGCATCCCTGTGTTTTGTATGTGACAGGCAATTTGCTCATTGCTGAAGGCCATACAGTGACCTATAGTTGTTAATTGTATGTCATTTGATCTTTGGTGGAGAGTTGTCTCATTGGCAATCAGACAATATAAAATTAGATCATTTAAGCATTCTTGATCTATTTAAAGCATTGGCAGCTAATCCAGTAATCATCAAATCTAATGAACAATTCTGTAAGGTACCGGTAATGCCTAAAGCATCATTTGTCTTGTTCAAACCAGCAAAGAAGTTTCATGAACATTTCTAAAAGTTTAAAGATCGATATGATAGACACAAAGTGACATCTGACTCATACCCTAGACCACAGAAACCTCTTCCCCCTTTATTAGTAATTCAGACTCACATAAAATATAACATGTATAAGATGTGTTTTCTTCAATACATTTTATTTATCAATTAATTGTACTATTATTATGCATCATGATACACAATACCCAAATGTACAAGACACATTCTGCTTCATCAGCTGTGTATAAACATCAAAGAAATAGAAATAACTAGTAATAAGCCTTTGGTCACATGTATCAACTTTACAATTAAAAGGAGGAAAAGGATCTGCATCATGGGTTAGGTATCATTAGGAAGACATTACAATTATACAAAATATCTGACATTACTGATGATTCTTTCTAATTTCATGGATACCAGTTCTCAAACTGGAAAAGGACTGGTTTTGAGATACATGAACCAAATTTTGTTATTATTACTTCCTATTAAAGTAGCGTTTAGTTGTTTAATATATAAACTTGAGGTTTTCAATTGCTTACCAAATTTATAAAAAAGGATAGAATGTCATAAAAAAATAGAATCATCAGTTTGTCTCAACTTCTGAAAAGGACATTCAAAACCATTACAATTCTTATACAATAGGAATACAAGGTAAAAACTACAAAAAAAAAGGTTTTAAAATACATGAATCAAATTCATTTTTGAGGTGTACTCAATTTATTTACTGGGTAATTAAAATAATCTAAATATCTTGACCTGTGCAAAAATTATTAGATCACCAAGGAAATAGTTAACTGTATTTAATTTCTTATTTTTAACCCCAAGCTGTTTTATTATATAAATGTTCTTTTCTATGCAAAGTTAGTTTTTTGTATTGAAAAAGTATATTTATATTTTTCAAGGACTTTATTTTTTTTATATTAACGGAGATAACTAGTAAACAGTTATTATTTCGTTATTTATCCATTAGATGTGCTGTGGTGAGCAAGTGTATCATCTGTTTGCTTATCCATCTACAAATTTAACCCACAATTAAAGGATTAAATAAATCTTTTCCTAAACTTTCAAATAATCTTCAGTATCTGTTGACAGTGTGTACCATTTTTAAAATTTCTTAAGGTTCTCCAATTGAAGAATGGATTTTAACATTTCTTACACTTTATAATTCATATAGAAGGATAGGATGGTTCAGCTGATGTTAACATAGATTTAGTTAGAGCAGATTTTGAACTTGCATCCATTAATCTTGTAATTTGGTCAATCTTTAAGGACTACATCAATAGTTTAATACATTCATTTTCTATTTTATCCTTTAAGAAAGAGTTAAAAGCATAAAATGTCAGATCTCATCATGTAAAAAAATATTTTGTATTGCATGTATAAGCAAAATCTATCAATTTTCCCCACAAACTCAATCATATTAAGGCTTCATACAACAAGATTTGACAATAAAATCAAATAAAATCAAATAAAATCACATAAAAACCACTAAAATCAAATAAAATCACATAAAAACCACTAAAATAATATAAAACCAGATAAAACACAAATCTTGTTATAGCAAAGCCTTATAAAATGGTAATATATTAGTGTCTTAAAGTAGAATTTATTCTGAATTCTTGTTAATGCTATGAAAATTTTGTCATAATGAGATCCAACTATCAAAAACAAGATTAAAACAAAACAACAATATTCAAACCAACCTATCCTTCACATGTTGAAAAGTGTTGTACAAGATGCTTCCTTCTGAAGTTAATCAAAATATTTAAAAGGTCCATTCATTTCAATTGGGAATCCCAAAATTTCATTATAATAAAATAAAATACACATTGCCATTAGTTACAGAAGACAATCTGAAAGTTTCAATTAAAACCTTCCAACAGAATATAAGCTGTGGATGAGAGATGGTGATGGACAAACAGACAAATCTTCTTTAACATCCCATTATATGCCCACCTCAAGTGAAGAAGGTCATGGGACTTGGATCCCCTGCTGGGTCAAACCAAAGAATTAAAAATTGGTATTTGATATTAGGTAAGGCGGAATGTCTTCCTGTGGACTGTTACATTGTGAACTAGCACATCAAAAAATCCAGCTCAGCGTGCTGGTCTAGTACAAAGCATTTATGCATTTAATTTGAGACTGGACGTTAAACAGCCATCTATCCATAAAAATCAAAGAAAAACTTATTTTACAGTTTCCTGATTAATCTTAGGAGGGGTAAATAATTCTTAAGAAGTTGAGTACAATCCTCAAAAAACAAACCTTATAATTATAATGTCCTTAAAATATATAAATAATGATGAATGACGAAAAACATAAAACTCAATCATATGAAAATGAAAAAATAAAACAAACTGCAAAAACTGTATAATTATTTTCACTTGAGTGGCCTCAGATGCTGAATAATGCATTTATAATATATAAACAAAACTAATAAATAAAACTGACAGCCATTAGTTTGTATAAATGTACAGAAAGTGGAGTCAAACCAAACCTAACATTTTTATTTGCAGTAACCAAGTTTATATTGCATCAAAAACTGCGTACTTAAATTGTTTAACAGGGGAATTTTTTTTATATACTCCCTATAGTGTTTGGCCATCCAAGTCCTACTTTATTGGTTTCTAACCGGCAAAATTCATTTCACAAAGAACTTGTAAGACTTACACGTACATAACTTAAAAAATATATGTAAACTGATGAGTCTTATGGGTATTTCGTGAAACCATATGGCATACTTTTGAGTCCCCTCAAATAACAATAATTTCACAGCTTTATTTTTCATCAATCACTATACAATAATGGAATGCAAGTAAAAATAAGGAAAAAAATATTTATAATCTGGATTTTAGATAAATTGATACAGCATTAAACACTAAATTTGTTAACAATTCATTCTTCTGCTTACAAGACTACTGTCTATAGATTCTACTAAAAATTATTGCAATAGTTCATCCAATGGTTTCAGGATTATTGCCTGAGGATTTTACCATACAAGGCAGCAACAGTAACAATTTCAACTGTAAAAGAAATAAAGTAAAGATTTAATTTTTAAATCTTAATATTAAAATAATCAGTATATGTTTGTTTTTTTTATAATTGTTGATTCCTCCAAAATATATAATATTAAAAATGAACAGCTTTTGTAAAAACGAAAATCTCAATACACCAAAGTAAATTTTTTGGACTTTACCACCACTTGACCTCAAATACCAGAACAATAATTTGAAATTAACAAATGCAGAAACTGCTGCTTAATTGATAAAACTCTACCATCCATATACAGGTACTCACATAATACAAACACAAAATTAATGTCTATTTTGTTGTATGGTTGTTTTATTGATGTTTACTCCCCACAAAAAAAATGTTCTCCATAAAATGTAGATATAAATTCTTTTGAAATTTGTATTGAAAATATGCGAGACTGAATGAAAGGCGGTTATTATAATACTTTTTTTATACCAGCACTGGTGTTACCGTAACATAATATCAGGTTATCTCCCCTTCATATCTCTTATTCAGGACCTGCTAATAGGGTATGACATTTATTAAATGACAAGTGAGACAATACATATTATTGAATACTGATTCACTTCTAAACTAAAGGTAAAACATTTCATATTGAAATCTTATTTAGGATTGATATACAATTAAACCTGCTTAAGAGACCACCTGTATTAAACAAAAACATGTGCTATAAGACCATTAACTTTATGTCCCTCTGTAATGTATTTGATATAGACTGAACCTGTATTAAGAGATTACCTGTCTTACAAGCCACTTCTTTGCTCTCACTGAATTTTTCTCTCAAAACAGAGTTCACTGTATAAATAGGGGCATTTGGTCCATAACATAACATAAATAAATCCAAGTTGTAAGTTGAGGATAAATTCTCACCTTAAAACAGCTCTAATTGCTATCCCAGCAAGTAACCCTATGGAAATGCTGTGATGCTAACCTGGAAAACAAAGATGGTCTGTTATTCTAAATTTTTCCAAAAAAAATCTCTATTATCATCGTAATAAATTTTTAAGTAGAACTTTGATAACAAATAAATGTCATGAAAAAAAAAATTGGTATTCTGAATCGCTCATTTAAAATTTGCTATAAAAATCAACGTGTTTCATCATAAATGTATAATTAAATTTTTGGTACTTTTATAAAATTGATGCCAAATACTATAAAAATTATTCCAAAAAAGCTTGAATACGTACCAATATGTTAACAGTGTTAGATATCCAAGTCTTACTCCCAACACCATGAAAACCTTGTCATTACAACCACCTTGAATAGAAACAAAAAAAGAAAATAAAGTTGTTTTACCAATCAATTATGCCTAAAAAGACTACAACGAAACAAAGAAACCAAATAAATACAGGAAATACAAAGGATCAAAGTTATGTTAAAAACAAAAATGTTTTGTAATGATGTAGATATCCTCAAAATCAAACACTTATAAAAAAGAACACTTAAGTCATAAGAGAAAAACTATTTTAAATGCCTATAATTATCATCATATTGTTACCATACATTTTGTGGGATACTGTAAACAGGAAAATTTTCGCGGTAAGAATTGAAACGCGAAAAATAAAACTACCTGAAAATTTCAAGGAAACTATTCATAAGATGAAAACCATACATGTACGTATATGAATAGGATATGTAGAGGACCACTGTATAACACAGATTTTACAGACAGATCGATACCTCAAATCATAACTGTATTTCTAAATGAAAAGCAATGTTAGAAATCATGACTTTAACTCAAGTTAATCTCATTAACATTGAACTTGAAGACATCTCAAGCAAGTGGACATTACAGATATTGTTATGTAAACAACTCGTTACAAATATGTAAATGACACCTGTCAATCAGTTATAAACGTATTACCTTGTTGAATCTGCTACACAGATTAATCAGATCAAAAGATTGATTAATTTGCATTAATCCTGACAGCATTTTATTTTAATTCACTCATTATTTAGGTCTTCTTTTCTGTTATTGTGTATGTGTTTTTACAAGCAAACATGACTACTTTTAATCTCTTAACATTAATGAACCGAAAACAAAAAGATTTCTGATTGATTTTATCACTTGATTTACTATACATGTAAAGCTGTTTACTTTCTATATCCTTTGTGAAAATATTTATATTGGCCACAGGGAAATCACAAATTCAAAATGGCGCGAATTTAGATTGTGTTCATAAATGCAGATTTAGGACCCGGTTTACAGTATTTAGACTTACCACATATTTTCTTGCTAAAGCCTCAGACTTGGTTGAAGATTTAATTGACCATCTTCCATGGAGCTGCTCTCCTGGCTGCCAACTTGAAGGTGGCTGTCCTCATTATCTTATTGTCAATCTATCTTTTTTTCCATTTGTATTTACAAAAATAAAAGTTATACATATCAAAAATGTCAGATGCACTTTCAAACAATCCCCTTTTTGGAAAATTTTACCAAATCACTTTAGTGACCTATAATTTCATCCACCCTATGCATCTATTATCTTGAGCTTTGCTTACATTTTTTTTTTATTTACAGAGCTCTAAATAATAGTTAATTTTATCTAGTAAACATCTGATATTTAAAAAAAACAAACTTTTACAAATATGAATATTTAAGTAAATAAAAATTCATATTCCCTATCATTGAGGGAATTTCAAGCAGGGGTATTACCTCCCTTTTCTTTAAATTTCACCCTGTTGGGACTCCACATTCTTGCTATATTTAACAAAAATACAAAATATAGTATCACTAAAATTAGAAATTTAATAAAAATCCAAACACATTTCAAAACATTTAGTATTTTAATTTTCACTTTGCGTTCAACTCCAATCTTAATTGACTAGGATTTCCTGTTTTTCTTTCCTGTTTTCTTTATGCACTCTGGCTTCCTTCACTTATAAAAACTGGCAACCAATCATGATAAAAGTGGAGTTAAACACTAAGATCAATCTATTTTCATCAAGATGTTCTTCAACTATGCTACTCGTAAGATATTCTTAAAAGTTGTTAGCAATTAAGCTAAAAATCAAAAAAAGTTGGAACAGACATATATCTAACAATTCTGGAAACCAAAAACTACATTTCAATAAAATGACATTTGTTTCTTTTTCTTTTTTTTTTTCTTTTTTCTTTTTTTTTTTTTTTTAGATTCTCCATTCTGAACCTACTGGAAGTGTTTTGACTAGACATGGACCATTATTAATATTTCTTAAGTAGGTCTTCAAGCAAAATTAGTCCGTTTCACTTCATTTAAAAAAAAAAGAATAAAAAATAATATGTCATGGCAATAATTGACATGAGAAGAGCTACCAAAATATTGCCATAGGGCTTCAATGGAAAAAAGAAAATGAAATTATGAATTTCTAATACAAGTTAACCTACAACTTCCAATCTTGTTGAAAATGGAGAATCTTTACACAAATTTTTTTATTTTTTTTTATTTTTTGTAAAAAATTATAAAAAAAATTTCAAGCATACACAAAAATTGTCTAAATTACATTCTTCACTGTTACATTGATATCACACAGTCATTTTATGCAGCCACAGTAAAAGTTACCTGAAAAAGAAATAGACATTCTGAAGCATATCTGTCAAACTATATGAAAATTGAAACATTATTCTGGCAAAGGAATCATTAACTGGGCATTACAATAATGATGCATACATTTCTTTCATTAGTTTTTAAGTGATTTGTTACCATAAATTTAAACTACCAAAAAACAAAAAAGTATGGTCGATGTCCGACATATTTGTTTTTCGTTCATTGTTTTATCATATATCAGGCAGGTGGAGATCTTGTTTGAATTGTTTCACATTTTGTCATATTGGGGCCTTTTATAGCTTACTAAGCAGTCTAGATTTTACTCATTGTTAAAAGCTGTAATGTGACCTTTAGCTGTGTACATCCACATCATTTGGTCTCATTTGCAATTATACCACATCTCTTAATTTTTATATATGGGACTATTTAAGATAACAAAAAACATAATATTTTCCTAAATTATAGTTTTTTACTTCTTTATTTACCTTCTTCCAGATTATATATACAATTATAACTTAAGAAACATTAAAATGTAAGATATACATTTGTGCATAATAAAAATCTATCGCATTTATATGCTCTTGGATGAATATATATGGCATAAATCTATGTATTGTTTCTTACCATAAATTTCAGCTCCAATGACCATTCCCAGCCTCAATCCTTACAGACAAGCTGTGAAGCTAACCTGAAATATAAAATGCTTAGTTTTCAAAATTGTTTAAAAGGATCACTGGTGGTATATTGTGTTGGTATACTGTATCTATATTATACATAAATGGGTTATATTTATATGTTACAGATGTTGAGAACATATCAATTAGACAGCAATCCAACAACCAAACAAACTTTACATAATCAGTTCAGATGGGCACAGGACGTTTGCGCTTTTTTACCTGTAACACGATAGGACATTTGCACTTTAAATTTTGATACACCTGTATTAAATTGACCTGACTTTTGCGCTTTTTACCTATAGACGTCTACCTGTGATTTAATGAATTGTAATAATTACGTAAATAAATTCAACTTATATATGTGCTTAGATACTTCACATTGACATAGTCTTGAACATAGAGTTTAAAAGTTATAGACAAGTAAAGGAAATTTTTGATTTATGTCACGTTGGATTTTTATCATTGAATAACAGTCGGTTAATTACAATAAAATTTGTGATATTGATGAACAGGGACCTCATTTAAATAGTTGAGAAAGAGAAACTAGAATATTTATTTGAAATGTTGGCAAAATACCAGGAGGACAGATTACAAGAGCTAAATTTGTTCATTCCCTGAGCTTCAGATACCAAGCGAAAAATGACTTGTGATGACTATACACGTCTTTATGTCTTTAGAATGTTAACTTTTAGCTATAGATAACAATATTAATGTGTTATAAAATAACTTTTAAACACGATTGTGCTATGAATTAATGACTATCAAACTTTTAACAATAATGACAATTATGACTTAACTTTGCCAGGTCAAACCTACCGGTCCAAAGCCTGGATTAAATAGGATGGAATTCATAAGAAGCAAATATTGTAAAAGCGCAAATGTCCTATGTAAAAAGCGCAAACGACCTTTTTAAATAAGCGCAAATGTCCTAAAAATTGAAGCACAAATGTCCATTTAAAAAAGCGCATATGTCCATTTAAAAAAGCGCAAATGTCCTATGAAAAAGTGCAAACGTCCCGCGCCGGTTCAGATCCTTATTAAATCTTCTCATATAATACAAATAAACAAAAATAGTAGATTTCTGACCAAACTCGTATAAACTTTCAAGCCTAGAGCAAATAATATTAAAATTTTTCTATTATTAACCAATGACTTAAAATACATTATAAATTGTCCAGTTAATACAATTCCATGTGTCTTAGAACTGGTCGTTGATACAGGTCTGATACAGAAAAACCAGTTCATACAGAATTTTTACTGGTCTTAACACAGGATAATAACTTACGGTTTTTGGTTCAAAAAGGTGTCAGAAAATGGATGTGTGTATTACTTGAAATATTAGATTTCAACAAATTTGATGTTAAAGTTGTTATTAATCATATGATATAAATTTTTCTTTAAGCACCGGTATATATAAATTAAAGACCGTTGAAAGGGTGAATTGCCAGAATTGTCAACCGTAAAAGACTATTTCTCTGCGGGTGCAGTAGGGTTGACAATCTTGGATATGCATGGCTTGGAAGGGGCAACATTTGTTTAATTATACCAAACTAACAATAGATGGGCCTTTCATGAACTATTTAAAGTGCATGTTTAAGAAGCTCTTCTACGCGTATTAATATTTTGACCACCTTAATGGGGTTAACCCAGTATACTGTAGTACCGTAACAAAATGTCAAAACACTAATCAGAGAATTATTTTGTGTCTTAAAATGCCTCATATATACAACAAAAAAGAACTCTTTCTGTAAAATAATGATGGCCCTGAAAAGGGTCGTTTGTGAATGCTATCCTCGGCACTAGATGGATTTCACATACTTTTTTCTTCATCTCACCACGTACTTCTAACCTAGCCATTTCCATTTTGTTTACAAACGTCAATGACATCATTTTGATGGGAGATAGCTTGCAACATGTGTTAAAATCAAGAGGCTCAGAGTTATTTACTGATGAATGTGTATAAATTTTTAGGGCTATTCAACTCTCCTTGCATTTAAATGAAAAACCCAATTAGTTTATATTGTTCATGTAGGAGTTTTTCTACCGTGGAATTTGTCCTCGATCAGCTTCTGGTTGATATTCCAAGTCATTGGTTAATAAGGTGTCATAAAATGGGTGTTTTCATATTAATCCTGTATTATGTCCTTGTACAGTCGTTTTGGGTCTCATCAGCTGTATTGGCCCTCAGCTACACCTCGAGCCAATACAGCTAACCTCAACCCAATACGACTACTTGAACATAATATAGGATTAATATGAAAACAACCGTTCAATAACACTATATTATACATTTGTTACTTTTTTTAACATGGAATAACATACTGGTACTGGTACCTACCTACATATTAGCTGTATTAGACCACCAAGTCTTATTCCCACACCATGAAAACATGTCACAGAAAGAACCTAAAATGAAATAAAAATTGACACATTACATAATTTTACAAATCAATTCTGTCAACCTAAAATTTACTTAATACTTTTCTGATTTCTAACTTCATTTACACAATAATATAGCATCAACATCAGTTTGTAAAATTAATTTTAAAGATGGAAAAACAAAGTCAATATGCTCATTTTTAGCAAATATTTCTCGAGAATGTATAGAAATTGTTTGGCTCAAATAAACTTGCCTTCTTATTTTCTAGGTAGAGCCTCAGACTTGGCTGAAGATTTACTTAACCATCTTCCATGGAGCTGCTCTCCTGGCTGGCAAGGTGGCTTTCCTCATATTATGGTCAATCTATTTTTTTCTGCATTTCTTTTTAAACATAAAGTTATATATATAAAAAATATCAGATGCACTTTCAACTAATAACCTTTTTCAAAAATTTCACCAAATCATTTTTTATGACCCATGAGTTTCCCCACCCTACATATCTATTATATAGAGCTCTGTTTACATCTTTTTTTTTATTACAGAGCTCTAAATAATAGTCAATATTAGGTATGATACATCTGATATTGAAAAAAGTTGTACAAAAGTGAATATTCAAGAAAATATTAAAAAGCTAACACTGAGGGAATTTCAAGTATGTGGAGTTTAACAGGGGTTATAATAAATTACCTCCCTTTGATCTAAATTTCACCATGTTAGGACTCCACATCCTTGCTGTAATACCAAAAATCCAACAATATTCAAAAAAATATTTAGTACATTTTTTACTAAAATTTCACCTAGGACCTTGGTGGCAGAGTGGTCCAAGTAGTTCTACTCAATCACTAGCCTGTCAACATTGAGGTTGTGAATTCAAACCCTGCATGTTGTATGGGCATTTAATCAATCTTAATTGACCAAGATTGCATGTTTTCTTGCCAAAAGTCTGTGGTTCTCTCAAGGCACTCCAATTTCAGCCATTAATAACTGGCTGCCAAGATATAGCCAATCATGCTAAAAGTGGTGTTAAACACCAAAAATCAATCATCAATCTATTTTTAACAACTTAGTTTAATTCAGATGAAAATAACAAAAAGGTTAAAAAAATATATATCTAACAATTCGGAAACCCAAAAATTACATTGCAATAAAATAACGTTTTTTTTTTTTTTTCTTTTTAGATTCTCTATTCTTAACCTACTGAAGTTATTTGACTCATGGACCATTATTCATATACTGATATCTAAAGTAGATCTTCAAGTAAAATTGGTCCATTTCACTTCATTTTCAAAGTAAGAATTTAATCTTGACAGATGGGGGAAAAAAATGAATACGATATGAACTTTAATTTCATTATTTCAAAACTACATACCAAAAACTAGTTCAGTATCCATATTTATATAAGCTTATAAGCATAACAAAAAAAAAAATGTCAAGACAATAATGGAGTGATAAATGGACATGTGTAGAAATACCAGAATACAGCCATGGGTTTAAATGAAAAAAAGAATGAGAAATTTTGAAATTTCAAATACAAGTTAAGCTAGAACTTCCAATACTGTTGAAAATGGAGAACCTTTACACATTTTTTTTTGTAAAAAAATATAAACATTTCCTCAAACATACACAAAAATTGTGTGAATTACATTCTTTGCAGTTATACCACACAAACATTTTATGCAGCCACAGAAAAAAGTCCCCTGAAAAAGAAATAGTCGTTCTTAAATATATTTGTTAAAAAATTGAAACAATATTCAATGCAAAAAAATAATTAACCGGGGATCATAATGATGATGCATATAACATTTCTTTTACTTTGTTTAAAAGTGTTGGCATCAATTTAAAACTACCATTCTTTATCAGAAAAAAAGTATGAAAAACTAGTTTTTTTTATGCTTGACATATTTGTTTTTCATTTGATTTATCATATATCAGGCAGTTGGTTTTCTTGTTTGAATTGTTTCACATTTTGTCAATGTTAGGGCTTTTTATACCTTACTCTATACAGTATACTTTTTGCTCATTGATGAAGGCAGTACAGTGACCTTAGTTGTTTACATCCACATCATTTGGTCTCTGGTTGATAGTTGTCTCATTGGCAATCATACCACATCACCTTATTTTTATATATGGTAATAATTTTAGAAAACCAAAAAGACAGTGGTGACAAGATTTCCTCATTACAATTTTTGACTTCCCTAATTTATCTTGATTCCTCCTTTGAGATTATATATACAATTATAAACATTAAAATGTATGATCAACATCTGTGCATAATAAAAATCTATGGTATTTATATACTCTTGGATGACTAGTTCATTAATCTCTCTATTAGTTCTTACCATAAAAGTCAGCTCCAATGGCCATTCTCAGCCTCAATCCTTACGGACAAGCTGTGATGTTAACCTGCAATATAAAACGTTTAGTCATTAAAAATTGTTTAAAAGGATCATTGTTGGTAAAAGGTATGTATATTAAATAGAAATAGTCTATAAACTTGCAATAGATTTTGGGAACCTATGGATTAGATTGCTATCCAGCAACCCAGCAAACTTTTACATAATTTATCAGATTAAATTTACTCATATAATGGTACTGATAAATGAAAGAGTAGACTTCTGACCAATTTCTTATAAGACTTCAAGCCTGAGAGCCAATTTCCAAAGAAATTTTATAATACATTTTTTTTTAAACAGGAATGACATACTGGTACCTACCTACATGTTAGCTGTATAAGACCACCAAGTCTTATTCCCACACCATGAAAAAATGTGACAGAAATAACCTAAAAAGAAATTAAAATTGACATTACATATTTTACAAATCCATTTTTCTGGCAACAATTGAACCTAACATTTTCTATATATTGTACACAGTAGTATAACCTTCACACCAGTTTGTAAAATGAATATAAAAGATGGAAAACAAAAAATAAGTCAAAGTTTTATGATTTGAATTTCAACTGCACAAAAATCATCTGCATTTTACAGAGTTATCTCCCATTGAATAAACAAATGTTGCTGTTAAATGTACTAGTATCCCCTTGAAATTTAATTCCTATTTCTGGACTTACTTTTGCTTTCTTGTTCATGTACTTGGCAACTTTAAATATTAAACTGATAAAATAATTTTGTCAATGGTGTTGTCTTACTATTCACTTTTTATGAAATATTTCTACAGAATGTATACAAATTGGTTGGCTTAATTAAACTTGCCTTATTTTTTTCGTGGTAAAGCCTCAGACTTTGTTGAAGATTCAATTGACCATCTTCCTTGGAGCTGCTATCCTGGCTACTTTGAAATGTTTTTCATCATAGATTTGTATGCTAATCAGTTCACTGAATCCATTTATCCAATTAATGAAATGTTCTTTTCATTGTATCCAATTAATGAAATGTTCTTTCCATTGTATCCAATCAAATATACAATTTTCACAGGATTGTTCCAAAGCATCTCACAACATATTCTTTTTCTATTCATGGCTACTGGAGTAATTCTCGATGTAAAATACAAGTAATTTATAAAATTAATACATAAAAAACTGAAAAAATAATGGATGTGCTTTTAAACAGGTAACTTGTATTTTGAAAATTTACCAAATGTTTTTGGTACCCCACAATTTCTTCTTCCCATTAAAAGTATTATTTAGAACTATGTTTATATTTTTTTTTATTTACAGAGCTCTAAATAATAGCTTTTATATTAGTTAGCAGACATCTGATATGTAAATACTTAAACAAATGTATTAAAAAAGGACAGTACAATGAAAAAAATGTAATAAAAAATTACAGTATAGTGATTGACTAACACCATTTTTTTAAATATTTTGAAGCATAGTTTAATAGAATACCTTCTTTTAAGGTTTACTCATCATGCACATAGTAGTCATGTATATTCGAAAAAATGATCAAAGCCTCAAATAGCTGAGTTGTGCAAATTTTTCCTAAACAATAGAGAATGGTCTTTAATGAAATTTAAATATATGGAAATATAAAATGTAAAAAAGGGGGCTGATGCTCAACCTCAATCAATTTGCAAATTCTCTGAAGTTCCAAAGATATGGGTAAAAAACAAAAATTGGTACCATCATTTTAGTTGAAAAAGAGTTTCCAAGAAAAATGGGGAAAAAATTATCGAAAAATTCCATAGTACCTAGTGCACAACTTAAATATTCGTGCAATCATTGTGTGAAGTTTCAAAGATCTAGATTTAAAACTGCAGGAGTTGATTACAAAAAATTGTGGACATCTTTGTGAATTTTGGTAAAAATTTTCACAAATTTTGGAAAAATAGCAATTCCATACTAGCAGGTACACAATTTCAACATGTGTGCAATCTTTCTGTGAAGTTTGGTGGTACAAAAAACACTGAAATAAAAACATACAAAAATGATGCAAAATGGTACTACCAGTATGTAGTATGAAATCTTTAAATTTAGTAAGAAAAATTGTAAATCCAAAGAAATGATAAAAATACTGATTCTTTATAATAAAAAATAGTTGTCAAAATTCAAATAACATGTGATACTTTAATAATTTTGTTTTTGAAACTATAATACTTGAAGAAAAATAGTTCCAAAATTTCCAATTCAAAAAGTAATGTTTTTTTCCCAAATTAAGTTTGATAGCATATTGGTTTGTGGTATCAAAATTTGTTTTTCATAAGACTGTTTCAAATGATTTCTTTTGGAAAAGAAAGAAAATCACTGATATCTTGACATTAATAGAGATGGACTGACATGTCGAACTCTCGGTAACCACTGGTTCCTTTACTGGATAACAGTCAAAAGAAAACCAGCTGCAGTCAATATACAGACTTACAGGAAACAGCTCTTTTTGGCTATTGGGAGAGGAAACAAAACCAAAGTAAAAACTAAAATAGGTTTTCTTTAACATCATTAAATGATAAAAAAGCTATTATTGAAACCCCCATAGTCTGGAACAAGGTCCGATTTTAATTTAAACTGCTTGGTTAATACAATTGATTGTATGCAATTCTTGAAAATTGTTGGGAGTCTTGGATAGGATCCCTGTTTAATGAAAGCAACTATGAACCAATGGGAAACTACTTGGAACTAATGAGTTTAAATTAGGATCCCCATTAAAAGTACAGCACTCAGATTCATGTTGGATTGACAATGAAACATTTTTTTGAAATATAGTTTCAAAAAGGATCAAAGTCCAAAGTTTACAAATCTTGTCTACAAATCATGATGAGCAATTGTTAAATGTCATGTAAAAGTCAAATTAAAACAAGTTGTCAATTAATTATGTTCCGATAATTTTAAACAAAATAGTTACTATAAATTTTTAAATAGAATAAAATTACAATGATTTTAGTAAAATCTGATGCCAAATGGACAAAGACATAAAAAAATAGCCTGTTCCCAAAAATCGTTTTAGAAAATTGAATTTGATAATAATATCAAAATTGAAGCAAGCTATCTCCCTTACTATACATAAAACTGGTTTACAGCTGTGTAAAGAAATAAATAAAAAAAATTGCAACATTTGTATCTTGATGATGAAATTTGATTACAAGTATGTTGTTAGAAAAAAGAGAATAATGTGGATTCATTGTTATTCCCGGGTTACTAATTTTTTGTGGATTCAGGTGAACCACAAATTTAAGTTTTTGACAAAATAAATTTCTAAAGGCTGTGAATTGAGATTTGGTCAAAATCATGAATTCAGCTAATTAAAGTAATCATCTTATGCATGAATGAAAGCCTAGTGTTTGAGGTGAAGGTTAAAAATTAACCCAAAGTTGACATATTTGAAGCAAAAAGAGACTACTACTGCATGATATCAGGATTGATAACTTGAAATAACACTGGGAGATGATGATAGTTTCAGATGACCCAGAATGAAAGTTTGATTGGACATTTGAAATTATTAATATAATATATATTTATATTCTTCCATTTTGGTCAAAACATTGAGTGATAATATGTAAATAAGAGAAACACATTGGACTGTAATTGAATGTTACTTTTACTTCATGATTACCTTGTTAGCAATCAGTGCTTTGAAAAAGCAATTACCCAGAAACAAATTTTAAGAATCTAAAGTAAATATAACTTTTTTGATAATTTTTCACTATACTTGAATTTAATTTAGTATACGAAAATATGTTTTCTCTTTTTTTTTTCACTTCCAATGTTTCATAATATGTCAAATACATTTTAGATTTGAATTTAAAATATTTGCTATAAACATAATTTTGAAAATGAGTAAAAGAATGACTATTGTACAGATTCAAAGTTCAAAGCAGATGTATACTCTAACATTGCTTTTTTTTAATCTTAATGACTATAAAAATATCAAATATTTCATTTCAGAATTACATATAAAGAATCCTTGGAATGATACACACCATATACAGAATACCGAAAAACCATAGAACCATCCAAAGAACAAATGAAACAAACGGAAGATACAACCAGACCCTACTGCAAGCTTTGACACCAAAAGGAATTACTGCAGTAACTATGTTACATGTTAGTAAAGACGCAGCGCTCAAAGCACAATGTATTTCTGAAATGATAATTTGATATTTGCTTAGTCTACAAAAAAAAACTTTCAAGATAAAAGATAAATGTTCTGCTGCAAAACTTTGAATGCACTTAACCATGAATTTAAATTATTGTCAAGTACTATGTAATTTAACAATCTGACAATCATGATGTATTGAAAAAAGAAATTCTGAAGAAAATTGTTTCATTAAAAATCCGAAATCTTAATTTTAATGATACTTTTTTTTACTGTAGTACAACAAACAAAACTGCATATCCTGAAAAACCCATTTTCACCTTAAAAAAGCACTGATAGAGCTAACAAGACTATGTTCAAAACTGTTATAAAAATATCTGTCGATAATGATGGGATCAAATGAGAGTCGGTTGTGGAGTAAATATAGAGAAATGTATTACAACCTGATAAACCACATCCAAAGTCACTGCAACTTTCACCATCTCTGCATAAATCACTTTTGATATTAAATTTACAAATTAAATAAGTGGGCATCCCTCCCTGGGTTAATCTTCAACCTCCATTTTTGCTTCCAAGTTTTTTGCATATTAACACATACCTAATTTAACTATAAAATATACAATTTTTTTGAATGCGTTCAAAAAGAAAATTTAGTCCAATTGTAAATTTGTAAGGGAATACTTGTTGTATGTTGAAATCAAATTAAACCAATCTTTTTGATTTTAAATTCATTAAATTTCCGGGTTTTAAAGTCACAAAATAATTTTAATTTATACATCACTATAAAATTCATGATTAGTTTCTTTTTTTGTCCAAATACTAAACTACATGTACTCATGAACTGTGCACTAAAAATTGTTGTTAAAATTAAAACTTGATTGGTATTATAAGGAAATACATTTTGGTATGTTTTAAAATAAAATGAAACTTATTCAAGAACCCCCTGACAAGAACTCCTTTTAATAGGCGCTTATGTCCTTGCCAATCATGTATCAAATGATCATTTGGCTACTGTTGTAATTAATAAATAAAATGAAAACTTTTACAATTAAAAAATGCTCATCATAATATTTCAGAAACATCATTAAAAATTTTGACGGTGAATATTTATCATAATCATAAATGAAGACTTTTTCATATAATAATAACTAATTCAGAAATTAATGTGTGCATTTTCAAATCATCAAAAGTTGATAGACATTTAAATTACTGGATTGAAATTTTGATCTAAATATATATTTGAATAGAATTATGAAATTCAATTAATCTGAACCCGGTCATATCTTTTCCAACTACTAAATACTTCACATAAATATCTAAAGTTACAAGCAGAAACTTTTAACCATAAAATATTGTCAAAATGTTTTCTGAGAATATTTGGCCATTGATTATTTTAAAACTTTCAATTTTAATCAACAATGAAGACTATTTGCTGTAATTCAAAATCAATTTGTGCATGTTAGATATACATGAATGACTTATCAGGGATTGGTGTAGGGATCTTGTAGAACAATTGGCTCAATTAGTTGAATACTGCTTCAGACTGGTATCAGAATTTAAACGAGTTACCTCCCCTTCATTGAGTTTTTTTTTCTTTAACATCGTTGCAAGATACCAGTGTTTTCATGCAGTAAGACTGAGTCATCATTAGTCATTTTTTAACTTGACTAATATGACAGTTACAAAAAATAAACAATACTTTCTGTAAAAAAGGTCCATCAACTAAATTTTGGGAAAGTTTAAATGTAAAAATTCATTTAGGCAAACTTTTCTAATAACACTTGAAAAATAGAGATTTATCATTTGTCAACTATAATTTAACCTTTAAATTGAAAAATATATTTGAAAATTATGCGACATCTTTATCGTGTCACAAAGGTATTAACATTTGAAATTGAAGAAATTCTTAAGGCAATGAATGAAAAAAAGCATTTAACTTGGTCAATTTGTAAATTTGTTAACATATCAAATACTTACCCTTCTGCAGCACCTGAGATCATTCCTTGTCTTTGGATGGGTTTGTGCTCCGTGTCTGAGATCATCCCTGGTCTTTGATTGGGTTTGTGCTCCGTGCCTGAGATCATCCCTGGTCTTTGGTTGTGTTGGTGTTGGACCAGTTTTAGTTTTCAGAGTAGTGTTTTGTAGACTTTTGTCTGTCATTTCTTTTGACTATTGGCTTGTCTGCCATTCTTCACCCATGGCTTTAGATTGCCCCCATGTCCAACATGGTTATTTTTTAATTATCTTGATAAGTTCAACCAGCCGATACATGTAATGGTGTTTGATATTGTACCATAGTCTTTGTAGAATTTATAAAATCTTTAGAATGGTGTTGATACTTTATAAAGGTATTTAAGTTTATTTCTTCTGTGTTTTATCTCATTGACATTAATACCACATGATATTTCTTCAAGACAAGCATTTACACACATATGACATATAAAGACATTCATAAATAATACAATACCCTATACCTATACATCTCTGTAAGAACTCTGTAATGGAAACAAACAATAAAGATTAGTGATTTATTTGAGAAAATTCTTGTCACTTCAATCAAAGCAGGCTCTCTACCAAGCTTAGAGTAGATTTACCTTGTTACCATCGTATGGACTAGTAAATATCTGTGCTGTTATATCTGTAACAAAAATAAATTTATAAATTAGTAGTGGGTTGGAGAACGTTGGTGTCACTTCCATCAAACAGGCCCTTTAACAAGTTCAGAGTAGAGTGATCTTGTTACTATTGTATAGAGTTACGGAAACTATATGCCACTCTTCCTGGTCTGCTACAACGGAGCTTTATTCAAGGTCTATGACTGAAACATCCTCTGGTCGGCATCTGTAACAAAAATAAAATTCATAAATTAGTAGTGTGTCGGAGAACGTTGGTGTCACTTTCATCAAACAGGCCCTTTAACAAGCTCAGAGTAGAGTGATCTTGTTACTATTGTATAGAGTTACGGAAACTATATGCCACTCTTCCTGGTCTGCTACAACGGAGCCATATTCAAGGTCTATAACTGAAACATCCTCTTCGCTGCATCTGCAAAAATCAAAATTATAAATTAAACATCTGTGGGTGAACTCTGAAATGAAATATATATATAAACAAACATTACACATGAAAATATATAAAATAAAATGGATCAACCAACCTTATTTTTAATTCTTTGAAGAAACTTTTAAACCTTTAAAAAATCTTAAAACATATTAAAAAAAATTATTAGTTTTTTACTTCACTTTTCCATGAAACTTTCAAGCGATATGACTGCTGTCAAAAATAAAATATAAGATTTATACTTTTCAAAGAAAGTTTCTCTCAAACTGGTCAAAAGTGGAAGCATAAATATTTGAGTTTTACCTGTGAGCCAAATCAGTTTGCAACCTGAACTGTTTCTCATTGGTGGCTTCTGTGTTTAATTTTTTTATTTTGTGTTCCTCATGGTGGCTTCTGGGTTTCATTTCTTTTATTTTGTGTTCCTCATGGTGGCTCCTGTGTTTCATTTGTTTATTTTGTGTTCCTCATGGTGGCTCCCATGTTTCATTTTTGTCGAGCCTTTGACTTTAGTCGAAAAAGCGAGACATAGCGATCCTACATTCCGTCTGCGTCGTTGTCCACAAATATTCACTCTGTGGTTAAAGTTTTTGCAATTTTAATAATCTTCTTAAACTATCCTGGATTTCTACCAAACTTGGACAGAAGCTTGTTTAAGTTCATAAGATAGTATCAAGAAGTAAATTTTGTAAAAATAAAATTCCTGTTTTTCCGTATTTTACTTGTAAATGGACTTAGTTTTTCTGCCGGGAAACATTACATTCACTCTGTGGTTAAAAGTTTTTAAAATTTTAATAACTTTTTTAAAACTATCCTGGATTTGTACCAAACTTGGACAGAAGCTTGTTTATGATCATAAGATAGTATCCAGAAGTAAATTTGTTAAAAAAAAATTAAATTTTTTACGTATTTTACTTATAAATGGACTTAGTTTTTCTGCCAGGAAACAATATTAACTACATTCAATCTGTGGTTAAAGTTTTTAAAATTTAATAACTTTCTTAAACTATCCTGTATTTGTACCTAACTTGGACAGAAGCTTGTTTATGATCAAAAGCTAGTATCTAGAAGAAAATTTTTTAAAAATTTTGTACCTGTTTATCCGTATTTTACTTATAACTTTTTACTTTGAGTTCCTCATGGTGGCTACCATGTTTCATTTCTTTATTCTGCGTTCCTAATTGTGGCTCCCTTGTTTATTTTTTTTATTTTGTGTTCCTCATGTTGGCTCCAGTGTTTCATTTTTTATTTTGACATTCTTTTCTTTTTAATATCTGACCATGTTGAGCATATGTGCAACCATCTACTACTATGGGTCAATTTAAATGTTGCATACATACAGACCAAAATCAGGTTGAATTATTGTCTTTGAAAACACTAATATATCCGCAATGTTTTTGAGACAATTTTTACAAATTTAACCAAACTAGCTGCTGAAAGCAAATTATTACTTCATTACTCCTCTATAATTACTGTTTATAAAAAAAATACTGTTATTTTTGTCTAAATTATAGCGTATGCCCCTTTTAACGATAAATATTCTAAATGTATCTTTTCAAACTTTAAAAAAAGCGAGTGGAAGCTAGCTAAAATACACAATATAATTCAGTAATTTTTGTAAAAATTCTCAAAGAAAAAAGGTATGGGTCCTAAGTGTGTCTAACATATCAACCTCAAGCTTAGCTTTACAAATTTTTCAGATTCTTTAATGTATGTTGAGGAACAGTGACCATCTCCTTGTGAAAAAAGTATAATCTAGTGCACAAACCCTAAGCCTTGCTATCAATAGTAAAAAATGGTGAAAACTTTATAAAATATTGAAATTAAATACCCTTAACACTTAGAATAGGTTAAGTTGTGTTTTGATCCAACTCATTTATACTCTGAAGAAACTAAAGAAAAGTCTACAGTCAAAGTCAATCAGGTATTTAGCAGTTATAATTCACTGAACATTTCAATGCAACTATGGTATATGGTTTTGTTGCGAGTCCTCGCTTAAGTGCCATTCAACTTCAATAAATGTTATGTTTGTCAGAAGTCTTTGTGTATCAGTCAATGTGCAGTGTTAGTGAATAAGTCTCGTCAGAGTAAAAATGAGTAAAAATCGTTTAATGAAAGTTATTCTTGTTTTTAATTTGAACATTTATAAAATCATATTTTTTTTATGATGTGGGATACACATTTGACATGTTAGTGTGCTCATGTGGATCTCCATGCTGTGATGCTTTGTTAGAATAATGGCATCCTACATCATAACCTTATTTTTGTGGAAAATGAAAGAAAAAAATAATCTTTTGTTGATGAAAGCATGACAAAGGGTAATGTTATATTGTCAATTTCTATATTTCTTTATCTTAGTTATCAATTATGAATATCAAAGACACTAACAAAAGGAACATTTGAGAAAAGATGTATAGTTTCTTGTGAAAATAAAATTTTGTTTTAATCAAAAACCCAGAATTAGAAAAAGCATATTTGTGAAATAACTCACTTGAATAAATTTTTATCAAGTATTGAAATACAATTGATAAAATAAGTAAAAATAAAAATAAAAATTCATTTCCCTGATATACCTTAAAATGGTGGAGAATATTTTATAATAGATATGTTTGACACAACTTAGTAAAAATTAGATTAAAAATTTATAAAAGGCAATAATTGCTTAACTGTAAGAAAAGCATATTTTCTATGTCAATAACAAATTGAGATAAAATTTTGCTAGTCAGAATGAAATGATAATCTAAATGTTTATCACAGATATAAGTAGCCACCGAGTTTTCCAAATTTCAATCCATGTGGTCAAAGTTATCTCCCATTGATTAATGGTAAAATTCATCATTCACTTGTAAAAATTTGAAAATTACCAGAGCAACTGAAATTATCTTAAAGGCCAATGAGATAGTGTTAAATAAAATATTAAGTGTGACATTTTTTTCTTGGGAGTTAACTCATGGATTTTTAAACATTTTTGTTGTTCAATAGTTGCATTTGGTATTTTTTGGAATGAACATAAATTAGATAATTTAAAGTTTGAAGCCATTAAAAAACAAATTTCTGCATGAAACTTTGTATAGTCTGGTTTATTAAAGCATTGCACAAGATCTCATATCAACAGGTCAAAAACTTTGAGCTTGTTTTCAGTAAATGCAAGAATTCTTTACTAAGGGTGAGCTTTGAGATATAAAAAAAAACTTGTTTAACTCTGCCACATGCTCATGTGCCTGTCAGAATTTGGTGTTCATATACGTTCTTTATTAGTCTCTATTCATTTTATTAACAACTCTTTTAGACTTGAAACAATTTACAACTTCACTTATTGTAGAAACATCAGTCTATAGTTGGACCTCTAGATGTCTTTGGTTATTTTTTTTCATTGGGTTGCTGCCTCATTATTGAAAACCCTGCATAATGAGGATCTAAGACAAAAATTATAGTATCCTGACACATTTATAACCATCAAAACAATACTCACTAAGTATAATTATAGATGAGGTTCTTACCATACTCTTTAGTAACTATAGAGATAGCTGTCATACTGTACACATTGCTTTCTCTTCAAGGTCATTGAATACTGTTCTGCTCTCTGCTCATTTTTTGGGTCCTCTGAAATATCAGTTTTGTAAAAAATATTTGAAAGGATGGAAACTTAAAACTCTATTATTAATAGTTCTTTTAAAATGTTTATTCAATCAAAGACAGGCAAAAGTCATGTGTTTTCTTTAGTACATCTCCTTTAATCAATGTCATATTTAATCTAATTTCTAATATATTTATCTCAACAAGAATACAAATATCCAACCAAATATTAATATTATCCTGTAAAATTTACCTGTAAAGCATTTCTTTGCATATAAATATCATTAAGTTTGATTAAGGTTATTGTTCCCTGATCTATGGCTGTTTATAACCTATGTTTTGGTCTTGCAATGGACATTTGTCTCAATAGCAATCATACCACATCTCATTATTAATACAGATATTATTTATACTGTCAAAACGAGTAATCTTTTCTTTCTTTCTGTTCAGATTTAGCTAAAAGAATTCAAAACAACTATTCTTAGAGAGACCTCTTACATCTGTTACTACCATACAAGAATACACAGTGAAACTTGTGTTTAAAAGACCACTTAAGGGAGAGCAAAATGTGCTCTCATCAGACAGGTGTTCTTTTAATATAGGTTAAATCTACATGAAATGCACTACAGAGGGGCCTAAAATTAATGGTCTTATCAGTTTATATCACAGGTTTTTGCTTAATACAGGCGGTCTCTTAAGCAGGTTTGACTGTAATTCAATATTTGTCCACTCTTTCTCTTATGGATGAACAACATATTTTTTCCTTCATATTTATGTGCCTTCTTAAAGGGGCACTAGCTGTCAAATTCATGTTCACTGATCTGACTCAAATTCTCATATTTGATTTATAACAATGTAGAAATTTATCCAAACTATTAAAAGTCTAAAATAAACAGTTAACAGGACATGGGCATGATAACACTAGCTTCGTTTCGTGTGTATTTAAGTCTAAACGCCATCTAATTAACTATCGAGTTGACCTCCAAAGTCATCCGATGACCATATAAGCGATGTAAACATAAATAAAGATATACTGTAAATTCAGAAATTATTGCGTGCATTTATTATTGCGATTTTGTCATTTTAGACTAAAATGCGATTTTAATTTTTGCGATATTGAGAAAAGTCCTGTTTATTTCATAGAAAAAATTTCAAAATGCGAGTTTAAATTATTGCGATTATAACCCTGTCGCATTTTTCGCAATAATAAAAACATCGCAATAATTTCTGAATTTACAGTAAATAGATTAAGCGATCTCATGCTATTGGATTTTTCTAGGTCTGTTTAATTTCATATTATAGATTAAAAATATATGTTTATCATCGCTTTTACCTGTATAAGAATGATTTTTTGAGGATCGGATCAGTCAATCAAATGATTTACATTTGTTTCACTTTCAATGTTGACATTCTTTTCCTTTAGATAACTTTACACATACAATTCACATGTTATCCATCTCTAGCTAAGGGGTTAAATTGAAGTTCACATGAATACGGATTCAATGAGGTCGAATTAATCACTTGCAAGTGAATAATTCATCATCAATGTTTCTTAGCTTATTTTGACAAAATTGAACCATACTAGCCGCTAAAAGCGAATAATTATTTCACTATTTCACTTTCATTAATGATTGAACAAAAAAAAATCATATATTAGATTTTTTATATATCTCGTAGCTAGTGCCCCTTTAAAAGGCTTTGTCCTATCACAATATCAATTGCAAAAATGCTTAACCAAACTGCAGTTTGAATATACGTCTTCAAACTAATCAACTAGTAATGCAGTTACATTACCTTGAAAGGGGATGCATAATTCAGCATACTAATATTCCAACCCGATTAAATGTTTGTTAACATAAAACACAAGCTTTTTTACCTGGGTCATTAATGCAGTGAATGAGTTGCAATCAGTGGCGGATCCAGACATTTTCATAAGTGGGGCCCACAGACTGCCTAAGAGGGGGCCCGCCACAGTCATGCTTCAGTGATTCCCTAAATAATCAACCAATTTTTTCCCAAGAAAGGGGGGGGGGGGGGGGGGCTCGGGCACCTCCCCCCCCTAAATCCGCTTCTGGCAATGCATGATGGAATACATCATCTTTACTATTTATCAAGAATGCATCTTTATACGGACATACAACTTTTCACAGCAACTTATGTTAAGGATAAATAAACAAAGATTCAGACATTCTTTCACGAGACAGTTTAACATGAAAACTATGCAAAAGTTTCAAAGTCAATAGACCATGACTGAGGAAGTAGAGCTGTATAATCTTCATGAATATGAGAATTTCCAATGCTAACACAACTGCATACCAAATATCATAGACCAACTTCTGGTTGTTCCTCTTAAACTGACCGAACCACAAACTAATACATATTGACACGGCTGGAAACAACATGCCTAAGTCTTGCTGCAATGACTTTTTCAAGCCAAGATAAAAATGTTGAAAGCATATTAAAAGGACATAATTAAAGTTGTTCACAACATAAAACTTCTGCTGCAAATTATATACAATGACAATGTAAATTATTTCTATCTCATATTAGCAGATCAGTAACTACTTTACAAAACCTATTCAAATAATAAGTACACAATAACTTCCTGTTAGAAAACAAACCCAATATGTAAAGGCCAACAAAACAATCTTTCAACCTTATTACTACAAAATGTCAAGATAGAAGTCAAATGTTTTTAAACCAGTGTTACTTATATTAAAGTAGGTGTTCAATTTTTTTCAATTTCATGACACACATAGTAAATTACTGGAATTGGATGGTAGAATATTTTTTGATTACACTACCCTTTCTTCACACTAACAACCTTTAAATTAATACAGTAATGAGCTCAAAAGCTTGATCAGTTCAAAATGCAATTGGGTAAAATATTTTAGCAATAGGTATTGTGAAAGGAAAATGCCTTTTGAATAAACAAAGTAATTTATCTTATACTTTGAAAAAGACACCCCTTTTAATGTTGAAAAATGATGAGGGCAAAAAACTTATCAAAAGAATTTTAACCAATACATACCTTATAAATCATTTTAAATGTGTAAAGTTTAAGCACTAATTGACTGATGAACACACTGGCTGATTCTTTAATATTTGTTGTAGATACTATATAGCCTAGGTGTTAGGTCTTCTTTATAAGTTTCTGTGGTTTAAAAATTCTTCTAAGTGAGAATGTTGTGGATACAGACAGGTAAATTCTCTGAAATACAAAATGCAATTTACTTTTATATGTCTAGTTCCTACTACGCCTTAAAACTTTTTCAGTTGCATAGGTTTTTTGGTGATCAAGTACATTTGGTGTCTATTCTATCTATCTATATATTATAGTATTTCTGATATTAGACAAACACACAATAAGTTATCATTAAAGGGTAACTTACTCCAGTAAGGAGTTGTCAAATGATTTCAACCATGCATGTTCACTTACTGTAGATCTTGTTGATTTTTGCTTATTTAAGTTTCTATCTATCTATAATAGTTTTTCAGATTTTAGGCAAAAACACAAAAAATTGTTAAAAATTGTCATTAAGTAAGGAAAGACTAATATTTTTTCTGTCTATGAAGAAATAAAATCAAAAATGTGGTGCGCATTGAATAACCTGTGTAGCGGGTTATTTAAAACTGTGCAACACATTTTTTAGGTTATTTCTAATAGACAGAAAAAATATTACAGTCATTCCTTATAATTTAATTCTAAATTCCATTTTTAAGGAGTAAATTTTGAAAAAAAACGTTGATGACGTCACTGTCACATGACAAAATTATGTCTATGAGCTGATAGACAAAAAAAAAAACACTTTCAGCCAACCAGAAGACGTGTTACATCCAAAAATAAATTATAGGGCAATAACTCTAATAAGAGGTGTTGTCTTACGATTTTGCAATTATGACTTATTTGTAGATCTTGTTGATAATTTTTGCTGTATAAAATATCTCTCTATCTATTATAATCTTCAAGAATAAAGGAAAAAATAAAAAAAATGGTAAAATTTATCATTTAAGGGCAATAACTTGTATAAGAAGTCATCAGACAGTTTTGATGTAACAAACAATAGGTAGATCTCATCATTCTGATCATTTCTGTCCTTTCAGATATTCTCTATTTATAGAGGTTTTCAAGATAATAGACAAAACTTACATTTTATCCATATGTTCAATTTTTTAGCAGTGTCTGCCATGTTGGATGACAGACGGGTCATCAGACACATTTTTTAAATTAGATATCCTAATGATGATTGTGGCTAAGGTTAGTCAAATTTGGTCAAGTAGATTCAGAGGAGAAGATTTTTGTATAAGTTGATTACCGACGGACACCAAGTGATGAGGAAAAAACACTTGGCCCTTTGGGCCAGGTGAGCTAAAAACAGAGTTTGAATAAGTTTTTAAAAAAAATTATTGACTATACCTGCATACACTGCATGGTCTATCACTAGAAAAATCAATATAATGGAGTTGTTATACTGTCTGCATTCCTAAATGCATCTGAATACCAATTTAGATGGCTGTAAGTTCTGAAAAACTGAAATGAAACATTTAATATTAAAACAAGTCAATGAAAAATGTAATATAGGTTCAAAATAGATGAAGAAGGTGTCCCATGGACACATATGCCCTTGCTTGTAAATATAAGGCAAATTCTGCAATTTTTCAATTAATAAAGGGACACAACTCAAGAACGACAAAAGTGATGCCACCAAGATTCAAACTTGATTTGTGTTTGGTGGTAATAAGCATTATGTATAAGTTTCAGAACATTTGGTTGAGGCAAACTAAAGTATAGTGCAGAAACCACAAATTTAGCAATTTTTCCATTTATAAAGGGACATAACTCGTCAACAGTGAAAGTGACACCACCCAAATTCAAATTAATCTGAGTTTGGTGGTAAATAATCATTGTGTGTAAGTTTCATAGCATATGGTTGATGGCAGAAACTGCAAATTTGCCAATTTTTCCAAAAAATAAAGGGACATAACATAACATAAGGCAAACTTAAGTAAGAGAACTGAATCTAATTTTGGAATGTAAGGATGGACAAGGGTAAAACTCAATGCCCCCTTTGTCGCAGCACAAAAATCTACTTACTGAGGGAAAGATGTCAATCTCACCTCAATATATTTCAATATTCATCTAGTTGAATAACCTTGCAATACAAGGTGTTCGACATAAACCCATCTGGTAGGTCGTGCCAAACTAGTTAAAAAACTGAATCAAATTCAATTTTTGAAACTGTTTAGTCCCCTAGACAAATACATGAATGTAACCTCCATTCCTCAATATGTTGTAGAGATTACTTAGATGTTATTCCATATCAAATTACATGGTTACAGGTTTATTACTGCTACTTTTGTAAAACTTATAGACACCTAGACATCATTTTGTTTCACATCCAACCTAATTATGTATGAAAAATTTGAAAAATCATTCAATTCTTCCAAAGTTATTTTCAGAATTAAAAGTTTTAATCCAAAACAAAACCACTTCAATTAAAGTAAACTATTATTACTAAATTATACCTTAAATTCCTCATAAACCTTTAAACATATTTCATTTTCCCAAAATCTTCTAAGAAAAAAATGCAAGTCTTTGTCCAAGTAAAGATCAAAATAATTTGGAGCCAAATTCTAACCTGTTTAAAATCACATGATCATACAGGTAATAAAATCTTTTCACTCACATCTACTCACTTCACACGTGAGTAACTGGCTGTGTAGAAATATTTTAACCTGACGAAGGTATTTCCCCTTTTATGTAACTGAATTTTGTTCAGATAATAAAGCATTCTCCTAAAGGGAAAAGTTTTAATCTAAGAACAATAAACCTTAAAACATGAGGCTCCAAGAACCTGCATTACTCTTGTAAACTAGTGTATGATATTGGCCAAAACATTTAAATGAGCATAACCACTGGTTAGCTTAGTTAAGAAATGAAACACATACAATACGAAAATTTTCAAATTAACCTAAGTTTCAATATACCTAGACATGATTTTGATGTCCTGATGAAGACCCCATAAATTGATCTTTGAGAAGGTTGGATGGGGGGGAGGGGGGGATTTTTTTTATTGACAATATCAGATAATACATAACTCTGAATATGTCTTTTTCACCTCATTTATAACAACAAACTGTCATTTTTTCTTTTAGTAATGATATCGTGAGATATGAAACATATTGGGTACACAGTACTGGTCATACAAAAAAGATAACTTTCATGTAAAATCATGTTTACTGACATCCTAAACTGTAGACAAACTGGTAAAAAAAAATTATCAGAGAGAGTTCAGATAGCACTCATTGTGACTTTGAGATGAAGAACAGCAATAAAAACACTGTTCCTTTGCTTTTTGTGTGTTATTTGCTGTGCATGAACTGATTTTGTGTCACAGATGGATACCGTTTGTTTTTCTATTATTCAATGTAAACCAAGTTTTCAGCAAGGAGGCTATTGACTCTAACGTCACCATAAAAAACTTCTAGTAATTACTAACACAAATATCAATAAAAATATAGTTATTTCCCTTCATATAGAAAACTAGAGGCTCTCAAGAGCCTGTGGCACTCACCTGTATTTACTGATGCTTTGGAAATAATGTAAAATAAGGTTAATATCATAATTAATAGTATTAGATATTAGATATTATAATGATATCTAAGATAATAACAAAAAACTGCAAAATTTCTGTAAAATTACTAACTCAGGGGCAGCAACCCAACAACAGGTTGTCGGATTCGTCTGAAAATTTCAGGGCAGATAAATCTAAATATGATAAACATTTTTGCCATCCGTCAGATTTGCTCTAAATGCTTTAGTTTCAGAGATATAAACCAAAAACTGCATTTTACCCCTATGTTCTATTTTTAACCATGTCGGCCATGATGGTTGGAAGGCGGGGTCATCGGACAAATTTTTTAAACAAGATACCCTAATAATGATTAAGGACAAGTATGGTTAAATCTATCTCAGTAGTTTCAGAGTAGAAGATTTTTGTAAAAGATTACAAAAATTGACTTTAAAGGGCAATAACTCCTAAAGGGGTCGACTGACAATTTTGGTCATGACGACTTATCTGTAGATCTTACTTTGCTGAACATTATTGCTGTTTACAGTTTATCTCTATCTATAATAATATTCAAATTAATAACCAAAAACTGCAAAATTTCCTTAAAATTACCAATTCAGGGGCAGCAACCCAACAACGGGTTGTCTAATTTGTCTGAAAATTTCAGGGCAGATAGATCTTGACCTGATAATCAGTTTTACCCTGTCAGATTTACTCTAAATGGTTTCAGAGATATAAGCCAAAATCTACATTTTACCCCTATGTTCTATTTTTAGCCATGGCAGCCATCTTGGTTGGTTGGCGGATTCATCGGAAAACTAGATAACCTAATGATGATTGTGGCCAAGTTTGGTTAAATTTGGCCCAGTGGTTTCAGAGGAGAAGATTTTTGTAAAAGCTAACGACGACGACGGACGATGGACGCCAAGTGATGAGAAAAGCTCACTTGGCCCTTTGGGCCAGGTGAGCTAAAAAAGGTAACCAAAACACTCTGACAACTGATTTATAGAAAACCTGTACTTCATGTATAATTTTATAAATCGATGAACCATGACTGAAGGTACATGGCTAAACAATCTCCATGGAATGAGATGTGCCAATGCTAATACAACTGCATACCAAATACCATTGACTTATTATAAGTCGTTCCCTTTAAACAAACCTAAACACAAACATTAACACAAACATTAACTTGTAAACTATGTAAAAGTTTCAAAGTCAATGAACCATGATCAGGGCTGGGGCTATATAATCTCCATGGAAACGATACTTGCAAATGCCAATAAATTTGCATACCAATTATCATTGACTTAATATTAGCAGTTCATCTTAAACTGATCTAATCACAAACTAATACATGTAAACTAAGCAAAAGTTTCAAAGTAAATAGACCATGACTGAGGGGGCGGGGCCAAATATTCTCAATGGAAATGAGATGTGCTAATGCTTATACAAGTGAACACCAATTAACATTGGCCTACCACTAATGGTTCCCCTTGAACTGACCTAATCACAAACTAATACATGTTAACTTAGCAAAATTTTCAAAGTCTATAGACCATGACTAAGGGGGCGGAGCCAAATAATCACCATGGAAATGAGATATGCTAATGCTTATACAACTGCATACCAAATATCATTGACCTACCACTAGTGATTCCCCATAAATTGACCTAATCACAAACTAATACATGTAAACTATGAAAAGTTTCAAAGTCAATAGACCTTGACTGAGGGGGCGGGGCCAAATAATCTCTATGGTAATGAGATGTGCCAATGCTAATACAACTGCATACCAAATATCATTGACCTACCACTAGTGGTTCACCATGAACTAGACCTTATCACAAACTAATACATTGTTGATGCCGCCGTTTACAGCATACCTATGTCTAGCTTTTTGACTCAGTCAAGGCGAGACAAAAATGTCAAAAATAAAACATCTTTGACTACAGGCGTAAGGAATCAAAATTCAAATGTTACATTCTTTTTTATTTAAAATGAATTTCACAACATTAAATCAACAATAACCTATCTGGTAAAATATAAATATTACATTCACTTCCATCAACATTTCTCTTTTCATTTAGTAATACATTATCTTTTGAACACATCCTTAAATTTTTTTGAGAAATGTGATCCAATCTTTCACTCTGAACAAATATTTTTTTAGTAAAATAGCACTTTCCTGCATACAATAGTTCTTAAGTACAAAAATGGCTGCAGTGCAATTTCATATGCAATGCACTAATCATTTTCTACTGGGTAGCAAAAAACCTTGATAGAAAAAAACATGATTTATTTACAGTGTATATGGTCATTTTAGTTTTTTGTGGGGTTCCTATTGCTTAATTTTCTGTGTAGTATTTTGTGGATTGGTTTTGTCTGTTCTTCTCTTTGTCATGGCATTTTCTGTCATACTTTTGAATTAATGTTTAAAATGCCCTTTTTACATCTTAGAATATATGAAGAAAGCCAAACATATAGACTTTCTCCAAATCCAAGAATTAATAAATTGCTTCGCCGAGCGCAGCTGGATACAACCGCAGAGGTCCAACCCTGAACAGTTGGGGCAAAAATTGACACAATATTCGCACTTGATACAGGTCTGAATTTGGATTGTAATTAAATATTTGACACATAATAGGTTTCTGACACAGAATAACTGTAGTCAAAGAACTTAGAATTGGTTATATGATTTGAATTTATATTCAATTTAACCATAATTACCCATTTAAATACATCATAAAAGTCTTGAAATAGAAAATGACATACATAATCATGGCTAAAATTAATATTCCTTAATCAGCATTTTTAATAGTAACTTCTAAAAATAAATTGACAGCTAATCACCTAAAGACAATACAACATTTCTTTTACATAATTTAAAAGCAGTGTTAGGGAGGTAATCCAAACATAACATTGTACTTTTAAGTAATTGTACATTAACCAGGAAACCCTTGTTTTTCACCCTTTTTTGCCCCTTATTCCTAAACGGTTTGAGCCATAACCCCCCAAAGCCAATCCTAACCATCCCTTTGTGGTATGGAAACTTGTGGTCTAATTTCAGAAAGATCCATACACCTTTCCACAAGTTATTGTCTGGAAACTAGAAAAATGCTTATTTGGGCCCCTTTTTGGCCCTTAATTCCTAAACTTTTAGGACCATAACCCCCAAAATCAATCCCAACCTATCTTTGGTGGTTATAAACCTTGTGTTTAAATTTCATAGATTTCTATTCACATATACTAAAGTTATTGTCCGGAAACCAAATGTCTTCGGACGACGCAGACGACGACGTGATACCAATATACGACAGCAAAATTTTTTGCGGTCGTATAAAAAGAACTTAAATAAAACAGTTGATGCAAATATGGACAGGAATCATTGAAATCAAATAATAAATTCATGACATTTCCAATAAAAAAAACCTGCAATGCCCTATAATTATAAGTCAGGCCATTATATTAAAAATTCACTACTAGTAAGGCCAATGCAAATTGAGAAATAGACTATTAATCATTGTGATTTCAGGAACTTTTGTATATAAATAATGCAAATTTTTATTTTTGTAACAACTATCCCTTCGCAATAAGAAAACAATGCCAAAATTTAAGAATGTACGTAAGGACAGCCTCATTGTATTGGCTATTTTAACTGATATCAAAGTATATCCAACTCATACAAAACATTTCATAACTTTAAATGAAGAGATACAATAAAATTAATCATAGTAACATCTCTGACCAGCTTTGCAACAAAATCAAAAACAAAAGTTTGCAAATGCCTTATTTACACACCCTGTGTGGACTTGCAAAATGCCTTTATTTGCAGGTGGTTAAGTAATAAGTAGTGGGGCAAAATCTACTTGTTGACTTTTAAAGCCTTTAATGTCTACAGTACAATTTTTCATATATTTTGTGGTAACAAACAGTTATTTATTGTTTACCAAATATGCAGCATTCTTCAAGAATTAATACTTGTAAACAAACAAAACAAAACAATGTATAACATTATAAACAAACTCCTTGTTTAAATACCTTGTCAGATAACATACCAAAGCAAATGAAATCAATCTGATTCTAAGTTGCATGTATTATGCTTGACAAAAACAAAATTTCACAGTATGTATTATGCTTATAACTAAATAAATAAAAAAAGAAATGAAATAACTAAAATAGACATTTAAATTTAATATTTCTAATGATTTAATGCCGCTTTTGTTTCTTTTTCTTTTTTTTAAATGTAGTAAATGCATTGAGGAAACTGACCTGATAAGATAGCTGAACCATGAATTGAGGTCAAAAATGCATAGGTATTAATACAACAGGACAAGAAGATGGTGATTTGACATGACAAATTATTGCTAGGTTTTCTTTGTGCATTTTTCTTGTCCCTAAATTTGATCTTCCTTAAAGATCAAAGTTTCCAAAGAGATTATTTCAAAATTTTAATTTTCACAAAATTAGTGAAAACAAATCTCTCTAGAAAATATTCCACTTTACACTATTCTGTTAAAAACAAACTTCAAATAACATAAAATTAACTTTGTCATTTTTCAAATCAGTTTAACTCTTTTAAATACAAGGAATTTTGGTTGGTAAATAGAAAAATCTTATAAATCTTTTATAAGAGTTGGGAGTTATATTTCAAATTCAACTACTGTAATTGTAAATCTTTCTTCCTTTTGGTTTTAATTTGCTTAGGATTCAAAACCAATAGATAGAACAATTTTGTAACTCGATCAATCTTTCTAGTACATTATGAAATAAATTGAGATATTTTTAAATAAAATACTTGTTTAACAAAAGGTTATAGATTCTGATATGAAAGGCTGAACTGTTAATTTTTTTGTCATATATGCAAATTTAACAACACATAAAATAAATCAACAAACAGATATTATAAAATCCAAACAGCACTATGTTTACATCTTATTATATGTATTAAGACCTGGAATGCTATGTGAAAAATCAGAACTGCCAAGTAAAGCAAATTATAGAAACTCAAAATTATACAATTGGATGAAGTTTTTGTAAGATATGTATGTCAAGCTATGAAAAAAAAGTACGAGAAAAAATGTTAATTACAGTGATTACAATGTAGCTGCACAGTGTTGAATAAAACAGATGACTAGTGGTAAAATATCATTAATAAATTACCATAGGTTTCCAGAAAATTGGACATAAGCAAAAAGAACTACACCATAGTAACTAAAATATGAAATTTAGTTAAGCATTATACTAAAAGTCTAAGGGGATGAAGTATCATTTATCCATTACCATAGATTTATGGAAAGAGCTTGTAACTTTAACACCAGTTACTCTAGCAAAAAACATTAACAAGTCACTCTAGCATGAAATTTAGGTCAAAGTGACAAAATCCTGTTGAACAGCATTCTTCTGTAGCAGAAGATTATAGTTGTTTAAAGATCAATGAGATATAATCATATATTTCCAAGAAATTGACCTAAATGCAAACTTAACTAAAGTCACTTAAGCATTATATGTAGGTCGTAGTGACCCAATAGTTGCTTAACAGTGTTGCAAAAAACCTTCAGTGGTCAAATATCATTTGATTATAATAAAATAGGTCTCTGAGAAATTTTCAGTTTTGTGTTGTTGGGTTGCTGTCCAACTGGTGTATACCCAAATATCTTTTATTCATGTTAAATGAAAAACTTTGCCGTATCAATATGGACGGACAGAAAAAAGTAAATTTATATGCTTCGTTTTTGCTACAGCTGGGCCTTAAAACCTATTGTTCAATCAAAGTTTATTTTGGCAATGAAAAGTAAGATGGAGCACCAAAAGCTTATATGTATATAAAGACAAATTCGATGGTAAAATGATATAAATGGCAAGTTTAGCTTTCACATAAAGCTGTATTTTGTCAGGTAACAAAAGATAATAATATATAGTGAAACCTATTAAAACTGAACACCTGGAGTCGGTTTCACCAAAAAACTTGCAACTAAGATTGATCGTAAGTCATGAACAATTCAGTATACTTACGATCAATCTTAGTCGTTAGTTTTTTTGTGAAACCGACTCCTGGATTATACATGTGCTTGTTTTACAAACATAAGGAACATCCACTATGTCATGATTCAATGGTCAGTTTAGACAAGTTTCCATTTTATTCAAGGTTCTGATTAGACAGGTCTCACTATATATAATAGTTGACTATAAATTCTACAAAATTATTTATATCACAGAATTTACTTTTTCTAGTAGTTTAATATGGTAATTTTATTTTCTTTCGCTACGATTTCTCTAAGTGCATTCCTTTTTACCATATCAGATTTTCCAGTATCTATCTCCACACTAGAATAGGCATGTAATTACCAGTATGAATCATAATGAGTAAACATTTGTGATATGAATCATTGGAGCACTTAACTGCTTAACAGCTGTATTAAACCTATGTAGCACTAGAATATTTCTGTAAAAGAAGCGATAACTAACAATACAGATACAGCATGGGATCTGAATGACTTCCTTTACATGACTGGTGAGATACACAATGAGATCTATCCACTCCCTATACATTCATCATGACACTGCAGTATTATGAATCTGTGGTGGTTGTAACTTTTTAAGTTCCTGTTTTAAATTTTGAAACATCCTAGTTAGTCGACGATTGTCATGTTTGTCAACCCAACCTTGAACTTCCTGAAATGGGAAAAAAATAATCATTAAATGATTTAATCTAATCATGTTGTCTATGCCTAATTTAATATAAAGAAACAGATGGAAAAAAACAACCTTTCAGTCCAAGAATGAAAGGGAGAGAATGTAAATTGTCTACATCACCGACAATGATCGATCACCCTCTATTGTCAAATGTTTAAAAACTATAAATAGAAATAAAAAAACCTGTATGATATTGGACATTATGCTATTTTTTGAAGAGCAGAAGACTATACAATAAAAATGTAAAAATTTTGGAGTTATTAAATGTTTGTAAGGTACGGAATTTCCATTTACAATTTGAATGTGTCAAAATAGGGACTTTTCAATTGTGAAAAATTTAATTTCACTTTGTACTAAAAAAATTAAACTACATCTGTGAAAATGTTTTAGCTTCGAAACTAGCCATCATACATATCCAAGTTTACGATATGAATAGAGGAATGGATGAAAAGGCTACAATTGTCACCTACCTGAAATGAATTGCGCATCTTGACCCAAAAGTAAGATTTTCTTTCTGAATAAATTTTTGTATATGATGTCCATATAATTTTTACATTATTCATGTACAAAATTCACTATTTTCAGCCCAAATATTGTCTTCTTGACATTTTTTTTAAGTATTCAGCATAGAATTTTTCTTGCCCAACTTTCAAAATTAATACTACATGTATATTGTAATTAATGTCTTATACACTATATCTATACAAAATAACTCTAGAAAGATAAAAGTAACGCCACCCAAATTCAAACTTGATCTGTGTTTTGTTGTTATAAGCATTGTGTATAAGTTTCATAATATTTGGATTGAGAACGGAAACCAATACCGGGACATACGGACGGACGTACAGACAGACAAGGGTAAAACTTAATGCCCCCTCCTCTACGGTGGGGGCATAAAAATAGATATAAGTATGCACACATCACATAAATATTGACTTATCTTTAATTAATCGCCATCAATTGTTACTTTCTAAAACCTTATGACATTTTGTTCTCTTTATTCACGCAATTCAATTTATATCAATATAATACCTTTATCATTTTATCTTTCTTCATATAGAAATGGGCTTTGATCACTTCTGAAAACTCTGGTGGTGGGTTCTGTAAATTTCCTATCATTGCATATTTTATATTGTTGTAGCATACATCTGAAATAAGGAAAATACAATAACAGTCTACCTAATATATGAGTTTTCGGTTACTTGAAAGTATAGTGTTTTGTGAACAAGTGTGCACATACTGAACTGTCTTGCCTACTTAACTGTTCATCATTGAATGTATGTTGAAAGTCTTAGAGAAAAAGGTTATACAACAAGTATTACATAAAATTAACATTATCAATGATCCTTGTAAATGAGGTAAAGTTCAGATGAACCCTGTCAGACAGACATGTACACCTAACAATTATTCCATACACCTAATACAGTTAACATATTGCTTATAGTATCTAAGAAACCATCTTAGCTAGCCAAGGGTTACAATCCGGCCCCCTCCTCTTCACCCTCTGAAAATTGTGGAATTACAAAAAAAAATTATTTCCATTGATCACAGTTGTAACTGGCTGCATCCAGTTAAAAAGTGCTTTTAAGATGATCATGTGTAAATTTAGAAAATGTTAATAAACATGTGGCACGTGCACATAGTGCCACAAGTCTTTACCCCTAAAACATAGGACTTTATTTAGAGACAAAGTTCTTAATCAACTAATTGAAAGTTCTTTGGTATGTTCCTCATGCAAATGTTGAAATGTCAACATATATATGTACTTTTTGTTAAAGACTGGACACAGCCAATTTTACTCCTCAGAACTGAAGATAGTACAAGTGCTGTCATTGGTCAAGAATGAAGTAGTTGGAGTGGGCGTGACTTCTATCTGGTGCCAGATAGCACAACGCTGTATACCCAAATTCTGTCTTAATCTGCCAAGGATGAAGAAATGCAATTCACATGCAATTTGATAGATAAAAATGTTTGATTCCTTGTGGCACTGGGTTCTACTGGTCCAATGTAAACAAAGAAACAACAAGTTCAATAAACTGGACATTTTCTATCCTCTTAACAAGTCATACGTCACCTTTACTTTCCATAACTTTTTAAAATGGTTGACAAACTAAAGCTTACATTGGAATTATACTTGCTGAAATATTCTTGGGGATGTATCTTAGAATAAATGGAAATGACCTATGCATGCTGATATTAAAAAAAGAAAAAAAAGGGCATATCCATATCAGGTGAATATACAGACACACACAAAAAAGCTCCTAAAATCTAACTTCTCCTTATTACCTTCCATTGTCTTTAAAAACTTGTCAGGATAAATCTTAAATGTATTCATTATAATTAACACTTTTTCATCTAATCTCTGATAATAAAATAGGGAACTGATGTAATCTTTTCATGCATAATAAATGTATATTCACTCCTTTTGTTAGTCACGTGTAAACAACAAACCTTCGTTATATTCATCACTGTGTTTCTGTCCTGTTTCTGTACCTATTTCTTGTTCAAAACCTGGTTCATTAAAGTAAGGATCAGGAACTAATATCAGGGACTGTATAGAAACCAGAATCTACAATGTAAATACCAAGTTTCTTATCATTTCCCAAAGCCTAGTGGAAAAGTAAAGCAAGTTTCTCAACTCCTCTTTAAATTTCTTAGTACCTGCCTCATGAATCCTTGTCACATGTCCAAGAAATTGTCATCTCTAATATAAATATCATTTAAATATATTGGTATGATATGTCAAAAGAGCCTCACCTTTAAATTTGATAATTGGTCTGAGGAATTAAAAATATATTTGGTATAGCCTTCATATCTATATCTTTTAGTTTAAATAAGTATTTAAATTTTTTGTGCAATTTGGGAATCACATTGTAGATGTGAACCAATCAAATAATAAACTGTTATCACAGAGGTATGTCTCGCCTTTTTGTAATTTTGATAATGCAAATGTTGAAATTAAAATTGCAATACTTTAACATGTAAGTAATGCAAATATTCAAAGTCGATGAACCATGACTGAAGGTACATGGCTAAACAATCTCCATGGAATGAGAATTGCCAATGCTAATACAACTGCATACCAAATACCATTGACTTATTATAAGTCGTTCCCTTTAAACAAACCTAAACACAAACATTAACTTGCATTTTGTATACTATGTAAAAGTTTCAAAGTCAATGAACTATGATCAGGGGTGGGGCTATATAATCTCCATGGAAACGATACTTGCAAATGCCAATAAATTTGCATACCAAATATCAATGACTTAACATTAGCAGTTCATCTTAAACTGATCTCATCACAAACTAATACATGTAAACTAAGAAAAAGTTTCAAGGTAAATAGACCATGACTGAGGAGGCGGGGCCAAATATTCTCCATGGAAATGAGATGTGCTAATGCTTATACAACTGAACACCAATTAACATTGGCCTACCACTAATGGTTCCCCTTGAACTGACCTAATCACATACTAATACATGTAAACTTAGCAAAATTTTCAAAGTCTATAGACCATGACTTAGGGGGCAGAGCCAAATAATCTCCATGGAAATGAGATATGCCCATGCTTATACAACTGCATACCAAATATCATTGACCTACCACTAGTGGTTCCCCATAAATTGACCTAATCACAAACTAATACATGTTAACTATGGAATGTTTCAAAGTCAATAGACCTTGACTGAGGGGGCGGGGCCAAATAATCTCCATGGTAATGAGATGTGCCAATGCTAATACAACTGCATACCAAATGTCATTGACCTACCACTAGTGGTTCACCATGAACTAGACCTAATCACAAACTAATACATTGTTGACGCCGTCGCCGACGCTTTTTGACTCTGTCAAGGCGAGTCAATAATGGATACTTTACCTGTAGAACAGTTGAGGTTTTTTCGTTCCACTGTTCCCCCTTCTGTCCCTCCCAAGTTCCAAGTAATGAAAGACACACTTTTCCACATCTGTAATATACAAATCAATGAACTATGGTTTAAACTTGGTAAATACATTTTTTCATCTCTGCAAAATGTTGCAATTATTACAAGATCTTTTAAAAAGCCATACAAATGTGACTAGGAAATTCTAACTTCACTGTGGAGGATAATAATACTAAATTTATTCATTAAAAATCCTTACTTTTCAAAATCCCACCTTGTTAAAATACTCTAGCATATATAACAAGAAGGCATCAAGAATAACAGATTAATTTGTCATTAACCTAAAAATTCATCAGTCAGTTACAAAAAGATATGCATTAACAAAAATAAATGATCTTTTATACTAAATTTCATTTTGATCAGGTACAATGAAGAGCAGACTAGTTACATAGTTTTAACATTGAAGCCAAATTGAAATTTTGATGTAATCTATGATCAGATGTAGAGATTCACTTGCACATGTATATGCATGAGTAAATTCTCATTGTTTAAAAAAAAATTTAAAACAAGTGTAAACACTGTAATGCACATATATATCTGTGTTTTTACACCAGCTACTTACGCATACAAATTTGGGTTAAATCTGACTTTTCCACTTCCTGTCGTGTGAAGGTTAACTTGTGGAGGGCATCGTGGGTAGGCAGGAGGGAAATATATGTCAAACAGGAAACATCCACCAGAATAAGGGGTTCCTTCCGGCCTGAAAATTAGTGTATTGATTTTCAGAAAAGTCTTGATACATGAAATAAAATATGAAAACCCTTTCATCATTTAAAAATTTTTATTCCATGGTATTCTATAGATTTCCTGTTTTAAATGAGGAATAAAAAACAGCTTTAAACTATGAGAATCAATGGAAATATGGAATATATGTCAAAGAGAAAGCAATCAAACAAAAACAATAAAACTAAAAAGACTTACCCTGTAATTAATGCTCTCATTAAAGTTATCTTTTCATCATCCTACAATGGAATAAATATTATCTTACCTCCTATACATTTCTAGGAAAATGATTGATTAAAAGCAACCACGTGGAGACCGTGTATATTCCATATTGGGTTAGTAGGTGGGGCTCATTTCAATACACTGTTAGTAGTGGTGTTACGTCTGATTATAAAAACAACACGGTATTGAAGATCGAAGAAAAATCTTAAAGGTTTCAACAGACAAAGAAATTGATGATGAACGATTGAAATAAATTCATAAAACACATTTAAAGCTAACAAGTTGTAATTGTTGGCATTTGTTTTGTATAGACCAATGGAAGTAGGTTCTTAATACTAACGGTATTGAAGACTTGATCACTTTCATAGGCCACTAGTCTAAATACCACATGTTAAGATAGTCGGTAAGATAAATTCGTTACATAGTGTGCTAGTGACCTAATAGGATATATATGGGGTCAGTAAATTCCATATGGGGATTCGAGTTTCACTCTCACCCCATATGGAATTTACTGACCCCATATATATCATATTAAGTCACTAGCACACTATGTAAATAATATTATTCAATGTCTATATGGACATATACTATGATTTCTAAAATACTAAAATTAGTATCCTGTGAATATCAATGAACCCACAGTAAATCAAATTTCTAATTGCACAATTATTACTATACTTGTCAAATAAGAAGTTCAATTACAGCACAACAGATTTACAATCAAAGGAATATGAAATTTCATTAATGAATGTGAGCAAACAACAAATAACATTCTGATTGACCTGTTTTAAAATTCAAAATGTTATCTTGACAATTATGTTCCTAATGACCTGTTTTAAAATTCAAAATGTTATCTTGACAATTATGTTCCTAAAGAGAAGTGCTACCTATATACTATGAAACATTTCTGACTATCTACATGTTATCAAAGGTATATTATCTTTATGGTTTTAGCAACTCAAAAATAAAATTAAATAAAACTTTTTTTGAAAAGACTCACAAAATATATGAAAACAGATATTGCTGTCTACTGGTACCCTTCATACTGTTCACTACAACAGAAGGATTATATAGTAGAAACTCAATTATTGCTTCTAGATCTGTACTATACATTTATGATTTTGGAGATAATGGTGCATTGGGTGTATAAGGATACACAGTGGTTAGGACATCTTGCATGAAACAAGAAATAATGACACAGTAAGCAACTGTGTACCTTCCAAGTTCTATAAAAGTATGTGTACTATCAATTTTACAGAACATGTATTTTTAATTCATAAATATTTGCATGCATTGTATACTTACTGTTCTGACAAATATAGATGAAGACAGATTTAGTGGTAAACTTGATGATAAAGATGTTAACTCCTGGGCTATTCTGAATATCTAAAATAACGAAAAAAGTATTGCAATATATAGATTCTGAATTACTGCTTTTACGTCCTACATCTATGAATAAAATGAGATGTGGAGTATATGTCTATCATACAACAGCCTGATAACTAAAACTAGAGGCTCTAAAGAGCCTGTGTTGCTCACCTTGGTCTATGTGCATATTAAACAAAGGACACAGATGGATTCATGACAAAATTGTGTTTTGGTAATGGTGATGTGTTTGTAGATCTTACTTTTCTGAACATTCTTGCTGCTTAAAATTATCTCTATCTATAATGAACTTGGCCCAGTAGTTACAGTGGAAAATATTTTGTAAAAATTTACAAAAATTTACAAAATTTATGAAAATTGTAAAAAATTGACTGTAAAGGGCAATAACTCCTTAAGGGGTCAATTGACAATTTTGGTCATGTTGGCTTATTTGTAGATCTTACTTTGCTGTACATTATTGCTGTTTACAGTTCATCTCTATCTATAATCATATTCAAGATAATAACCAAAAGCTGCAAAATTTTCTTAAAATTACCAATTCAGGAGCAGCAACCCAACAACATGTTACCTGATTGGTCTGAAAATTTCAGGGCAGATAGATCTTGACCTAATGAACAATTTTATCCTGTCAGATTTGCTCTTAATGCTTTGATTTCAGAGATATGGGCCAAAAACTGCATTTTACCCTATGTATTATATTTAGCCATGTCGGCCATCTTGGTTCGCGGGCGGGGTCATCGGACACATTTTTTAAACTAGATACACTAATGATGATTGTGGACAAGTTTGGTTAAATTTGTCTTAGTAGTTTCAGAGGAGAAGATTTTTGTAAAAGATTACAAAAATTTACGAAAAATGGTTAAAAATTGACTATAAAGGGCAATAACTCCTTACGGGGTCAACTGACCATTTTGGTCAAGTTGACTTATTTGTAGATCTTACTTTGCTGAACATTATTGCTGTTTACAGTTTATCTCTATCTATAATCATATTCAAGATAATAACCAAAAACGGCAAAATTTTCTTAAAATTACCAATTCAGGGGCAGCAACCCAACAACATGTTACCTGATTGGTCTGAAAATTTCAGGGCAGATAGATCTTGACCTAATGAACAATTTTATCCTGTCAGATTTGCTCTTAATGCTTTGATTTCAGAGATATGGGCCAAAAACTGCATTTTACCCTATGTATTATATTTAGCCATGTCGGCCATCTTGGTTCGCGGGCGGGGTCATCGGACACATTTTTTAAACTAGATACACTAATGATGATTGTGGACAAGTTTGGTTAAATTTGTCTTAGTAGTTTCAGAGGAGAAGATTTTTGTAAAAGATTACAAAAATTTACGAAAAATGGTTAAAAATTGACTATAAAGGGCAATAACTCCTTACGGGGTCAACTGACCATTTTGGTCAAGTTGACTTATTTGTAGATCTTACTTTGCTGAACATTATTGCTGTTTACAGTTTATCTCTATCTATAATAATATTCAAGATAATAACCAAAAACGGCAAAATTTTCTTAAAATTACCAATTCAGGGGCAGCAACCCAACAACATGTTACCTGATTGGTCTGAAAATTTCAGGGCAGATAGATCTTGACCTAATGAACAATTTTATCCTGTCAGATTTGCTCTTAATGCTTTGATTTCAGAGATATGGGCCAAAAACTGCATTTTACCCTATGTACTATATTTAGCCATGTCGGCCATCTTGGTTCGCGGGCGGAGTCATCGGACACATTTTTTAAACTAAATACCCTAATGATGATTGTGGACAAGTTTGGTTAAATTTGTCTCAGTAGTTTCAGAGGAGAAGATTTTTGTAAAAGATTACAAAAACTTACGAAAAATGGTTAAAAATTGACTATAAAGGGCAATAACTCCTTAAGGGGTCAACTGACCATTTTGGTCAAGTTGACTTATTTGTAGATCTTACTTTGCTGAACATTATTGCTGTTTACAGTTTATCTTTATCTATAATAATATTCAAGATAACCAAAAACAGCAAAATTTTCTTAAAATTACCAATTCAGGAGCAGCAACCCAACAACGGGTTGTCAGATTCATCTGAAAATTTCAGGGCAGATAGATCTTGACCTGATGAACAATTTTACCCTCTGTCAGATTTGCTCTAAATGCTTTGGTTTCAGAGATATAAGCCAAAATCTACATTTTACCCCTATGTTCTATTTTTAGCCATGGCGGCCATCTTGAATCGTTGGCCGGGTCACCGGACACATTTTTTAAACTAGATACCCCAATGATGATTGTGGCCAAGTTTGGTCAAATTTGGCCCAGTAGTTTCAGAGGAGAAGACTTTTGTAAAAGTTAACGACGACGGACGACGACGACGGACGACGGACGCCAAGTGATGAGAAAAGTTCACTTGGCCCTCTGGGCCAGGTGAGCTAAAAATTAGAGATACATATGCTTATACTCAAGTAATTGTCTGCAAACCAGAAAAATAATTGTTTTTGGCTTTTTCAGCCCCTAATTATTAAATAGTTTGGGCCATGACCCCCAAAATCAATCCAAATCTTCCTTTTGAAGTATGGAACCTTGTGGTAAAATTTCATAGAGATCCATACTCTTATACATAAATTATTGTCCTGAAACATGAAAATGCTTGATTTGGCCCCTATTTTAGTTATTGTCTGCGAACCAATTTATTGTTCATGAACTAGTAAAAATGACCCTTTTTGGCCACTAATTACAAAACGGCTAAGACAATACCTCCCAAAAACAATTTCAACCTTCCTTTAGTAGTATGGAACTTTGTGCTAAAATTTCATAGAGATCCATACACTTATACTCAAGTTATTGTTTGTGACCCAAAATGTCTTCAGACACCGACGCAGACATCGGCATAACATAATACGAACGCAAAAATTTTGCGGTCATATAAAAACAATAGGTAGGTCCTGTAATGAAGGCTGTCCTGAATGAATGATGGGGAAATTTAGACTGCCACTGGAAAATGAGGGTAAATTAGAATAGGACAAACATTTTGCATTGTTACAGGCCACCTACTTACCCCTCAGGGGTTGTTACAAGGGTTCTTAACATGCAGAGGGTGTGACACTCTCTCTACACAAGGCATCAGATTTAATGTCCCCATTCTGAAATTTTTATTCCCCAGTCACACCCCGGGTGACAGGCACATAAATATGTGGTGGGTTCAAATAATTTTTTGCATTCCTTCCCCTTTTAAATCTCAATCAGTAAACAAACAAAAGGCATATATAAGAACATACAAGTACAATAAAATTCAGTGAAGGAAAAGCACCTAACCCCCATACATCATACATGTATTTCAAAGTGTAAAATTACTACTGTGGATTCATTTATTTTCGTGGGTATCAATTTTCGTGGATTGAGGAAAACTTACATTTTCGTGGATATTTGAATTAGTGGTTTGCCGATTTCTGTGTACAAAGCCTATAGAAAATTTGTAATTCGTTGAACATATGAATTCGAAGTTCACCTGTACCCACGAAACCCACGGAAATTGGTATCCAACGAATAATAATGAATCCACAGTACTTGAACAATTCTTTCTTTATCTTTCAAGGAGTGTATTAACCTACCTGTTTCTGACCTCCAGCTTGATGTGACTTGTAAGGATTTGCATAATGGTGGCCTATGTTTCCCTCCACTTTAAAATAGGATATCATAAATTATTACTACACAAGTAATACTTCTAAAAATCATGAGAAAAGATGACCGAATATTTTTATACTCAAAGCATTGGTAATAAAAATGTTGTATCTCAAATAAGACTGAAAATTGGATATATAACTCTAAGACAGCAACAGTGTTATGTGTAAATGAGAAGAAACTTTAGATATCAAAAGGACAATAACCCATCAACAAGACATCTACTACAAAAGAACTGAAATTATGTGGATTATGTGCATGAAGACTTGGATATGACAGTTTTTTGTTATTAGTTAAGAAATTACTGTATTATTTTTTCTGTCTATGAAGAAATAACATCAAAAATGTGGTGCACACTGAATAATCCGTGTAGCGAGTTATTTAAAAGTGTGCACCACATTTTGAGGTTATTTCGAATAGACAGAAAAAATATTACAGTCATTCCTTATAATTTAATTCTAAATTCCATTTTTGGGGAGTAAATCACGAAAAACTGTTGATGACGTCACGGTCACATGACAAAATTATGTCTATGAGCTGATCATAAGACATGTTACAGCCAAAATTAAATTTTTCAGCCATGAACTTTCCACTTGTATTTTAATCAACAATCATTCAAAATTTATCTGGATTATTGAGTTTTCACTTTTACTGAGATGCATGATTGCACTCTGATGGTCTTGATGGCATGGCACAACACTGTGCTTTATCAGGAGTTCTTCTTGAATCTAATACGATTGGTTTCTTTATGAAACAGCAATAACTGAAGAAAATCTAGAAATTTGTAATAACTTCCTTAGCAAATATGATTCTGACTTACATGGCAAATCAGAACTACCAAATTGCATGCTCTTTAAAACTTGTTTATATTGCACTTCTAATTCTGCATCCTGAAAAATAATGCATAATATTCTATTAAAAATCTTCAGATCCAAAAAATAGGCATACTTTCTCACTTGAATTCAATTTACTGAAAAATTCATTCAAAATTGTGGTTATTTTCAATTCTATCAGTAAAATTATAACTATATGAAAACAATTTAAGGAAAACATTGAAGCAGATGTTAAAAAAACACCAGGACTAAATGTCCTGAAAATACAGAAAAAAAATGAATAAATATGTGTTTTGCCTATCTTCAATATTACAAAGTCAAAGCCCTCAGTCAACATTGATGTAAAAAATTTTATTTCATGCTTGATTTCACACATAACATTTTCCAATTTTCCTTATCTTTTTTGTGTCATTCGTAACATCATACTTTTGTCTATGAGCATTCCCTCTGGAAATTGACTTTGATTGATCATATTCTTATCAGTTAAAAACTGATAAACCATTTTTTACAACCAGTGTTTTTAATTTTTGAATGTTTCTTTCATTAGTTATAAGTCAAATCTGACAATAATAATATTCCATCAAGTCCAACATAAACTGAAACTAAGAATATATTTGGACTCTTCTAAAATCACCAACCATATTTCTTATTAAATCAGTAAGAATTTAAGAAATACATACACATTTAGTATTAAGAACATCATAGGGAGGAATCTGTTCTCCATATATGGTCTGATCATTATCATTACTATTATTTCTGTTACCAAGTAAATTGTTCCTCTCTAAAGTATCTATAAATAGCATGGTATTTATGTATTATTGTGTAAGCTTTACTGTGACAATCAAGTGTCATTCAAATAAACAAAATGTGTTCATTATTGTATTCTAATGTAGAAATTTGCTAAGTGACAAGGGAGGAAGTACTGTTTAGGAAAATAAAGCCCACTGTGTTGACAAATTTTAAACCTATTCTCTAGTAAACACATATTTTATTTGCATGGTGTTAACAGACTACCATATCTTTCTTCAAACGAAGCAGTTAAAAGTTTGTATGTTGCCCTCTAGTTGCCTTAAGTTTATTTTGTTGTTGGATTGTCATTTCATTAATGTATACCCAAAATCTCCTTTTAACCATAACCTATGACAGAGAGCATTTGTTTTGTACATACAAAAACTCATCAAAAATACCAGGCTTTTAATTTTGTATGCCAAATGTGCATTTTGTTTACAAAAGACTCATCAGTTATGCTCGAATTGAAAAAAGTTAAAATACCAAATAAAGCTGGAAGAGTACCTTATTTTCAATTGAGTAATTACAACAGTGACATGCACTACTTGTCATTTTTTTGTTTGCTATCTGCATTTTTACTTTTAAAATTATCTTGCGTTGGAGTTCATTTTATTTGCAAGGATATCTGACTTTTTTTATCCTTTCATTTCTAAGTCACTTTTCTTTTTTCTTCCAGCATGTCACCTCAATACGCAGACACAGTATAATGCTATATTTACTTCTGAATTTTTAAAACTCTTTAACTGTAAACCAAAGTCTTTTTAAATGTGCATTAGTACTTATTAATTTCTTACCTTTAACGTTGTTAAATAACGAAACCATTTCCCTGAAATTACAATTAAAAACTTCATTTAACAATGTTTGTCATGTTAAAAAGAGTTCTAAACTGTCATGTAAACTAATTTTCTGCAAAGTTTGTTTTCTTCTCTAACTCAAAAGAAACTAAAGATACACTTTACATATATGTTTATTTTATGGTTCCCATCCTTTGCCTTGGACAATGTATGCATTTGAACTGTCATAGTTAGTCCTTCTTTCATTATTTTGAATTTTAATCAGACTTTACTTTGAATAACTAGTCAGGTGACAAATTTGAAGCAGATCTGGAAATATTTTCACACAATTTCAGTCATTTTGAGATGACTTAAAAGTTGGTGCCCTTTTTATCAAATTGTCAAATTGTCGAAATCACACTAGATTCATAACATCAAAGAACTTGTATTGACTGTTTCATCGCATTTACTTCATGAATTTTCTTACCATTTTTCTAAAAACGTTCAAGAACAGTTCAAGAACAGTTAAGGGAAGGCAACAGTTTAAAATTGAAATGATTTTATTGACTCAAAATGGTAAATTTCTCAGACATCGCCAACGTTTCTTTCGATTTGAAGACAAAATTAAAACCGTAAGTTTTGCGACAATACTAAAGTACGAATATTCTGGATTCATTTTTTGATTTGTTTTGTTTATAAAATTGACAGGAAATCACCAGCTTTTTAATTTTATTACCTTTAAAAGTGTTTGAATATAATAGATAATAGTTGCACTCGTTTAATTTAGCATGAAATCAATTTTGAATTTTACAATTAAGTGTCTATTCTGCTAAAGACAATTTCACGCATGCGTATTTTACATAGTAAATAAAGCACATTTGTAACTCGTAAAAATAACTTTTTTCTACGTAAATTAAATCAAGTTTTAATTATTTAAATCAGAATTGACGATTGTCTTTGTGCAAAAGTAATTAAATAATGAAGACAGTTGTCATGGAATTTTTTTTCTCTCTGATGTTAGTTCTGAGCTTGTGATCAATGTCAGGTGTGAATTAAAAACACAGGTAAAAAGTGATTAGCGATCAGTAGCCAATATTTCCCAGAGGCATTAATTTAGTTATCAAGAGGTCCCTCAGGATTATCATACTATACTGGAGTGACAGTTTTATTACAGGAAAAGGGATTACAAAACAAAAACAAGTGCAAAATGGCGAATAAGAAACCTGATCTCAATGAAATGACAGAAACTATATCTGTAAAAAAATAAAATTTGTCCTAAATCCCAATCTGCCGTTTAGGACAAACAGCTTTCAGTTAAGGTCATGACTGGCAGATATGACTGTTTCTGGACCCTTGCTTGTAGTTATTTTCTATGGTAGCACTGTTTTGAAGAAAGTAGTTTTTTTATATTTTCAAATCTATTTTTCAACTAGCTATAACTGAAATTAGAATACAAAATATTTATGAGGATGAAAAATTTTAACTGTGAACATCTTAAACTCTGATGATGACACTGACACCAAAATCAGATTGATGAGCTACAAATTATTTTGAACATAAATACCTTGCAATTTTTTCTTCTTCTCCATCTGAATCAGAAGAGGAACTATGTGAACTACTTTCTCTACATCGACCAAAACATTTTGGTATGAGACCAAAGGCCGAGGTCTCTGGTGGATCATCCCATGATTGATGGGATGTTGGTATACTGCCATTACCAGCTTTACATAGATGCTTTAACATCATTGATGCCTGTAATATCATTTAACATTTTCTATATTAGTATACATCTTGTAAGTGTAAGAAATTTGTGGACACTATGAAAATCTTCATTTAAGACAAAAGCAATTTAAACAAGATGTACTGTGGGGTGTGTGGGCTACTGCTCCCTTATGAAACCACAATATAATTATTTGGTAAACAGGAAGTTGATATGTGATGGATGTGAAAATGTATCACATTTCATACATGGCCATTTTTTGATAGAATATAAATATTGAGTAAACAGGAAGTGGATGAGTGAAGGTTGATTACTTTATCTTGAGGATAAATGTTGCCCATTACAGGGCTTGTGGTAGTGATATTTTTGGCAGATTATTGATAGACCTATTCACAAGATTTCTTTAGTAACCAATATAAACAACATGACAGCTTGAATTCAAGTTACACATAGACAATTACTTACATTTGACAGTCAGTTGAAAACACAAAATACTGGAATTATAAATATCAAAAAACATTAACCTCTTTAAGGTTTTTTAGGAAATCTGACATTCAAATTTTTTACAGGACACAAATCATCGAATGAATAAATGCATACCTTCTTTTCAAGTTGTTCTAGCAACTTGTAGACAGACAGCTGTTGATTAGGTAAAGATACAAGTAATGGCAGTAACTGTTTCTGTCGAGCTGAAATATAGTGTTAATGACTAAAAACTTTGTCTTATCATACTCTTATGTAGGTATATATACAAATAATTCTTTTTTATCTACAATCTATTGATTATACTAAAAACCAACAGACTGATTTTAAATCTTCATAAGTGCAGAAAAGTTTTTGAAAATTTTTAGATCCTTATATTCATGATAGCTTTGCAAATATTTTTTGTTTTATAAAGCAGACACTAAGTTACTTAACAGGAAATTTCTATAACCTGTACAGTGCAAGGGAAAAGTTTCCAACCATTCAATTTAAACTTTTAGTCTTTGGATTTTCAAATATTTTGGCCTCGAGCATCACTGAAGAGACATTGATTGTTGAAATTCGTATCTGGTGCAGATAAATTGGTACTGTTTATGTTATTAGTTTAATAAAGTTTAAGTCTAGGTACAGGTACTATGCATTCATACTTATTTACAGAATATTAATTTTGTTGATTTTTCTGGGAAAATTAGACAAAGACTTTTAGTGTGTCCCTGTAAAATTAGGCAGATGCATTTAATTTCAAGTAAAGCGTAGACCACTTGCTTCATGAAATTTAAAGAAAAATGTGATGCTATGTGGGTGCACAGTTTCCTATTACACTAGTATATTTTCCAAATCTATGTTTAAGTTTAGATGCATATATGATAAATATTAAATTCTTAAAGGGAACAATATCGATTCATCAATTTAAAAAAAACTCACCTATTTCCTTTATTATATCTATTATAACTCTATAAACCTGCCAAAATAAACATAACTGTGTTCAGTTTTATTTTTTTATATATATATATACAATGTACTATATCTTTAATTTTGATTCATGGGAAATAAAAAAAATATGGAAATTTGTCACAATATGAGATATAAATATAAAGGGAACTGCATTAAGTACATTATTTATACTTTACTTTTATATGTGCACTTGTTTTCAGAATAAGGACGGATTATTTTCATGTAACATTAAAGACACAAACAAGCTTCTAACTTTCTAATGCCTGGCTGATATATTTTCTATCCCTCCAAGCTCCCCCTTCCCCAAAAATAGAACCTTGTTTGAGAACTTTAATATTGAAATCAATGTGTTTATTTCATCATCAAACAAAGCACTTGTAAACATTACATAGGACTTATTTACTTTTTTCAAACGTTTTATATTCTCAAGTGATTCTTAACATAGGGTTATATCTTAAGTTTTAATCACATAAATTGAAAGCAAAGACAATTTACCAATAAAATATAATTAATATCATACTTACAACTGAATGTCTACAAATTTCTAGGAAGGAATCAGCTGTTAGATATTGCTACAAAAAATATAACTCTAGTTTTAATACAAAACCACAGCCTTGATAATGATATCATCCGTGATTTAGCCGAAACATAAAATTAGTTCAAAATACAATTCAGTTTTTCTTTTAAATGCAAACATATCAACAAAAAGTTGAAGCAACCATACTGGTATACCATAGATACCAACATCTGTTGAGCCCCATATATTTCATATAAATAGGGAGCAAACACAGTTCTGGTATGTCCTTAAATACCAAGTCCAATGCCTAAGGTAGATATGTGGATAAGAAAATTGATAATACTACTGCATAGCAATCTAGCTACACAATACAATGCAAGTTTTTATTTTTGTGAACCCTATCCATAGCAATTTTAGCAATGATAAAAACATCACAGAATTTTTCAGTATATTGAATACTCACCTCAATGAATGGTATCAAGGCTGAACCATCCAACACAGTAAACATATCCTCAACAGGGTCTATAACTGCGGTCTGACCTGTGTCTGGCTCTGGTTGACTTCCTAATGTTCGAGGTTTTAACTGTGGTGCATGATTTGTATATAATAATTTTAGTTCTTCTAGAATCTTGTGTAAAACAGTTTCTACCTGAAAGGAGAAATATATACCAATCAAAGCGCTTGTGAGCACTGATGGGTAAAGATTGCTTTCATTTTGCATTGTTTTGAATATTTTGAATTGGAGTTATCTTACTAGGTAGAACAGATAAATTTATACTCCAGCACTAATTATGTAATCTAAAATAAAATAGTTTTCTGTCTCGCTTGGTATTATGATGCAACACTAGGGGAAAAAAATAAAAAACTAAAAAAACAAAGCTGTACTTCACTAAGCTACTAATTCCTGCACATATTATCACTCATAAATAATTTCCAACACATGAATTTTGTTTTAAAAAAAATCCAAAATGGTAAGCATAAACAAATTAGTGCATACAGATAGTTTAGGAATGTTAAACAATGAATGATAAAAACTGCTACTTTTCCTTTTTCCAAACTCAACTAGGTAACAAACCTTATTATCCTTTTCTTTCTGTGCTGCTATATAAGCATTTATATCCCATTCTAAAATACAGAAGTGTTAAGCAGAAATATATAAAAAAAACTATGTGAATATGTTACTACTAAGCAATTACCATTTTAAGCTTTTTTTTAACAACAACAAAATTCATTCTCTAAAAAATTTCCAATGAAACACTTCTATTCTGCATAACAGCAAAGTTATTTTATCAAAAATGTTTTAAAATATTAAATTGCCATAATAAATAAAGGCCTATGTAGCAAGTATCATATATACAATCTTTTATAAGTATCAATATTTCTATATCGAATCATAAAGGTTACTCCCTTCCCTCAACAACCTCTTCAGTAAATAACTAACCTGATCTATAATGATGTCCATACCCTGTACCTTATCTCTTCCCCTCAACAACCTCCTCAGTAAATAACTAACCTGATCTATAATGATGTTCATACCCTGTACCTTATCTCTTCCCCTCAACAACCTCCTCAGTAAATAACTAACCTGATCTATAATGATGTCCATACCCAGTACCTTATCTCTTCCCCTCAACAACCTCCTCAGTAAATAACTAACCTGATCTATAATGATGTCCATACCTTGTAATTTATCTCTTCCCCTCAACAACCTCCTCAGTAAATAACTAACCTGATCTATAATGATGTCCATACCCTGTACCTTTTGCCCAGTACTCTGGTTTATTTTTGCCAGCAGGTCCTCCTGACTTATCAGGCTAAAAAAAGTATAAAATTCAAAACATCCTTTTACAATGGTTTTTTAGTTCAATTCTTTGTAAGGCATATCTTTATTAAAATCTATGTTGAAGTTCATAAAAAAGTCGTTTAAAACTACAAATAAATTGCATCAGACATTTAGAAAAAAAAGGTTTCAACATCATATCCAAATAATTATTCCAACTGATGCAATGACAACATTTGCAAAATATATTTAAAACTGTGATGTTGAACCTATTCCTCTGTAATGCCAAAATTTGGAACCATTTTTGTGATTACAGAGATTTTCAAATTACTTTAAAGATCTTTTGTTGAACTTCTGTTTACAAAAAAAGGTGTTTGAAAGTTTGGATAAAGATATATTTCAAGTCATTTCAGCAATATTTCTGGACAATGTCTGTTTCATAACTTACTGGTGTGTTAGGCTTGTTGGTTCTCTGTTCTGTCAGCTGACTGATATCCATATCATACAGGTAATTAACACGTGGATTCACTTCGCTCACCTGAAATTAATTTCATACAAATAAAGTAAATGCAACTTAACAGACATGATAAGAAATAAATGAGAAGTGATGATAACCTCTTTTATACTGGCCAGAGTCACATTATTAACTCACAACAGTCAACAGGAAAAACTTGTTAAAGCTATTCAAACCCATTATCTTGACTCAGAGCCAGTGAGTATTTTGCTCTTATAATGACAACCACAGAAGCATGCAATAAATAACAGTTTCACCTTTCTAATGTATGTTTCTGTAAAACCTTGACACTAAACTTACCAGAGCAAGTGTTAAGAGATGATGTTCTATTTCAACATATGCTCCATATGGGTATTTCAGTAAATCATTCCTTGGACTGTTTACTTCTAACCTACAACACAAGTTATAAAATAAGATTTACTGAAATTACTTACATAAAACATAAACCAAAATGAACAAATAGCTGAATGTTCACTTACATATATTGTAAAAAAGTGTCATACTAAAGTTCCTATCCAGCTACATTGAATGGATGTTGTCTATTTATAAATATAAAAATAAGAAGATGCGGTATGATTGTCAATGAGACAATTCTCCATAAGAGACCAAATGACACAGAAATTAACAACTATAGGTCACCGTATGGCCTTCAACAATGAGCAAAGCCCATACCACATAGTCATTTGTATATTATGCCAAAGACATGTCAACATAAAATTCCAAATGACCTGATGCCATTAAATAAACTTCTTGTTCTTATTCTTTGTTCTAACCAGTTGGATATTTTTTAATAAAACACTCCTTAGTTTTGATTTTATTGTCACATGCAATTTCCCACCACTTCTTATGGATGTCTTTAATATATTATAAAATTAAAACATGATATATTAGTGTAAAAGTCTAGCAGATACTCAAATTGCAAAGGATTTCACAATATCATGTTTTTCTACTGTAAAATGGAAATAGTTTCATCACAAAATACTCTTTTTCCTCAACACTTTAAATTCATCCTGTGGTTGATCCCCACTACTGCTGAGGAACTTTAATTTGGATGGCAACATATATATTACCTGGCCCATTGCTGAAGAAATGTTTTGATATCCTGTATGACAGATTTCATATCCTTTGTAGGGATCCAGTAAGACAATTTCAACATCTCCATATTAGTTACTCTTTGCATCATTGAACACTACAAGGAAGATATAAATATAACTAAATGCCTTATGTCATAGACAGGGCTTCCAAAAAATAATTGAGGCAGCCGAACATTTTTGTTTTATCCCGATTTCAATGTCTTAAGACTTATTAACAAAAGGCAATCATGGTAAACAGTTGGCATCATATAAACAAAGATTGACATACTTTTGATATAAATTCAATGTTCTCATGTAAACTGTTAAATTGACAGTGCATCATTCGAAGTGTGCAACATCAGCATACTAATATCTGCATAAGACTCTTCATTTGTGCAAAATTTCACTGTAAAAAAATTGACTTTCGATTTTAAAAAGTACATTTTCCTAATACCGGATGTTGACTTGACCATGGTAAAACACGGACCAGAGCAGGTTATGTAAAATCCATGTACGTTTTCAAAGCACAATTGAGTTTAAGTATCTCTTTCCACGTAATTTCTTCAAGAAAATACTCCTAATTCCTAACTGATTTGGACCATGACCCCCAAAATCGATCCCAACCTTCCTGTTGAAGTATCGAACCTTGTGCTAAAATCTAATAGAGATCCATACATACACTTATACACAAGTTATTGTCCTAAAACAAGAAAAATGCTTGTTTTTGGCCCCTAATTACTAAACAGCTATGACAATAACCCCAAAATCAATCCCAAACTTCCTATTGTGGTATGGAACTTTGTGCTAAAATTTCATAGAGATCCTTACATAAATTTTTGTCTGTGAACAAGAAAAATGCTTGTTTTTGGTCCCTTTTTGGCCCTTCATTTCTAAAAAGCTATGACAACAAGCATTCTGAGAGTATTGCCTGGCAATATATAGTCCCCTACCGGTTAAAAATTCATTGTACTATAACAAAATGCTAACTTGATCTATAACTTGTCATGGTGTTAACTATATAACAAATATCAAGTCAATATCTTCAAGCATGAAGAAAAAAAATGTGGAAAATTGATTATTTGAGTGAATTTTTGAAGTCCAAGGACCATAACTCTGCACAAAATTATCAGACTGGAACAAAATTCGAACTTGATCTGTAACTTGTCATGATAAAACTTTTTACCAATTATCAAATCAATATCTTCAAGCATGACAAAAAAAAAGTGTTGAAAACTGATTATTTGAGTGAATTTTCTAAGTTTAAGGACCATAACTCTGCACAAAATCGTAAGACCAGAACAAAATTCGAACATGATCTGACATTTGTCATGATTAAACAGTACACCAAATATCAAATCAATATCTTCAAGCTCAAAGAAAAAAGTGTGGAAAACTGATTTGCCGGACTGACAGACAGACAGACAGACAGACAGACAGACAGACAGACAGACAGATGGACAGACGGAGTGCAAACCTAAAGTCCCCTCGACTTCGTCGGTAGGGGACTAATAACCCCAAAAATCAATCCCAACCTACCTATTGTGGTATGGAACCTTCTGCTAAAATTTCCTAGAGGTTCATAAACTTATACTCAAGTTATTGTCTGTGAACCAAAATGTCTTCGGACGACAACGCAGACATCTCCATAGCATAATAAGAACACAAATATTTTGAGAACGTATAAAAAGGAGTTAAGAGGAATTAAGATGTGCAAACAATTGGTTTTTTTTTCACCATGTATCACTAAAGTCAATAATTGTATTACGTGGGAAATAATAAGTGGTAGCAAGTTTTTTAATAATCAAATACACATACATTAACATATATCTGTGTTGTATTGTTAGTAAAATGTTTACAAGGGTTAACTGTACCTGAAGTCTTGGCCTCATCACTTTGACTAGAGGTGGATAAAATGGATACAAATCTATTTCAAATGTCTGAAAAAAAGTCAAATAAAACTGTAGGTTGTAGTAATTTCATTTAACATATGTTGAATAAACTGCTTTGCTGAGCGCAGTTGGATACACCCGCAGAGGTCCAACCCTGAACAGTTGGGGCAAAAATGGACACAATATTCAAGCTTGATACAGGTCTGAATTTGGATTGTATTAAATATTTGACATATTATAGGTTTCTGAATAAATGCAGTCAAAGAACTTGAAATTGGTTATATGAATTGAATTTATATACTATTAAAGATTTCTTGCTGTTGTGCAAAACACTGTGCTGTTGCGCAATACTTAGTAAATCTGTTGTCAGACTATAAACAATTAAAGTTCAATTAATTCTCAATGTCATATTAGAAATTTATGAAAATGTAAAGGGAGCTTACATCAATAGATATAAACAATTCACCAAAGTTTCATGAGAATTGCTGATAGCATTTTTGAGTTATTGTCCGAAAACTGGAAAATCCCCCCTTTTTTAATGAATAAAACCCCATAACTCAGAAATGTAAAATGTAAAATTTATAAAATTCGAAACGGAGCTTACATCAATAGATATAAACAATTCACCAAAGTTTCATAAGAACTGCTGAAAGCATTTTTGATTTTTTGTCAGAAAACTGGAAAATCCCCCTTTTTTTAATTAAAAAAACTCCATAACTCGGAAACGTAACATCTAAAATTTATAAAAAACAAAAGGGAGCTCACGTCAATAGATATAAACAATTCACCAAAGTTTTATACAAATTGGTTAAAGCGTTTTTGAGTTAATGTCCAACATGTTGACGACGGACGGACAGACGGACAACGGTATACCATAATACGTCCCGTCAACGGGCGTATAAAAATTGTTGTTTTATGTAAAAGTATGTAAATATGAAAAAAACTTTTTCAAATAAGCATAATCATTCTGTTATGATATCCATGTATTTTTTAAATTTAAAGATTTAAAGAGTATCTTTTATGAATGTATATGTTTTTTTTTTAATTAACAATTATTATACATTACCATTTCTAATTCTATATAATTGTATCCAAATTTGGACTGAATCTGCTGGAGATCATCAGCTAAACCACTGGAAATATATAAATTTTACAATTGTAGAAAACATATATAGGATGTATGGATAGGTAGAGGTTTAACTTCAAACAAGTAATCTTTCAATTATTATCTTATCTAACAAATATGCAGTTGTCTAAATGTCTATATATTGGAATTGTTTTTTTGTATTTTAACATATGTTTGTCTGGCAAATTGACAGTATCATTTTAAATGTCTTTTCCACTAATAGTCAGTAATTTGATGGTATTATCTATCCATTGAAGCACAAAGATACGGGACAACATTTAACAGTCACCAAGTAAAGAATTCTTAAACCCATGCTAGAGTCTGTCTTTATCTTGCAGCGAGATTGAAGCTTTTGATGCATATTGAAGGCCGCACTGTGACTTGTGTGTTGTTTCTATGCTTTGGGTTTTATTTAGTAAATGAAAATAACACTTTGTAAATGTGTGCGTCCACAGTGCTTTTCTGGATTTACTTTCATCAGGAGTGAACACACCCAAAAAATTGCAAGACAAGGATTTATAAATACTTGAATACTTGAGGAGTTATATGACAAAAAGGGATATATTTACAAATGATTTAATTTTGGTTGTAACACGTCTTTTGATTGGCTGAAAGTTTTTTGTCTATCAGCTCATAGACATAATATTGTCATGTGACCGTGACGTCATCAGCGTTCTTTCATCATTTGCTCCTTAAAAATGGAATTTATTAAATTATAAGGAATGACTGTATTATTGTTTCTGTCTATTCGAAATAACCTCAAAAATGTGGTGCACACTTTGAAATAACATGCTACGCTTGTTATTCAGTGTGCACCACATTTTTTATGTTATTTCTCCATAGACAGAAAAAATATTACAGTCATTCCTTAAATATTGACAGGTAATTAGCTAAAATCATTATTATGACATTTCTATATTATTTAATGTATAACTCCATATCATGACAATTCAACTTCTGTCAGGTGAAAGGAGAACAATAACATTTTCCTCAGAATTTGAATAAAAATATTTATAATTTTTCAATTATGCTTTTTTTCTGAATTACAAAAACAGCACTTTTAAGATACAAAATTATATGAAAGGGAGATAACTCAGAAAGTTGTTGCAAAATTGGTTACAATGTACACAAAAAGAGTTTTGGAATCATAAAGTAAATCAATCATATTATTTATGAATAATTAAAATAAGTACATAGGTGTCAATTTTATACAAATTTAACAAAAGAACTGTAGATTTTGTGGTATTAACCAGATTATTGAGTCTAATTTTTGTAGTTATGTCTGCTTACATACTTGGAATAATCTAAATTTAAACTGTGTGAAATTTACATCTATAAGACTGAATTCAAATAATATGAATAAGTCAAAAGAAATGTGTGAAAGTGCACAGACAATCAGCTAATAAATTAATCCCTTCTAATACTTGACATTGAAATGTATTGTAATTACCATTCAGCATCAAAATGAAAGATTTTAACTCTCCAGTTGTATATATTATCTTCTATAGGCTCTGCTGTAAAACTTAATTCCTGAAGAAGAAAAATGTAAATTCTATAAAATTATATTTGGTCCCTTAAAATTCATATAAAGTGTAACATATATACATTAGTTCATATTATTTTTCATTTCAGTCTTTTAACCAATGCATTACCCATGGGAATTTTATGTGGTCCACAGGATGTTATATAATATTCTGGGTCAAATCATTGTGATAAGTGCATGTAATTTTTTCAAATGAACAAATGGATATAGATAAAATTGTTTAAAATACATTTTGTAATATGTGAACTCTTTATAATTTCCTGAATATTTTAACTATCTTCACTCTGCATCAATTCATGAACAGGAAATCATGCATTTAAATAAAATTGAATCTTGCACAACTTGCCACAGGCTGCATCTGATATAACTAATTAACTATCTCCTTTGAAAGGGTTGGTCTGATGTGGATAATTTGCTATAACATCTAATGATATCAAACCTTTATTAATCCTTAAAGCCGAGGCCAAAAACAATTATATTTCTGTTTCCTTCTTCCTACGATTTAAAATAGGGTCTGGTCAGTTGGTCAGATTGAAATATTTTTCTTATCAACAAAATCCCGAAAAAACACATGTTTTCAGTCCCATTCAGATTTACTCTACCTTTCAATTAATGTGCTTTCACATATTGAATGATGAAACTTTACCAATTTTTATGACAATTTGTAACTCTATTTCGGTCAATTTTTTTCCACAAAATTTACTAAATAAATCAGTAGAAAAAGGATTTGTAGTCTACTCTTATGACACAAAACCATGCTTCATAAATAATTTACTAAGTAAATCAGTAGAAAAAGGATTCGTAGTCTACTCTTATGACACAAATAAATATTTTTTTTGGCAAGGGAATAAAATATTTTAGGGGCAGCGATCATATAAAGGATCAGCTTGGAGGCAGGAAACAAGACACATACATTTTTTTGGTGTTATGGTCTTTGTAATTTCAATTCCTAATTCAATAAACATGCATTCAAAATGCAAATGTTTACATATATATTTCAATAAATGTAAATTTCAAACAAGTTTAAAGCTTACCTGTTCTTCTTCCATGATTCTGACAAGATCATTGGTTAATATCCCTGCTGCAGCATTGCTGGTAAATATGTTCTCTGCTGGTTTTTTATCCATACTACTGGCTCCTGAAAAAAAATCTCTATTTGTTAAATAACATGGCTGTGACCACTGAAGCATTTGTGCCACAAATTTTAAAGATAAAACATAATATATGCAAACAGCGTGAGAAATGAAGAAAACTGACAGAACAATAACATCAATCAACTTTCTTAAAAAAGGTATATACATATATAGCAGATAAAGGACAGTTTTAGGAAAAATTAAAATATTTTTTTAGGACAATTTAAGCCTTAAAAAAAAATCTTTAAAGCTAATTCCTGATGAAGTATTATTTGATCAGTGATAATCAAATTAGTGAACCTAAGAACTGTCAAATAATTAAGTCTCATTTCTGTTTATACTCAATTCTAACATGACGTTCTTCAAACGCTTTGAGTACACACCCGTGGTAAAATATGAATATATTGTTTGGGCTGTTCCAATCGTACACCCGCGTCATATGTTTTTTTATGAATGAGCTACCCGACGTCATAGAACGATGACGTAAGAATATTAGCATTTTACGGGAAAATACACGCTTGTGAAACCGAAAATCATCACAACAAGGAAACGTAAACAAACAATGCAAAAATGTGTTATATAAGCCATTTTTGTATACATATAAGACATATAAGTACAATTATCATTTAGATTCATCCAAACCTATCTAAACGAGTTATTGTAAATAGTTTAAGCATGTCATTTATTCAGTTTGCTCCGGTCTTTTACGTCAATTTAATAGTGCGTTTATTTATGGGAACGGCAAATAATGTCTTCATCTAGAGCGCTTCGATCCAAAACAATTGCCGTATTTGTCCTATTAGAATCAAAATAATTCATGGGGGCTTGAATATATCGTGATTTTACCACGGGTTGTCCCTTTATGCCGATATTTTACCCCTTGCTATCGCTCAGGGTAAAATATTTGTCATAAAGGGACAACCCGTGGTAAAATCACGATATATTCAAGCCCCCATGAATTATTTCTTAATTCTAGTTGTCACAATCCCGTCCTCCTTTCCTAGACTGTGATATCATCTAATGTGACTTATTACAGAATTCATAATGCAATGAGCAACATGACAGGTGCCACATGTTGAGCAGGATCTGCTTATCCTTCCAGAGAAAGTGCTGCTCAGTCTTTAGTTTTCTATGTGGTGTTTTTTTTAGATTGTTTGTTTTCTCTTAGTAGTTTTTCACATTTTGCCAAGGTATTGTGATTTTTATAAATTTATGATTCTTGATTGTCCTATGATATGTTCCGGCTCTTTTTTCATATTGTATTTTTTAAGAAATCTCTGAAAGGGGTTTTACCTTGCGAAAGCTTTGCCTTTTTCATCTGGTCTCTTATTTCTGCCTCTTTCTGAGCCCACCGTTTCTGGAATAACAGAATTATCTCAATATATAAAACTTTATAATGAAATTGAAATGACTACCAAATGTGTCACAACAAAAGTGTCTGAATTAAATAGTATGAAGTTTTCTAGAAAACACCAGATTTATCAAAATGATTTGTATGTATTCCAGTGTTCTCCCCAGAAATTTTGGATAGCATCACATTTGGCGTAAAAAAATAAACTGTATTTTTTTTCAATGTCATTTGACGCGTTGCAGCGATGCTCTATTTCCTTTATGTTATATATGTTTATATTGTTCAATTCATAACTGAGAATACAATTAAACTTTAACCATGATGACAGTTGTTTCAGTTTATGTTTTCTATATTCATTTATAGTTACAGAATTATTTTTTTCCTCTTGGGCCAAATAAAAATATATGTGTGGTTCCAGTTACCCTACCTACTCAACTAAATGAATGAATGAATGAATGAATGGTTTATTATAGTACAACCTGTATATATACAATACTAAATATCTAGTAAAAAAAAAGAACTGGTTTTTATATAAAAAGAGAAGAGAAAGTATCATATAGCAATAAAATTTCAATTAAAAAACTTTTTTCATCATCATGTCTATGAAATTCATTGTTTCATGGTACTCAATGAATTAGTCCCAGTTGTTTCTTTATATCAAAATGATATATATTTTTAACAAAGTTAAGCTAATTTAGTCAGTATATTAAAACGATGTATTTTCAAAAAGAATACTTTTAGCAAAGATATCTAATAAATAGTCTGTTAATGCATGTGGAATGCGTAGTTTTCTCTTTTGCGATCATTTTTTTCTGTCTACTGTGCCATTTGTGCATCTGTAGTTATTATCGTAAAAATGCGAAATTTTGTCATATCTGGTCCGGTTCCGATCCGTAGTTTACAAAAATATTTCAATGGCGGCGCAAGAAAAATTTACGAAAATAAACAATGTTTGACAAGAGATTGGGAATGAATATGACGCTTTTAATGCATTAAATGGATGAAACATTAACTAAAGCCAATTATGATCTCTTTCTAAAGAAGTATCAAACTTATTTAACTCAAAATCAAAATGTTTAATATACACTCTCTATTAACTAGTAGTACAGGAAATGAAAGCAAGTAATTTTTTAAAAGTTGTAAAAATATAAGACCTAACCTCTTTTCTAAAGAGAATAATCGTTTGTATCTTTGAATTTGAATTCTGCAAACGTAGATTTCGAATTGTTTTTCGATATTCTGATTACATTTTCATTTGCGTTTGGACCACGTGGTATTATTCATGTCACACGTGTCAGCTTGGGGTATTCTTATCCATTCAGTTATCCCCCAAAGGGCAATTAACACCTATTTAATCACTCTAAATTGCCTCTAGATCTATTGTCCAACTTGAAGGGATTACAATTAAAGGTGATATAATTTTTATGATCACAAGCGGTAATTAGATGAAAGTTCAAAATTTAGGACATGGTTTTGCAATATAGAGACAAGAAAAATAGCATCCTCAAAATAATTATAGCGTCGCGGAAATTATTATAGCATCACGGGAAAAAAATATAGCATCTCGGTGCCGCAACGCTAAAACGGCCTGGAGAAACACTGTGTATTCCATCATTCAGTCTTTACCTGATGAAGGTAATTCCACAAACATGTGTTGAGCATATCAAATTTAGAACCAGTAATCATTATTTTCTAATCACTGACCATTACAGGTTTAAAAAATGAAAACAACACTTTATAAATTCCATGCGTCAGAAGCACTTTTCTGGATATACCTTCATCAGGAATGCTCAAATCTGAATATTGAAAGCCGAGGATGTTTAAGAAACCAAACAGTTGAAGAACTATAATATCAAAAAGGACATAAAATTAATAGACAAATCCTATGGCTGTGACAAATTACCACAATAGATATACATTAATCATAATAAATTGATAAGACTTTTCATAAATTGATATACTATCATAAATTAAGCTGTGTGTTCAGGAAACTTAAGTAATGAATAAAAATGTTCACCTTTTGAAAGTTTCAAATAGCATTTGCATATACCTTCTTTCTGGCAACCTTTAAATCCCATTCTGTTGTGAAAGCATCATCGTCAGCCATCATACATTCCTATGTGATAAGAAAGTTTGAAAAATTTATAAAAATGAGGTAAATATGCACGTTACAAGAATATAGGGGAAAATACAAGAAAACAAATAAAAGAACAGAGTTCCAATGTCCACCACAATGAATATATTTTATCTATCCAAGGTACAAGGGCAATAACAAAAAAAAACACTTTTGCTTTGTTCTTTAAAACTTTTTATAAATATCTTAGAGAAATGAAGGCTTCAGAGGAAATGCAATGCGATTTCTGTTATAATTAATATTTCCAAGGGGCATAATTCATTAAAAATATTTGATCAGCACTTATTTTAGAAAGTGTTAAAGACATTGATGATATAAACCTATAATATAAATTTCATAAAAAATCTGGCAAGAATTGTACACATGAGAGTGCTAACAATGCAATTTTCTATATAATTAATATTTCCAAGGGGTATAACTCTTTTAAAAATAATTGATCGCCACTGATTTTCCAACTCCTCCCAAGAGTCTTGGGCTAAGACATTGCTGATATAAACCTGTGATATAAGTTTCATAAAAGTCTGGAAAGAATTGTACACATGAGAGAGCTAATGATGCAATTTTCCATATAATCAATTTTTCCAAAGGTCAATAATCTATTATCCAAATCTATAAGGTTAATATCACAGATCTGCTGCAACACAAATAAGAACATGATGCACATGTAACTATTAAAATTATATATTTCTTTCTTCCTTACGCTTGTTATTCAAAAATTGCATTCAAGAAATCATGATATAAAAGTACAAGTCAAAATATTAGCTCTTATATCACATATAGGACCCACATGTTTTGCTTTATGACTAAAATAAGGTCTACCGGTATATATGAATTTCAAATTTCAGAAGCATTTATCTCTATAAATAAAGTCAGCATCATTCTGCAACTCCTTCTTTATTTATGCATCTGAATCATAAGATTTTAACTTGTCTTGAGCAATATCACAGGTGGAGCAGGAGCAGCTAAGCCATCTGCAGTACTGTGAATTCATTTATTTTCGGGGGTACCATTTTCGTGGATTTAGAAAAAATGGTATTGTCGTAGATATTCAATTTCCTGGTGTTGCCTAAGTAAGCATACAAGCCTTTAGAAAATTTATACTTTGTTCAATATTTGAAATTGTGGTTCACCTGTTCCCACGAAATCCACAAAAATTTAACTCCCACGAATAATTAAGAATCAACAGTATATGTGCTTTTTTATTGGGTCCATATTACCCATTCTTTTTCTGTGTAGTGTTTTGTGGATAATTGCTTGTTCTATTTTTTTCTTTTTGCAATGGAGGTTGTCAGTCTCTTCTTTATTTATGAGTTTAATTGATTTTGATTACCCTTATTTTTTCTATTTTGTCTATAGCTCCATATAAGGGATCATAGATTTATTCTATGAGGAAGCTCCGAGCATGCTCGGAGGATGCTCGGAGCTTTTTAAGTAGGCTCTTCTCAGTGGTTTATGTGACAATAATTATCATGATCCATTAAGATGTCAATCAAATCTATAGCACTTCTATAATAAGGAAAGTAGAGCATTATAGAGGAAGCTCAATTAACACCTGTGTAAACATCTGGTCTATATAAATAAGTCTTGCATTAATTATACAAAACTATAAATAGATGAGAAATTCTTCAATAATACTGTACAATGCTTGGAAAGAAATATCAAGTCTTCACAGAAAAAAATGTTTTTAAAACATTTTTTAATAATTATCATTTTTTTTTCAATACAAAAATATACTCAAATTTTATATTTAGAATATAAATATATTTTAAATTTATACTATATAAAATAAAATATAAAAGTCATCAAAGACACAAATTATGGTTATTGATTTATAACCATACTGCTTAAATTTAGTACATTCAATTTCATGCGAAGAAGGGTTGATTTTTTTTATATTCTATTTAATTTGACAGTTGTTGGAAATTAACCCTCCATTTCATTGCAGAAATATGTTTTTGAGACGTGGGTGTTTCAAAGCAATAAAAAAAATTCTATTTGGTGTTCTGTAAAATATTTTGGAAATATTAGGGGACATGGCTACTAAAGCTTGTAAACAAGGAAAAAAAGGGGGAGAAAATTTGATCGGTTAACTTCTGGTGATGTTTTCTTTCTTATGTGCACTGAAAAGTTATGTTGTATTGTTACTATAGTACAGGACAGGATAAAACTTTACTCATGTCAAGAATTTCTTTATTTAAAACATAGATATATTCTGCACAATTGTTTTTGAGAAATACCAATTAAACAAAGACTGGTAGGGGAAAAACAATTTTATGTTAGATTTTCACTGAAGTACAGGACAGGATAAAACTTTACTCATGCCAAGTATTTTTTTATTCAAAATAAAGCCAAATCCGCACAATATAAAAAAAAATGCCAATTAGAAAGAGACGTACTAGAGGGAAAACAATGGTGGTATTACCCCCTCAACTTTTCCTAAAGTAGCCTTAATTTTCTATAAAAGAACTAAGTTTGCTATTTTATAAAAAAAAAACATATTACCATTGTTTTGTTAGGGGCATTACTTAAACAAGTAATTTTCCAAATTACCTATACAAGTTATGTTAAAAAACGATGCTGTTTCAAATATTACTTCTATATCATGAATAATAACTTCTGTTAATAAAATTTTATAGAAGTCCATTCATACAGGTTTTACTAGCTTTAACAAATTTTCACAGACATCTGGTTATTTTCCCCATGAAATATAAAACTATTTAAATCCTCCTGAAACACTAATTGCCTTTCTGATGCCACACTTCTTGGTCAAAAATTGGTCTCTTGGGGCTATTAAAATATCATTTTCCCTTCAAATCTTAGAGATAGACAGATATAAATAGATGGAACCTTGTGATTTAATTGAGACTTGAAGTTATTTATAATTTGTAATCTTAATCAAAACAATTACATATGTTCCTTAAATAATTGTAAGTACTAAGTTTTCAAAGATGTATAAAATAATTTATAAAAGTAATATTTTTGTCATTATTTTTAAAGTAACCTCTCTATACTCATCTCAAATTGGATAAATATTAAATTAATTCAATGAAATGATATAAAATTCTTAAAAACTACATTTAGTCCATGCTTCTATTGACATTTAAAATAACTATTGAGTTATTAAATAATTTTAAAAAACAAAAAAAACCCTCTATAATATAAGTAACTAAAAAAAATTACTTGTTTAGTATTGCCCCCTGACTGTTGTTTGTGTCTTGATAACTTTTATGTAGCATATTATATAATATAAACTATATTCAAATCATATCATCTAATTATAAAATTTGAGAATTTTTGTATTATAAAAAAAGGAATGATTATTAAATATAATAAGAAAATATTTAAATGACTTTTTACTTTTTGTGGAGACTTGAGATTTCTTTCCAAGCATTACACAGTACTGTTGAAGTTTTGTAAAATTTCATGCAAAATGTATTTGAATAGACCAGATGTTTACACAGGTGTTAATTGAGCTTCCTCTATAATGCTTTACTTTCCTTATTATAGAAGTGGTGTAGATTTGATTGACATCTTAATGGATCATGATAATTATTGTCACATAAACTGCTGAGAAGAGCCTACTTAAAAAGCTCCGAGCATCCTCCGAGCATGCTCGGAGCTTCCTCGCAAGAATAAATCTATGATCCCTAAAGAAAGGTCAAAACAGAGCAATGTAGCATGAAGAAAGCTAAAGAAAATCATGAACAGTAATTCCATTGAGGAAAAGTATGGTTATTTCTTTAGTACCTCCTCCTCTTCTTCTTCCTCTTCAGATTCCTCGTCTTCTTCCATAATATCATCATCACTAGACATCTGTAGGAGTAAAAATAATATAATAAACTGTTAACACAGAAATATGTCCCCCCTATTTGTTATTTGATAATGCAAATGTTGAAATTAAAATAGCAATACTTTAATTTATGCCAATATTCAATTATTCAAAGTCAATGAACCATGACTGAAGGTACAGGGCTAAACAATCTCCATGGAGATGAGATGTGCCAATGCTAATACAACTGCATACCTAATATCATTGACCTACCACTAGTGGTTCACCATAAACTAGACCTAATTACATTGTTGATGCCTCCGCCAACGACAGAAACAGCATACCTTTGTCTGGCTTTTTGACTCCGTCAAGGCGAGACAATAACAGGGTTGCTGACACAAATGGAGCAGAATCTGTGTTCGCTTCCAAGGCACCTGAAGTCACGCCTCCCCCCTTTTCCAAGAATTCTTCATCATTTTTTGCCAGGGTTTTGTCAGTTTCTCTCTCACTTATGAATGTTGATTGTCTCTTTTGTATAATCTCCCTCTCTTTTAAACTTAACTGACAAACTCCATGACATATTAGCAAATAAAGTGCATTTAGAATTTTTTTCAAATGACTGGAGCAAGTTTTGCAAGAACACCATAATGTAGATAGACTGGAATAATTCATATATATAAATGTTGACCACCATGCATCCTAAATCTACATGTGACATCCTGACTCAACCAACACCTAACAAAGTCAATTGCATTATGATTTTTTTTTTTTTTATAACCTAACATGAAAAAACTAATTTACTAGTGATGGTACTCTCAAAAATTTTGGATAATAGTTTATTTTCAATTGAACTATATGGAAATTTTTCTATACAACCATAGATAACTTACATGTCTTTGTTCAGATCTTTTGTTCTTGTTGGTATGTAAAACAACAGCCCTGTATCAAACAGCATAATGGTTTATTCATTATACATGTATAAATCAATCAGAAAATACACCAAAACAACAATAAACAATTAAGAGCTAGAGTGCTACTAGAAGACCAGGCTGTGTAATACTTTTGACTCAGTCCACTGAAGGCTCTATGAACTTTCCAATGAGAACAAAAATATAAATGAACCATAAGAATCGGATGAAATTTCTTTTTCAGAGAATGTTTTGTCCTTGAATGAGTCTTCTGTGTCATTAAATTTCTTTATGTATTACTATCTTTTCTTATTCATCGTACTGTGTCAGTAGCTTTTGTACTGTCTTTAGTTTTCCCCTTTTATCTATCAGGTATATTTTTTTCTTTTTAATATGAAGCATCAGGACACATACAAAGTACTATAATGTACACATAATACATGAGCCTTTCACATATCCATGTGTACACAAAGCACATTGGTATTAAATTGTATTTGACATACTATTATGTGAACACAATACATAAGTCGCTCACATACCCATCATACACATAATCACATTTGGATATTTGGTAATGTAAATGTTTACTTTTTTTTTAAAACATTTTCGGAATTCTAAAGCTCATCCAAATTTTACAAGACAGAAGGCTGAGTACAGACTCATTTTTTTTTTGGACAAAACAAATTTTAACCTGACCTTTGCAATAACTGCTGTTTTATAACATACTCACTTTTTCAGGAAATCAGAGAGTTTTATCTTGTCCTTCAAGTCAACAAGGGACTGAAAGAAATAGTAGAAAACTGATACAATTTTTAGCTTTTTTTTTCATTTAAATTTTTTTTAATGGCCCACAGAAGTAAGATGTCTAGTGCATTAGTCACTTCAGCTTAAATGGCTTAAAATAATCTTAAAATTTCACCTACCAAGAATCATTACTCACATTAGTCCCAGTCTAGACTTAATTACCTTATCTAAGTGTAGCAGATATAAATATATCAATTTTACTGATTTGTGTTATTTTTACCAAAGTAAAAACAACAACTAACATACATTTCAGTCGTACTAAATGCAGAATTTCAGATTTACAGAAGATATAAAGTAGCTACTTAAACTAGTAACAGATTTACACAGAACAGAAAAGCAAACAGAGGTCAAGATACCATATGAAAATGTCAGCTAGAGTTATCTCTGATTGAAATGACGAGTTCTGCAGATCAGAAACGATGTACTTTTTTTTTTAGAATACTTTACACTATTCATCAATTAAAATGGACAATCAATAATCAATACAGTTTATATTTGTACAGCTCAATTATCTGATTAAACAATTTCATATACAACCTCTTTTTCTGCCTGAATAAATCTGTATATGGCAGTTAACATTTTCAAAAAAAAACAAATATTGTCTAAATGGTATATAAAATTATTTTAGTAATTTTGAAAATGCCAAATATCTATTTCAATTTAAAGTCAGTATTGAAGACAAACTAGCTCTACCTGTTAAAAATCATTATACATAAATATACAAAAAATCAGCTCCTAATCTACAGGAAATTCTCTAAATCCAAGGGCTGTTATTCTGTCATAAAGTCGATCAACAGGAACAAAATGCAAACTTAATCTGTCATTGTTATCCACTAATGCACAAAAATTCAGTTCCAGATCTGCAGGCATTATAAAAAGTCTTGAAAAGTACAGAGGCCACAAAAAGTAAGTCAACCAGGAATTATTGCAAAATCCATCTGTAAGTCCTCTTTATACACTAATGTACCAAAATTCAGATCCGTATCTGCAGGCATAGGGATAAAAGTCAGGACAACTGTTTCATTACAGAATGCCAATGGGTAACACTAATGGCAGGGGCAAGATAAATATTAACAACTAATTTATAAGATGATAGACCTATCTACTTCTGTAAGAATCAATGGGGAAAAAACTGATAACAATTTTTCCTCCAGAAACATAAAGTGTAAAATCTATGATATTAGCACAGGCATATTTCAAAACAAAATAGTAAGTTAAAATGACAGAAAAAGATTGTACAACTTTCCGTATAAATATATTCTATTAAATTTAATATTTGTCAAGTAAACCAATTGAATTTCATCATTAGCCTGGATATTTCACTCAAACATAATACTAGATATATTTTTTTTTCCTCAGATGAATCAACATGACTGTCATACAATACATCTTTTCATTAGCAAAACATCAATAACATCATGATTTCACACTTAGCATGAGGATTTTCCTAATCAATTTATTATCTTATGTTAAGATCAATACATCATGTACCAACTTATAGTAAGGTTATTAATTAACAATAACTTGATAAAATGTCTTTTAAAAGTATTTTTTAAAAGTGCTTATATATTATAAGTACCACATCTCCTTATTTTTTAATACTATATGTTATTTTGTATAATACTATGTCCACTTCATTGTGATGAAAGTACAAGTAATTGTACTGTATCAATGCCCTAATTGGCTCAATTAAACACTTAAAATTATAATTTCACAAGTTTGATTGCATACTGCACAAAAAAAATTTATCCACCAATGACTTATATAAATGTGATCAGATATAGTGTTGAAAAGCATGACCATGATTAACATCTCCTCTTAATGCAGTATCATACTACAGTTATATGTTGAAAGAGGTGGTAAAGGGTTATTTACATGCAACGTGTTTTGTCATTTTTATTTCACGTGCAGCCGTGAAAAAGGTTCGTTATTCACCGTGTTTCATGAAATCGGTAAAAAGATCAACGTGCATGAAATTTTTAATTGTTCGTTCATCGTGAAATGGCAATTTTATTTCGCGTTCTTCCGTGCAGATACCCCCCCTTTATGCCCCTCTTGAAATAAACATATTTCCTAATAAATAACATATATATTATTTTTCAATGCAGTAGTTGAGGCAAGGTTTTCCATTCTTAATATTGTGTTTCCAAAACTTAGCTCTAGTTTCTTTTATTCTCAATGAGACAGGAATCAAACAACACTAACACAAAACAAGAGGCTCCTAGTAGCCTGAATCTCTCACCTGGCAAATTAACCCCTTAATTGATCAAGGGAAGACAAAATCTTCAACTCTTTTAACTACATATGGTTTTGTTTTCATAAAAACCCTAAAGTAACATCTTTCCTTGTAGTATTAGAAGAGAAGATTTTTGAAAATTGGCCATTCAGATTCAGATTGACTCTGACAACCATGTTTTTCAGCTATTGGCAATCAGATCTAAATGAGAACTTTTTATAAAAATAAAAGAAGAATGTGTGCATATGACACATTATTATATTATGATGCCCCCGCTTGTAAATATATGGCAAATTCAGCAAATTGTCCATTTACCAAGATAACCCGAGAACGATAAAAGTGACACTACAATATTCCAACTTGATCTGTGTTTGGTAGTAATAAGCATTGTGTATAAGTTTCAGAACATTTGGTCATGCCAAAGTAAAGTTAGAGAACGAAAACTTATTTTGGGACATATGGACAGACATAGCGGGGGAAATGAAAAAAATCCACTTCCATCTTATTTTTCCTGCCTAGCTTGGAGCAATGTAGCAATTTAGCATGGTTGATTCAGACAAGATGATGAATTGTAAATTGACTTATCGTCCTTCCCTACGCCTATATCACCCTGCTCAGTCGCTCCGTAATCTCATTTCACAGCTTTGAGATGAGAGCAGGCATTATCAGTGACGTCACAATGTCTGAAGAGAAGTCTGAGGAGACGTTATTAAGCTTGCTTTCGTCAAGCGTAAAACTGTCTTAGGGAGGGGAAATTGACCAGTAATAGAACGATAAACAGATAATCGGATTTTCTTCGTATAGATATCGTAAAATATCAGCAGCTCGACACAATGAAAAGCTTTTTAGCTCGTTTGCTGCGCTCACATTGTGGTTCATGGCTGATATTTTACGATATCAATGTGTAGAAAACCCGATAATCTATACGTACACCAGAAGCATTCACCCTAGTATGAGTCAGATGAGCAAAAATTTAACAGAAAAGATCAAAAAGGCTAATATATAAGAATGGATTTCAACATTAGATAAGTGCCTACAACATACTGTTTATGAAGCTTTTAACCAAAAAAAATTGATTTGAATTCATCAACTAAATAATTCAGTTTCAAATCATTATGCATGTCATTTTAATACCTCATTCAAGGCTGTGCTCCATAGCTTGACTGCAGGGTCTGCTTCCACAGAAAATGTACCATCATAGTCTGGATAACCTGTTTAATCATATTGTTAATTTAAAGACCAACATTTTATATTTGTTTTAAATTATGTGACAGTACTAAAAATATTTTGAATGAGATAAATCAACATCTGTGTAAAATTTAAATTTTCCAACTAAAAGAAAATCTTACTTTCGTCTGTCTGAGTTTAGATCAATTGCAATGAACTAAGTTCAAGATTTTAATAACTTTATTAAACAAAAACTGTGAAACTGTTAATAACAAACAATACACAAATTGTCTACCAGAAAATATAAGTACTACATTGTACATCATGTATACTGTATCTTAAGGAAATAATGACTGTACATGTATTAAACTCCAAGGTACATGTATATTAAAATATCAATGTCTATATATACTGACAAAATTCAGAAGAAATTTTTCAAAATGATAAAATTTGGTATTAACTGGTGATTGACTGTTATATTCATAGTTTGAAAATTAATGTGGTTGGTAAAATGAAGTTTTCTGGCATTTTATACATTCCACTTGTGTGACAGTCTTTTCAGCTCCAATTAACATGATTCACTATTTCAATCCATATTTGTGAAATAACCCTAGACTTCTCCTGCCTAATTCTGATTTAATGATACAATCACACAAGCATCTGCATATTGGAATGAATATTAAACTGTGCAGTTGTTGACATTATCTTTGGTTACAGAAATATAAAATATAAAGGATAACTTATCCAAATTCTTTTATTTCCAAAAAAATATATGTTAACAGGCCTCCATATATGAATATTAACTATTTGTTCCTTTTATGGTTGAACTTAAATGCAGATTTAAATCTCTGGGGCCATTAAATCTCAGTTGAAATAAATTGCTTCGCTGAGCGCAGCTGGATACGACCGCAGATGTCCAACCCTGAAAAGTTGGGCCAAAATGGACACAATATTCACGCTTGATACATGTCTGAATTTGGATTGAAACTAAATTTTTGACACATAATAGGTTTCTGACACAGAATAACTGTAGTCAAAGAACTTCAAATTGGTTATATGATTTGAATTTATATTCAATTTATTGCTTTTGTGCAATACACTATGTTGTTGCAAATTGACCCCCCCTACCAAAAAAAATTATTTAACCCCGGTTTTTTGCTTTTGTGCAATAAACTATGCTGTTGAATATTAACCCCCCAAAAAAAAATATTTGAAGAAATTTCTTTTAATTTCTGAAATCTGAAATGAGAAAAATTGTCCCCCCCCTTCCAATTTTTTTCACCTCCCCCCTTTCCCTTATTCCCCAAAAAAAAATTTTCTCTCAAGATATGGTCAGTATCTCAATTCAAATTTCGAATGCAGTTTGCAACCAAAATTACCAATTTAAATACATCATAAAAGTTTTAAAATATAAAATGACATACATAGTCATGGCTAAAATTAACATTAATTAATAGATGAATAGTAACTGCTAAAAATAAATTGACAGCTAATCACCTCAAGACAATCATCATTTCTTAATACATAATTTACAAGCAGTGTAAGGGAGGTAATCAAACAGTGTTCTTTAATTTGAATTGGATTACCTCCCTTACACTGCTTTTAAATTGTCTCAATTGTCCTTTAACCAGAAAAACCCTTGTTTTTCCCCTTTTTTTGCCCCTAATTACTAAATGGTTTGAGCCATAACCCCCCAAAGTCAATCCTAACCATCCCTTTGTTGTATGGAAGTTTGTGGTATAATTTCAGAGAGATTCATACACTTTAACACAAGTTATTGTCTGGAAACTACAAAAATGCTTATTTGGGCCCATTTTTTGGCCCCTAATTCCTAAACAGTTGGGACCATAACCCCCAAAATCAATCCCAACCTTCCTTTAGTGGTTATAAACCTTGTGTTAAAATTTTATTGATTTCTATTTACTTATACTAAAGTTATTATCCGGAAACCATCTGTCTTCGGAAGACGCTGACGACGACGACAACGTGATATCAATATTCGACCAAAAAAATTTTAATTTTTGCAGTCGTATAAAAAATAAAATGTGTACAGGTTTACAAATATTTATAACAACACTGTCAGATATGATGTTTGCAGAAAATACTGCAGTGAAATACAAAATGTACATTGTGCACATTAATAACATTTATTTAACTAAGGGAGATACATTGTACATGAATGAATAATATGATTTTATGAAAAATTGAACTACAGTATACCACATTTAATCTTCACCTTTTGGTATATGGAGTTTAAATTCATGTTCTGAAGCCAATAACATCAGCATCACAATGTCATTATTTTCATCTGTACTTGTCTGAAAAAATTCAGAATTTTTTGCATTATTCATTATTGCAATTGTTGAACAATCTATCCATACAAAATTGCAAAATTATAATTATTGCGATTTCAGGATACACTGCATACAAGTTATGCTATCAACATAAAAAATTCTTATTTCTATGTCTGTAATACCTACCTATATTCTGTCATAATTTTTGCAACAATAAAAACTCCCAAAGATTTCTGTATTTACAATTTTTAATACAGAACATGAAACATATAAACAACTGTATATAGATGACTGCAATACTGTAATTGATGTCCCTTTCATGTATAAAAATCTTTAAAGGTTGTAATGATTGATTGATTGATTGATTGATTGATTAGTGTTTAATGAAACTTTTAGCACTATGATTGTGCTATTTTTGTGGCAGTCAGTTTTTATTAGTGGAGGAAGCCGGAGTGTCAGGAGAGAACCACCAACCTTGGGTAGGAAAACTGACAATCCTAGTCAAGTAAGATTGGAGTCGAGCACACAACCACAGTGTTGACAGGCTAGTGATACAGTAGTTCCACTATTTGGACCACTCGGCCACCAAGGCCCCAAAAAAAAGGTTCCCTAAAAATCAAAATTTACAAATACCCTCAGCATCGGACTTCTTTTAAACTGAGTTTTACTGTGCATATTGCTATGTGCTTCTTTTTTCTACATTGACTAGAGCTATAGGGGGAGGGTTGAGATCTAACAAAACATGTTTAACCACCGCCACATTTTTGCACCTGTCCCAAGTAAGGAGCCTCTGGCCTTTGTTAGTCTTGTATGTTTTAGCTCATTTATATGTTTTGAAGTTTAGTGTGACATCCATTTTCACTTAACTAGCACACAATTTTTATGTAGGGGCTGAGGACCACCTCTGGGTGCGGGATTTTCTAGCTGCATTGAAGACCCATTGGTGGCCTTCAACTGTTGTCTGCTCTTTGTTCGGGTTGTTGTCTCTTTGACATATTCCCCATTTCCATTCTCAATTTTATCTTATTATTAGGACTAACAAAATTCACTTAATAATTATATATATCATGTACATATTACAGCAAGGAATGTCAAGGACATCTGCATTGTTTTCAGGAATATATCAATACTACATTCAAATATATATTTCAAAATAAAGCACACCAACATTAAAAGGTGATGACCAAATATGAAGTCATTCTGTTCAGTAGTACAATGACATTATGTATTGGAGAAAAGTTGTTATGAAACTTTTTAATGTTTTCAAAATTTTTAAACATTCAAAGTATAGGTGAAAAGGTAGTAGGTATTTGACTGATCCGAAAAATGCACATATTTTACAACTCATCATACATTGTAGTCAACAGTCAAGGATATAACTCTATAGGGTTAATAGAGAAAAATAACATACATTTGTTATTGTCATGATTGTGGACTAAATAATCAAAGAACTGTGATAACATATGTATGTTACATGTTTCAAAGGGACAATATACATCATTAGTTTTGTTAAAATGTATACAAGTTCTATTGATATTACTATTGTCTTTATGTATACTTAACTATAGAAAGATATAACAGTTCATAGTTTGCCAATCATGCATAGTACACCTATGTTATTACAGAAAAATATGCCTATAATAACTAAAGGGTGTTATTACAGCTTCTCTACATCACTCCTAAGCATTTGCTCAGACATTCATTATGCTTAATTACAATGAATTTTAATTTATTGTAAGAAATAATGATCAGAGCATGAAATAAGGTTCTGCGCAAGCTTCCCAGTAATTCCCAAGTGTCTCATATAACAAGTTACATGCCTTTAATAACTAAGCCTTGTTATTACAGCTAAGTTTATCCCTTAAAAGCCTAGTCTCATTGATTTACCATGGTTAATGAAAAATGTATTAATTTAATTCAAAAATTAGTTATCAAGGCTATGCATTTAGTTTCTGCGCAAAGTTTCCAGAGTTCCCTAGAGCCCACTAAAAATCAAATTATGTATGATTTAATTTACAAATAACAAACATATGTTATTACAGATTTAGAAAATTTATGGATTAAAGAGTAGACAACTCATGAAAGTATCTGTAATAACACATGCAATTTATTTTCTGTAATAACCCTATAGAGTTATATCCCTGACTGGTCAAGTTGCTGGCCAAATGTAAAGTGATTCTGTATAGAAGTTTCTGAGAAAGTATGATGAAAATATTGTTGGATGAATGGACAGATAAGGTGTTTGCAATATATATACATGTAGCCCCCACTTTAAGAGTTAGGGCATAATAATACTTTAAACAACATGAACAAGCAAAATAACCTGTAAACACAAAGAACATGTTGCATGTTGCTTTGTTTACATTGATAAAGATGTCAGTCGCATATCAAAATATTGTATATATATATACAATTCTTACATGTGACGATGATGTCATATTACTCAGTCGTAATAAAATCCTAAAAACTCTCAAAAATGGTGTATTACATTTCTACATTATAAAAACGATCTTCCAATTATTTAAGTGCATTATATGAAAAAAATTTGATGCCATAAAGCAAATATCTTCATGTATTAAAGTCCTATAACACGTTTCCTCTAAATATCCCTTCTCAACTGGGCAATTCATTCTAAAACGGAAATTTTAAATTTGTCTTTTTATCTGTTTTTGGTCGAAGAAATAAAAATCATAATTATTAAATTAATTTAAATTAGAATTTGAAAAAAGTAGCGCTATTTAAACAGCTGATTTAAAGCAATTCTTCCTCACAGATAACACTGTCTCATATTTTCAATTGAAATTTTTATATATTTATATTCGTTGTTTCCCTGTCGCATGATCTCAATGATGTTATTATGCTTTACATGATAGTTTCTTTGTCAAATGTGTATTGTTCTATGATCTTACTTCTAACAAAAATATTGCCTCTGAAGATTCTGATGCTTGCCATTCTTCAAATTCGCCGATTAACACATCTGTAACTGAACTTTCACTTCCAGCTGCCATTTGGCTTTTTCGCAAATTTCTGAAATATTGATGTTTGACCTTTTACATCTCCTACATTGAAGAGTTCAAAACAAATAAATGGTTTCGAGATTTTACCTTAGTTGTAAAGTTGAAGTCAGAAGCACACCGAATCGAATTCGGGCTATGGCTACTAATAACATGTCAACAGAAGAAATAGCCACCGGAGAAGAGAACGACGAGGTAAAATACCTATATTTACATTATACATCATAGTAGTAAATGGTTGTTCAACTAATGGTGACAAAAATTATTTGTGTAAAGACAGTGTCTGTCACTTAAAGTTAAATGCTAAATAGCATTACAAGTTGTACAGAAATATTCCAAGACGTTTTTTCTAGGAACAGAGGAAATCACAGTGACAACTTAACCATATTACATGTACTTTGTCTGTTTGATTCTTTAATTTGTTGAAATAACCCTGCATCTGTGTTCTTCAGTTATCAGACTATGAACGGTGTATAGTGGTGTGTACAGTAACTCTGGGACTACAGTATTATCATGATTATACTAACATATATGTAATATAAATTATAGTCCCAGGGCAACTGGACAAAAAACCAAGTCTGGTAATTTTGTCAATCCAATAAATATGAACATTAAATCGGATTTAATTAAAGGACAGACAAAATTACTGCCCAGTATGGTATGGTTAATCCAGAGACATTCATAATATATTATCTGAAATAATCAGAGGTGTTTAATCAATAATTTATTATTCCCTTACTGACGAAGTCGAAGTGGACTTTAGGTTTGCACTCCGTCCGTCCCTCTGTCTGTCAGTCCGGCAAATCAGTTTTCCACACTTTTTTTCTTCGTGCTTGAAGCTATTGATTTGAAATTTGGTATATAGTTTTATCATGACAAGTTACAGATCAAGTGGGAATTATGTTCCGGTCTGATGATTTTGTGCAGAGTTATGGTTCATAGTATTCGAAAATTCACTCAAATAATCCACATAATTATCCACACTTTTTTTGTTATGTTTGAAGATATTGATTTAATAATTGGAATATATAGTTTTATCATGACAAGATACAGTTCAATTTCGAATTTTGTTCCAGTCTGATGATTTAATGCAGAGTTATGGTCCTTGGACTTAGAAAATTCCCTCAAATAATCAGTTTTCCGCACTTTTCGTCGTGCTTGAAGATATTGATTTGATAATTGATATATACATGTATTTTTATCATGACAAGTTACAGATCAAGTTCGAATTATGTTCCGGTGTGATGATTTTGTGCAGAGGAATCCACATAATTATCCACACTTTTTTTGTTATGTTTGAAGATATTGATTTAATAATTGGTATATAGTTTTATCATGACAAGATACAGTTCAATTTCGAATTTTGTTCCGGTCTGATGATTTTATGCAGAGTTATGGTCCTTGGACTTAGAAAATTCCCTCAAATAATCAGTTTTCCACACTTTTTTTGTCATGCTGGAAGATATTGACTTGATATTTGTTATATAGTTTACACCATGACATGTTATAGATCAAGTTAGCATTTCGTTCCAGTACAATGAATTCTTAACCGGTAGGGAACTATGTATTGCCATGCAATACACTCAGAATGCTTGTTATATTTCATTTTGATATACATGTATTTGTCATAAACTATAAAATACAACTGAAAAATGAAAAATTAGATGATGTTTATTTGCTTTTGAAACTTTTTATTGAGACTATAATGTAATTGTTCTTCAATTTACAGATGTCAGATAAAAAATGAAAAAAATGTGATGAAAAGAAAGGATATGAAATTACTTAACATGAATGACATGCTTAAAATAATGGTGAAATGATAACAAAATGAAAAAAAACTTTTTTCGTACTTTGCCAAATGTGGTTTATATCTTGCTTTTTTCAAAAATGTAATAAGGATCATGTGTCACTGAGCATGAATTAACGTTCTCAAGCTAGAAAGTTTGAAAAATTGACACATTTTGTAATAAGGATATTTTTATTTATGTTAATAGAAAATATACCATGCCATTTTACAGAATTTTGAAAGGAAATATGAGAAAAGAAAGCTCATCATGCTCATATCAGACTCACAAAATTTACAAAGTGTTATTTTCATTTCTCATATAAAATGCTTTTAGAAAAATTAGGTCAGCATTTTTTATTCATTTCTTCCTATAACACAAAATAGAAATATTTACTGTACATTTCATAATAAAATCAAATCATCCAAGTTATCTCCTCTTTCAGGCTTAGAATCAATCAAAAAATATTCTGTAATTTGTAAAAACAGTCATGACAATAGGATAAAATTGAATTACTCAAACTTCTTAATGTAAATGAAAAATCTAATAAATGAATTTCATTCTAGCCTCAAAATTTACTATATTTCATTACAAATCTAGATTTTTTTATGCAAAGATAGCAGAAGACCCCATACTACTTTAACACTAACCCAAACGTGTCAGTACATGAGGGTCTGGGTGGGGTCCCTAATTTTGGTATTCTTTAAATTTTTAGGGCATTTTCCTTTATCTTTCAATGTCTTTAGGAAAAATGCTTATGATGAAAAAATCTCATGAAAATGATTTTACTGTTAAATCTTTCTGTAATTAGATGATTTCTTTATTCTGTACATCTTTCATTTCTGTAATCGTTATTGTATTACCTCATTTCTTATATTTTCCACAGTTATTCTTTATACTTTTACATCCCATTTTTATACGACCACAAACAAATTTTTGAAGTCATATATTGGTATGACGTTGGCGTCGTCGTCGTCGTCTTCGTCCAAAGACACATTAGTTTTCGCACTCTAACTTTAGTTTAAGTGAATGGATCTCAATGAAATTTTACCATAAGGTTCAATACCACATAAGGAAGGTGGGGATTGATTTTGGGGGTTAAGGAATTAGGGGCCAAAAAGGGGCAAAAAATGAGCATTTTTGTAATTTCCAGACATAACTTGTGTGTAAGTGTATGGATCTCTCTGACATTGAACCACAAGGTTCCATATCACAAAGGGAATGCTGGGATTGATTTTGGGGGTAATTGCCTCCAAATTTTAGGAATTAGGGGCCAAAAAGGGGCAAAAAACAAGCATTTTTCTTGTTTCATGACAATAACTTGTGTGTAAGTGTATGGATCCCTCTGACATTGTATCACAAGGTTCCATAACACAAAGGGAATGCTGGGATGGATTTTGGGGGTGATTGCCTCCAAATTTTAGGAATTAGGGGCCAAAAAGGGGCAAAAAACAAGCATTTTTCTAGTTTCATGACAATTCCTTGTGTGAAAGTGACTATGGATCTTTATGAAATTGTACAACAAGGTTCCATATCACAAAGGGAAAGCTGGAATTGAGTTTGGGGGTAATTGCCCAAAAAGTTTAGGAATAAGGGGCCAAAAAGGGGCCAAAAATAAGCATTTTTGTCGAGCCTGCAACTTTTGTTGTCGAGCCTGCGACTTTTGTCGCAGAAAGCTCGACATAGGGATAGTGATCCGGCGGCGGCGGCGGCGGCGGCGGCGGCGGCGGCGTTAGCTAACTTCTTAAAAGCTTTATATTTTAGAAGGTGGAAGGTCTGGATGCTTCATACTTTGTATATGGATGCCTCATGTTACGAAGTTTCCGTCAGTCACATGTCCAATGTCCTTGACCTCATTTTCATGGTTCAGTGACTACTTGAAAAAAAAGTTCAGATTTTTTGTAATGTTAGATTCTCTCTTATTATAAGTAATAGGATAACTATATTTGGTATGTGCGTACCTTGCAAGGTCCTCATGCCCGTCAGACAGTTTTCACTTGACCTCGACCTCATTTCATGGATCAGTGAACAAGGTTAAGTTTTGGTGGTCAAGTCCATATCTCAGATACTATAAGCAATAGGTCTAGTATATTCGGTGTATGGAAGGACTGTAAGGTGTACATGTCCAACTGGCAGGTGTCATCTGACCTTGACCTCATTTTCATGGTTCAGTGGTTATAGTTAAGTTTTTGTGTTTTGGTCTGTTTTTCTTATACTGTATGCCATAGGTCTACTATATTTGGTGTATGGAATGATTGTAAGGTGTACATGTCTAGCGGGCAGGTGTCATCTGACCTTGACCTCATTTTCATGGTTCAGTGGTCAAAGTTAAGTTTTTGAGTTTTGGTCTTTTTTTCTAATACTATGTGCAATAGTTCAACTATATTTGGTATGTGCGTACCTTGCAAGGTCCTCATGCCCGTCAGACAGTTTTCACTTGACCTCAACCTCATTTCATGGATCAATGAACAAGGTTAAGTTTTGGTGGTCAAGTCCATATCTCAGATACTATAAGCAATAGGTCTAGTATATTCGGTGTATGGAAGGACTGTAAGGTGTACATGTCCAACTGGCAGGTGTCATCTGACCTTGACCTCATTTTCATGGTTCAGTGGTTATAGTTAAGTTTTTGTGTTTTGGTCTGTTTTTCTTATACTATATGCAATAGTTCAACTATATTTGGTGTATGGAAATATTTTACGATCTATTTGGCAGTCACGCAGGTTTTATTTGACCTTGACCTCATTTTCAAGGTTCATTGCTCAGTGTTAAGTTTTTGTGTTTTGGTCTGTTTTTCTTAAACTATAAGCAATAGGTCAACTCTATTTGTTGTATGGAAGAATTGTTAGCTGTACATGCCTGCCTAGCATGGTTCATCTGACCTTGACCTCATTTTCATGGTTCATTGGTCAATGTTTAGTTTACTTGGTTAATGTTAAGTTTATGTGACAGTTGTAATAAAGCTTTATATTTAGGACTATCAACATAATATCAATGATTAGTAAAGAAGGCGAGACATTTCAGCGTGTGCACTCTTGTTCTAGTTTCCAGACAATAACTTGTGTTCAAGTGTATGGATCTCTGAAATTGTACTGCAAGGTACCATACCACAAAGGGAAGGCTGGGATTGATTTTGGGGGTAATTCCCTCAAATTTATAGTAATTAGGGGCCATAAAAGGGCAAAAAAACAAGCATTTTTCTAGTTTCAGGACAATAACTTGTGTGTAAGTGTATGGATCTTTATGAAATTGTACTGCAAGGTTCCATATCACAAAGGGAAAGCTGGGTTTGAGTTTGGGGGTAATTGCCCTAAATGTTTAGGAATTTGGGGCCAAAAAGGGCCCAAAAAACAAGCATTTTTCAGACAATAACTTGTGTTCAAGTGTATGGATCTCTCTGAAATTGTACTGCAAGGTACCATACCACAAAGGGAAGGCTGGGATTGAGTTTGGGGGTGATGAATCATAAGGGGGTTCAAAAAATTTGGGGGGGGATTTTTTTTTCCATTTTTTTCTTTTAAATTTTCCATTTTAAATTGGTTATTTCTGATTTATATATAAAAGCAAATAATAATGATATGGTTTGAATACCGGTAGGTAAATTAAATTTTTTTAAGTTCTTAGACCACTTTCATTCTGTGTCAGAAACCTATGCTGTGTCAAATATTTAATTACAATCCAAATTCAGTGCTGTATCAAGCTTGAATGTTGTGTCCATACTTGCCGCAACTGTTCAGGGTTTGACCTCTGCGGTCGTATCAAGCTGTGCCCCAGCAGAGCATTTTATTCTCTCTGTATTCTTAATATATTTTTTCTCATTTTAGCTAATTATTATTTTTTGCCTGTATTCAGTTTTCTGTTTACCACATTCAGACCCTCATGCATCAACTGTCAACTATCTGGATAACTGTAAACATTATCAATTACATGTATAAGAATGGTCTGGCTTTGAAATGAAAATAGCACTGTATTAATTTCATGCATCCAAAGGGCTTTTCTGGATTTTCCTTTATCAGAAACCCTCAAATCAAAACATTGAAAAGTCGAGGATGTATAAGACATAAACATGTAAAAAGAGACCTATAAAAAAATAACCAAATTCACTCAGTCAGCACAGACTGAGGTAGTTGGAACCTTAGTTTCTAAATGTTTTCTTAATTTATCATGTTCATTGGTGAATGAATAAAAAAAAAATGTTTGGTACATATATATTTAAAAATTGTAAGGATTTACTATTTGCAAAACAACTAAATTGAATAATGGTACATGGAAAAAGCTTCAAGTATTTACTACCGACAGCAATCTTAAAAATTCAGTTATATACATGTAACAAACTGACATACTTTACAGATTATTTAGTAAAGGTGTCTTCTTGAAATGATAGAGGGGAATGGTAGATTTATTTTGTTCAATGTATTTTTTTTCATACTGTACACTGAGAATTTATATCTGAGTTACAAGGATATGACAGAGTTCATGATTTTTACAAATTTTTTCTAACTTTTTATACGACCACAAAAAAATTATTGTGGTCGTAAATTGGTATGACGTTGGCGTCGTTGTTGTCGTCTTCGTCCGAAGACACATTAGTTTTCGCACTCTAACTTTAGTTTAAGTGAATGGATCTCAATGAAATTTTACCATAAGGTTCAATACCACAAAAGGAAGGTTGGGATTGATTTTGGGGGTTATGGTACCAACAGTTAAGGAATTAGGGGCCAAAAATAAGCATTTTTGTAACTTCCAGACATAACTTGTGTGTAAGTGTATGGATCTCTCTGACATTGTACCACAAGGTTCCATATCACAAAGGGAATGCTGGGATTGATTTTGGGGGTAATTGCCTCCAAATTTTAGGAATTAAGGGCCAAAAAGGGGCAAAAAAAAGCATTTATCTAGTTTCCAGACAATAACTTGTGTTCAAGTGTTTGGATCTCTCTGATATTGTACTGCAAGGTTCCATACCACAAAGGGAAGGCTGGGATTGATTTTGGGGGTAATTCCCTCAAATTTTTAGTAATTAGGGGCCATAAAAGGGCAAAAAAACAAGCATTTTTCTAGTTTCAGGACAATAACTTGTGTTTAAGTGTATGGATCTTTATGAAATTGTACTGCAAGGTTCCATATCACAAAGGGAAAGCTGGGTTTGAGTTTGGGGGTAATTGCCCTAAACGTTTAGGAATTTGGGGCCAAAAAGGGGCCAAAAAACAAGCATTTTTTAGACACTAACTTGTGTTCAAGTGTATGGATCTCTCTGAAATTGTACTGCAAGGTACCATACCACAAAGGGAAGGCTGGTATTGAGTTTGGGGGTGATGAATCATAAGGAGGTTCAAAAAATTTGGGGGGGGGGGATTTTTTTTTCCATTTTTTTCTTTAAAATTTTCCATTTTAAATTGGTTATTTCTGATTTATATATAAAAGCAAATAATAATGATATGGTTTGAATAGGTAAATTAAATTTTTTTAAGTTCTTAGACCACTTTCATTCTGTGTCAGAAACCTATGCTGTGTCAAATATTTAATTACAATCCAAATTCAGTGCTGTATCAAGCTTAAAAGTTGTGTCCATACTTGCCCCAACTGCTCAGGGTTTGACCTCTGCGGTCGTATCAAGCTGCGCCCCAGCAGAGCATTTTATTCTCTCTGTATTCTTAATATATTTTTTCTCATTTTAGCTAATTATTATTTTTTGCCTGTATTCAGTTTTCTGTTTACCACATTTACCCTCATGCATCAACTGTCAACTATCTGGATAACTGTAAACATTATCAATTACATGTATAAGAATGGTCTGGCTTTGAAATGAAAATAGCACTGTATTAATTTCATGCATCCAAAGGGCTTTTCTGGATTTTCCTTTATCAGAAACCCTCAAATCAAAACATTTAAAAGTTGAGGATGTATAAGACATAAACATGTAAAAAGAGACCTATAAAAAAATAACCAAATTCACTCAGTCAGCACAGACTGAGGTAGTTGGAACCTTAGTTTCTAAATGTTTTCTTAATTTATCATGTTCAGTGGTGAATGAATAAAAAAAAAATGTTTGGTACATATATATTTAAAAATTGTAAGGATTTACTATTTGCAAAACAACTAAATTGAATAATGGTACATGGAAAAAGCTTCAAGTATTTACTACCGACAGCAATCTTAAAAATTCAGTTATATACATGTAACAAACTGACATACTTTACAGATTATTTAGTAAAGGTGTCTTCTTGAAATGATAGAGGGGAATGGTAGATTTATTTTGTTCCAATGTATTTTTTTTCATACTGTACACTGAGAATTTATATCTGAGTTACAAGGATATGACAGAGTTCATGATTTTTACAAATTTTTTCTAACTTTTTATACGACTGCAAAAAAAATTTTGTGGTCGTAAATTGGTATGACGTTGTCGTAGTCGTCTTCGTCCGAAGACAAATTAGTTTTCGCACTCTAACTTTAGTTTAAGTGAATGGATCTCAATGAAATTTTACCATAAGGTGCAATACCACAAAAGGAAGGTTGGGATTGATTTTGGGGGTTATGGTACCAACAGTTAAGGAATTAGGGGCCAAAAATAAGCATTTTTGTAACTTCCAGACATAACTTGTGTGTAAGTGTATGGATCTCTCTGACATTGTACCACAAGGTTCCATATCACAAAGGGAATGCTGGGATTGATTTTGGGGGTAATTGCCTCCAAATTTTAGGAATTAAGGGCCAAAAAGGGGCAAAAAAAAGCATTTTTCTAGTTTCATGACAATAACTTGTGTGTAAGTCTATGGATCTCTCTGACATTGTATCACAAGGTTCCATATCACAAAGGGAAGGCTGGGATTGATTTTGGGGGTAATTGCCTCCAAATTTTAGGAATTAGGGGCCAAAAAGGGGCAAAAAACAAGCATTTTTCTAGTTTCATGACAATAACTTGTGTGTAAGTGTATGGATCTTTATGAAATTGTACTACAAGGTTCCATATCACAAAGGAAAAGCTGGAATTGAGTTTAGGGGTAATTCAATTACCGTAATTGCCCAAAAAGTTTAGGAATAAGGGGCCAAAAATAAGCATTTTTCTAGTTTCCAGACAATAACTTGTGTTTAAGTGTATGGATCTCTCTGAAATTGTACTGCAAGGTACCATACCACAAAGGGAAGGCTGGGATTGATTTTGGAGGTAATTCCCTTAAAATTTTAGTAATTAGGGGCCATAAAAGGGAAAAAAAACAAGCATTTTTCTAGTTTCAGGACAATAACTTGTTTCTAAGTGTATGGATCTTTATGAAATTGTACTGCAAGGTTCCATATCACAAAGGGAAAGCTGGGTTTGAGTTTGGGGGTAATTGCCTTAAACGTTTAGGAATTTGGGGCCAAAAAGGGGCCAAAAAACAAGCATTTTTCTAGTTTCCAGACAATAACTTGTGTTCAAGTGTATGGATCTCTCTGAAATTGTACTGCAAGGTACCATACCACAAAAGGAAGGCCGGGATTGATTTTGGGGGTGATGAATCATAAGGGGGTTCAAAAAATTTTTGGGGTTTTTTTTTTTTCCTTTTTTTTTTCTTTAAAATTTTCCATTTTAAATTGGTTATTTCTGATTTATATATAAAAGCAAATAATAATGATATGGTCTGAATAGGTAAATAAAAATTTTTTAAGTTCTTAGACCACTTTCATTCTGTGTCAGAAACCTATGCTGTGTCAAATATTTAATTACAATCCAAATTCAGTGCTGTATCAAGCTTGAATGTTGTGTCCATACTTGCCCCAACTGTTCAGGGTTCGACCCCTGCAGTTGTATCAAGCTGCGCCCCAGCGGAGCATTTTATTATAAGACTAAAGTTATTGTCCGGAAACCAAATGTCTTGGGACAACGCTGACGACGACGTGATACCAATATAGGACCGCAAATATTTTTGCGGTTGTATATTGGTATCACGTCGTCGTTGTTTTTGCGGTCGTATATTGGTATCATGTCGTCGTCAGCGTTGTTTGAAGACATTTGGTTTCCGGACAATAACTTTAGTATATGTAAATAGAAATCCATGAAATTTAAACACAAGGTTTATAACCACAAAAGGAAGGTTGGGGATGATTTTGGGGGTTATAAATGGTCCTAAAAGTTTAGGAATTAGGTGCCAAAAAGGGGCCCAAATAAGCATTTTTCTAGTTTCCAGACAATAACTTGTGGGAATGTGTATGGATCTCTCTGAAATTAGACCACAAGTTTCCATACAAGAAAGGGATGGTTAGGATTGGCTTTGGGGGGTTATGGCTCAAACTGTTTAGGAATTAGGGGCAAAAAAAGGGGAAAAACAAGGGTTTCCTGGTTAATGGACAATTACTTAAAAGTACAATGTTATGTATGGATTACCTCCCTTACACTGCTTTTAAATTATGTATAAAGAAATGTTGTATTGTCTTGAGGTGATTAGCTGTCAATTTATTTTTAGAAGTTACTATTAAAAATGCTGATTAAGGAATATTAATTTTAGCCATGATTATGTATGTCATTTTCTATTTTAAGACTTTTATGATGTATTTAAATGGGTAATGGTTGCAAACTCCATTGGAAATTTGAATTGAGATTATGACCATATCTTGAGGGGAGTATTTTTTTTTTTTTAAAAGGGAGGGGGGTGAAAAAAAATTGTGGGGAGGGGGGGACATTTTTTTCTCATTTCAGATTTCAGAAATTAAAAAGAAAATTTCTTCAAATATTTTATTTTTGCAAAAAAAGGGGGAGGGGGGTACACATTTTTTTTGGGGGGGGGGGGGGTGTCAATTCGCAACAGCATAGTGTATTGCACAAAAGCCAAAAAAAAGGGGGGGGGGGGTAAAAAAAAAATTTTTTTTGGGGGGGGAGGGGGTCAATTCGCAACAGCATAGTGTATTGCACAAAAGCAAAAAATTGAATATAAATTCAAATCATATAACCAATTCTAAGTTCTTTGACTACAGTTATTCTGTGTCAGAAACCTATTATGTGTCAAATATTTAATTACAATCCAAATTTAGACCTGTATCAAGTACGAATATTGTGTCCATTTTTGCCCCAACTGTTCAGGGTTGGACCTCTGCGGTCGTATCCAGCTGTGCTCGGTGAAGCAATTTAATGGATTTTTTACTGCTATAATTATCTCCAAAATTACATGAGCATATATTTTGCATTTTAATGATTCTGGTAGAGAAGCTTTCTATATGAAGATTAAAGGCGTGTTGTTTGCCTTTTTGTCGTTTTTCAATTTCTGCCTTGGTGTTGCCAGTTTGTTTTCAACTTATGACCTTGAATGTACGTCCCTTTGGTATCTTTCAACTCTCTCTTATGCAATTTTTACAGGTACAAAAGTGTCCATTGTAAAGCCATTAATTATCATTTCATTGTATTGTCAAATGCAATATCGTTTTTTTGGTATCCAATATATGTACCCATAGTAATATTTAGTTAAAGAAATCCTATCAACATAGATAAAACTGTTATTTTCTATTTAGGAATTTGAAGATGCAGAAGAAGAAATTTGTTTGTAAGTATTACAAAAATATACTTGTAAAGATTTGTTCAAGCCAAAATCTGCCAAATTTGTCTAACTGAAAATGTATACATTAAAAGCTCATTTTGATAATAATCTTAAAATAAATTTCAACCTTTCCTTAACTCAAAAAATATCTTGGCAAATAGTCCTCATCACTTTGCGTCCGTTGTCCATCGTCGTAGATTTTGAACTTCTTCTAGAGAACCACTGAATGGAATGAAACCAAACATTGCATGAATATTCCTTATGAGGTACTGACCAAGTGTTGTTACTTTGTAGCTGATCCATCATCCAAGATGGCCACCAGCGGGGGACTTCGTTTATCATAGGGCCCTATGGACAATACATACAAATGTCTTCCCTTAGAGAACCACTGAATGGAATGAAACCAAACATGACATGAATGTTCCTTATGAGGTGCTGACCAATTGTTGTGACTTTGAAGCCGATCCATCATCCAAGATGGCCGCCAGAGAGGGACTTAGTTTAACATAGGACCCTATGGAAAATACATACAAATGTCTTCTTTTAGAGAACCATGTAATGGAATGAAACCAAACATGGCATGAATGTTCCTTGTGAGGTGCTGATGAAATGTTGCTACTTTGTTGCCGATTTACTTTTCAAGATGGCCACCAGGAGGACCTTAGTTTAACATAAAACACTATGTGAAAATATGTAACCAATGTCTTCTTCTAAAGAACCTTTGAATGAATTAAAACCAAACATGGTATTAATGTTCCTTATGAGGTGCTTACCCGGTACTTACTAAGTTTTGTAACTTTGTTACTGATTTGTCATCCAAGATGGCCACTAATGGGAAACTTAGTTATAGGAATTACATAAAAAAAATTTCTTATATGAACCACTGAATGGAATGAAATCAAATAATCTATTTTTACATGATTTCCAAAACCAAAGTAGAATCAGGTGAGCGACACAGGCTCTTGAGAGCCTCTAGTTAGTTTTTCTCCATCATGGCTCCATGATATTTGGTAGGATGGTGTAGATATTAAAAATCCTAAAGCATCCATACCCCAAATGTGTTTGTAGGTCAAAATCCATACATTTGTATGTTTGAAACTTTAAGAAAGACAAACAAGCATTATCTTACGTTGCATGTACATGTACTGTACATGTACCAGTACATGTATTAGTGTCTTAATGTGAAGAACAATGTTGAATTCCACTAAAATTCCATACCATAAGCAGATCAGCATGACAGATTTCATGCATAAAATCATTAGATCAGGTCAATGTAATGTGATATATTTCCAAACCTAAGAAATTTCAAAGTGTACATGTAGCATCTAAATTTGTGTGTACCTTACACACAAAGTTATTTAACACAAAATTACTGTTGCTGGTTTGAGTGATTCATTGTGAAACAGGAAGGTGATAACACTCTGGTTCCCTGTATGTCATGTATTACAAATGTATCAATAGAATACATTTTGAGATATTTCAGACTAAATCTCCCACAATCACATGCATGGGTGGGGGAAAAGTGGGTAACTGATTTGTGTAATCAACTCCTCCAACAGTTTACAACCCATATCCCAGAAACTTGACAGGAAGATTGCACATATGTTGAAGTTGTGCACCTGCTATCATGGAATTGTTTGAGGAATTTTTTCTCATTTTTCAGGACATGGGAACTTAGTCTTTTTTCATCAAAATTTATGAAAAGAGAGTATAAGTTTTTGTAATCAACTCCTACAGTTTTCAACCCAGATCCCTAAAACTTCACATGAAGACTGGACATATGTCATGTATGTTGAAGTTGTGCATCTGCTATCATGAAATTGTTTGAAGAACGTTTTCTCATTTGTCCAGAATTGGGAACTGTCTTTTTTCAGTAAAATTTATGAAAGAGGGTACCTAATTTGTGCATGTTTTTTAAGCAAAATTTTCAAAAGAAGATAGCAATTTTTACATTTAATCCAATTCTTTACAGAGAGTTATCAAACCTATTGAGGTGATGGACCTGCCATTATGGAGTTGTTTAATTCTTTTTTCTATTTTCATATATTTAAATGTTTAGTATAGACCATTCTCAATTGTTAAACAAAAAATCCGCACAATCTGGCCATTTGAGTCTTAGATCTATTTTTGTTAGATAAGATCATTACCATTATTGCATTCTCTTAAGATGAATGTAGAACTTTTGCATTTGTCCAGATTAAAAACATGATTTCATAGCTGTGGAACTCCTTTTTGACAATGTTTGAGTTAAAAACAAATAAGGAAAAGAAAAATGAGATTAACTGGTACAACAACTTTGCTTATTGCTTCAGTGAAACATGTGAAAGGTTGTTTTAAAATATTAAGTGAGTGCAGTTAGATAAAAATAATGCTTACCATCCAAATCCAGTTATTTAATGTCTGTGTCATGAAATTGAAATAAATAAGCACCTACTGTAATATAAGGAACACTGGATGTAATATAAGGACCACTGGATTAAAAAGGTTTGACTTGAATATGAAAAATTCTGTCCTTAAATGACATTTTATAGATAACCAGTTCTAAACATTATTTTGTTGGTCAATAATTTATTGCTTTGTTTTCTAACAGGAAGTCATTATGTAATTATTTTTCTAAAATCAAATTTATGCAAAGGTTTACATCAGCTGAACAGGTTTGTTTCAACGAATACTTCCTCCTCTAGAAATAGCCAGTTAGCTGTGATATCCTTTTTAGCTCACCTGGCCCAAAGGGCCAAGTGAGCTTTTATCATCACTTGGCATCCTTCATCGTCGTCGTCATCGTTGTCGCTAGCTTTTTACAAAAATCTTCTCCTCTGAAACCACTGGGCCAAATTTAATCAAACATGGCCACAATCATCATTAGGATATCTAGTTTAAAAAATGTGTCCGATGACTTCCGCCAACCAACCAAGATGGCAGCCATGGCTAAAAATAGAACATAGGGGTGAAATGTAGATTTTGGCTTATATCTCTGAAACCAAAGCATTTAGAGTAAATCTGACACAAGGTAAAACTGATTATCAGGTCAAGATCTATCTGCCCTGCAATTTTCAGACAAATCTGACAACCTGTTGTTGGGTTGCTGCCCCTGAATTGGTAATTTTAAGGAAATTTTGCAGTTTTTGGTTATTATCTTGAATATTATTATAGATAGAGATAAACTGTAAACAGCAATAATGTTCAGCAAAGTAAGATCTACAAATAAGTCCTCATGACCAAAATTGTCAGTCGACCCCTTTAGGAGTTATTGCCCTTTATAGTCAATTTTTAACAATTTTTCATAAATTTTTGTAATCTTTTACAAAAATCTTCTTCTCTGAAACTACTGAGACAAATTTAACCATACTTGGCCATAATCATTATTAGGGTATCTAGTTTAAAAAATTTGTCCGTTGACCCCACCTTCAAACCATCATGGCCGACTTGGTTAAAAATAGAACATAGGGGTAAAATGCAGTTTTTGGTTTATATCTCTGAAACTAAAGCATTTCGAGCAAATCTGACAGGTGGCAAAAATGTTCATCAAATTTAGATTTATCTGCCCTGAAATTTTCAGACGAATCCAACAACCCGTTGTTGGGTTGCTGCCCCTGAGTAATTTTTACAGAAATTTTACAGTTTTTTGTTATTATCTTAGATATCATTATGATATCTAATATCTAATACTATTGATTATGATTTTAACCTTATTTTACATGATTTCCAAAGCATCAGTAAATACAGGTGAGCGACACAGGCTCTTGAGAGCCTCTAGTTTCAATATTTCATTTCATGCAAGGATTGGTATGTTCAGTCCTCTCTGTTGGCATACAAAATACCAGCAAAGTCTGTGTACTTCTTTATTTTAAATAATGGACTCAATTATCTTAAACATAATTATGTCCCCCCTTCGACAAATGGAGACATTACCGGTTTGTTTTTGTAGTCTAATTCTGGAAGGTCAAAGGTCAAGTCCGGAGGTCTTTTCTTCTCATATGATCATGTCTGGGTCTTAACCTTTTTTTATACGACCGCAAAAAAATTTTTGTGGTCGTATACATGTATTGGTATGACGTTGGCGTCGTCGTCCGAGATGCATTAGTTTTCGCACTCTAACTTTAGTTTAAGTGAATGGATCTCTATGAAATTTTACCATAAGGTTCAATACAACAGGTTATGGTACCAACAGTTAAGGAATTAGGGGCCAAAAAGGGGCCAAAAATAAGCATTTTCTAGTTTCCAGACAATAACTGTGGAACGGTGTATGGATTTCTCTGCAATTATACTACAAGTTTCCATACCACAAAGGGATGGTTAGGATTTGCTTTGGGGGGTTATGGCTCAAACCGTTTAAGAATTAGGGGCAAAAAAGGGGGAAAAACAAGGTTGTCCTGGTTAATGGACAAATACTTTAGTACAAAACATAATTTAAAGCAGTGTAAGGGAGATAAATCAAATACATCATTGAAATTATCTCCCTTACACTGCTTTTAAATTATGTATAAAGTAATGGTTAATGAACAATTAAGATAATTTAAAACAGTGTAAGGGAGGTAATCCAAATACAACTTTTGGTTACTTCCCTTACACTGCTTTTAAATTATGTTTAAAGAAATGCATATTTATAAAGGAAGACCAGTAAAAATATCTGCAAATGTTGCATCTTTTTTTTTTAACAACAAAATCCATATGAAAGATTTGACACTATATTTTAAATTCTATTATAAAATAGATTAAGTTAGCACTATGGTAAATTTAAATGGGTAATTATGGTTGCAAACTCAATTGGAAATTTGAATTGAGATTATGACCATATCTTGAGGGAAAGAATTTTTTGGGGGAAAAAAAGGGGGGGGGGTTAAAGAAATTGTGGGGGGTCAATTTTTTCTCATTTCAGATTTCAGAAATTAAAAAGAATTATTCTTCAAATATTATTTTTTTTTCAAATTTCAAATATTGAAAAATTTCAAGAAGTAATCTTTAATTGGACAGTATTGGGCATTAGATTTGTAAAATCTTCGACCACATTTATTTATTTGTTATGCTGAATCTAACCGTGTATTTAGATTTTTAATTTTGGGTCCAGTTTTCAAATTGGTCTACATTAAGGTCCAAAGGGTCCAAAATTAAACTTTGTTTGATTTTAACAAAAATTGAATATATGGGGTTCTTTGATATGCTGAATCTAAACATGTATTTAGATTTTTGATTTTTGGCCCAGTTTTCAAGTTGGTCCAAATTGGGGTCCAAAATTAAACTTTGTTTGATTTCAACAAAAATTGAATATATGGGGTTCTTTGATATGCTGAATCTAACCATGTATTTAGATTTTTTATTTGTGGAACCTGCTATCAAATTGGGTCATATTGAGGTCCAAAGGGTCCAAAATTAAACTTTGTTTGATTTCAACAAAAATTGAATATATGGGGTTCTTTGATATGCTGAATCTAACCATGTATTTTGATTTTTGGGCCCCGTTATCAACTTTGTCCACATTGAGGTCAAAAGGGTCCAAAATTAAACTTAGTTTGATTTTAACAAAAATTAAATTCTTGGGGTTCTTTGATATGCTGAATCTAAACATGTGTTTAGATTTTTGATAATGGGCCCAGTTTTCAAGTTGGTTCAAGTTGGGGTCCAAAATTAAACTTTGTTTGATTTCAACAAAAATTAAATATATGGGGTTCTTTGATATGCTGAATCTAAACATGTATTTCGATTTTAGATTTTTGGTCCAGTTTTCAAGTTGGTCCAAATTGGGGTCCAAAATTAAACTTTGTTTGATTTCAACAAAAATTGAATATATGGGGTTCTTTGATATGCTGAATCTTACCATGTATTTAGATTTTTTATTTGTGGGCCCGCTATCAAATTGGTTCATATTGAGGTCAAAAGGGTCCAAATTTAAACTTTGTTTGATTTCATCAAAAATTGAATTCTTGGGGTTCTTTGATATGCCAAATCTAACCGTGTTTTTAGATTTTTAATTTTGGGTCCCATTTTTAAATTGGTCTACATTAAGGTCCAAAGGGTCCAAAATTAAACTTAGTTTGATTTTAACAAAAATTGAATTCTTGGGGTACTTTGATATGCTGAATCTAAACATATGTTTAGATTTTTGATTATGAGGGAATTGCATAAACTAAAATATGGGCGTCTCCTGCGATGCCTATATCACCCGCCATGCGCACTCAGTCAAAATGTCACAACCGGTTAAACTATAGATCAGACGGCTACAGTTTTCAAGTTTGTCCAAGTTGGGGTCCAAAATTAAACTTTGTTTGATTTAAAAAAAAATTGAATATATGGGGTTCTTTGATATGCTGAATCTAACCATGTATTTTGATTTTGGACATTGGACCATAATAGGTAAATTAAAAAAATTGAAGTTCTTAGACCACATTCTCTCTGTGTCAGAAACCTATGCTGTGTCAAATATTTAATCACAATCCAAATTCAGAGCTGTATCAAGCTTGAATGTTGTGTCCATACTTGCCCCAACTGTTCAGGGTTCGACCACTGCGGTCGTATCAAGCTGCGCCCAGCGAAGCATTTTATTATGTTTTGACACTGGCTCATTATTAATGGCACAAAGCTATATTAACTCAAATCTGTGAGTTGCATATCATCATGACCTTCATTTGACATTGACCTTTGACCTCAAGGTCATAATATTTTTTTTACATTTTTTGTACAGAACAAAACTTTTATATCCTTTACATAGACTTCTAGAGATGAAGTGTAGACAATAGTCCACCAAAACAATGCCAATTGGTTTGTGTCTGTCTGAATTGTCATCAGTATTGCTTTAGAAATATGCACCAGTTTAAAGGCAGGGGATATTGATACTCTGTAACAATGTTGTTAAGGCCCACCCACTAGTTGGCAGTGCCATAGTGTAATCACTGTCTGTCAATCTGTCAGCAATTCGATTAAAATTGCCTTGACTGATTTCAATAATTTGTATGATTAAAAATCATTTAAAGGAAGGTCCATTTTGAAAAACTTAAAATAAGAAAATGTGATACAAACTAAATTTTTGTTAAGAAATCAAAATTTTTTGAAAAAACATATTTTTTTTATGAAAATCAATACATTTAATATTGGAAAATTGGAAAAGAAACTGTTGTAAACGTGGTAAAGACTTAGCTTTTGTTAAAAAAAATCACAAATATTGAGAAACACCTTTTTGTGCTAGGATTTCAATTAAATTGAAATATACAAAAGTAATATTTTGTAGTTGTACTGTTGTATTTCAAGTTGATTCCTGGTGTCAAATTTGTGATAAATCTTAGTGTTTGTTGAAAAGTGGGTCTTGCTGACATAATCCCATTTCAGTTTTCTAGTTGACTACTATTTTAACTTTCATGAATGTGTATTTCAGAAACTTAGTCACCATAGGGGCAATAAAGGTCAATAATCATGATAATACCCACTTTTTATGCTATGGTTTCAGTCTCATACAACCTTGTGCTTGCCCAAACTGTTTTATCTTTTGTCACTGTTGTTAAGATGATGATGGATTGTTGTTTAATCTCCAGTGGCAAATTAAATGCATATTCAGGAAGAGAACATGTTAATGCAATATGAATATGAACCCTGCTTTGTACAATTGACATGCTTAGCCCGAGTTTTAATGTACTATTTCACAGTCCTTAAGAAGACATGTCGCCCTACCCAGACACATTATTCTAACTCTAAGTTAACAAGTCTTTGCTCTTAGTCCTTAGTGGCCAGTGTCAGTGTGTGCTTAGCAGACAATTAGCATTAATTTTAAGTCTTTTGTTATAGGCCCAGTTGTGGTTTGAAACAAACATCATCCCTTACTTGAGGTGAGCACATGACCATGTGGCCACTGAGGTAGTTTCTTTTGACAATGAATTATGATACTTGGCTTGAAGGTGTACAACCATAAGACATTGTATCACTTATCATCATGACCTTCACATGACCTTGATCTTTCACTGCAAAGTCAAATAATTGGTTTTTTTTTATCCGTGTATTGGACAAACTTTTTTATCATTTGAAATCTGGGTCATAGTTGCATCATTTCTGTGATATATTGTGCATCTGAAGATGACCTCTGACCTTGTCATTTGACTTCAAGGTCAAATTATTTTATTTTAGAAACATTTTCATGGCCACCCAAAAACCATATACATTCTTGTTTGCCATAGCATGACCTTTTCTAACACCTAAGGGATTGGCCCATTGGGCCATGCCCCACCTCTCATACAATAAATTAATAAGTATCTTACCCTTTAACCAGATACTCTTAGTTGTCATGATGAAACCTTTCCAGTGCACCATAGGGTTTTGTTCCCGGGGGTCTGTGTTCTCAGTATTTTCAAATAGCGCCATGAGATTTGAAAATTGTGGCACCAGATTTATAATACATTATATTATAAAGCATATATACATTCAGATGGCACATGGTGCTTGAAGGCCTTGGGGAGACCACTGCATTCATGTCCAACCCCTTATATCTTAGATTGTTAAAAGAATAAAAAAAGTTCAGATTCTCATTCCTCAACCATACATATTATGATTTGTCATAATAAGACCTTTCCAATTCACCTTGGTTTGTTTTCCTGGGGTTCATGCCCTGTCCTCTTTTAATAGAAATTGTTGAATATATCAAAAACTGTTTAAATACCCACCCCTTAACCATTTATCATCTTTTTAATAAATGCTTTAACAATTTCTTTCCAATACTTAACATTACTGGAGTCAGACTTCTATAGATGAAGGGGAGATATTAGTTTTGGTCCACTAATTCCCTATAGAATATACTGAGAGATATTTCAGAGTTAATCATCCACATCCACCAGCATTCACTGTGAAAATTTACAACCAAGAGGGATTTTTTAGAGAATCACTTTGTGTGTACTGTATATAATGACTGCATGTACCACTAAATCAAATGAATACATTTGATGTGCTACCAAAAAAATGTAAATGAAGAAAGTAATGTGAGGATGTATGCAGCAGCAAACAAGTTATTAAATTATTCTATGTTGCATATTTTGATGAGCAGAATTGATTTTCTTTATTGATAGAAATCAGGCATATTGACATTTCTATTTAACAATCTATTGGTAAAAATCAGCAATGATTGCTGCACTTATAAAGCTTAAAGAATAAATAATCAATAATTTTGTTTTTCTGACGATTCCACCACATAAAGTATTATGATCAATAAAGTTTCTCATTGAAAGTAGATACGGCTGACTCAGTTGTTTTCTTGGATAACAAAATGAACCATCTGGTCAATATATAACTGTTTAGGATGGCTAGTTCTGTAGAAAAGGTTTCTCGGTAAGTCCTAAGAATTTGATCATGCATTCAGGATTCCTTTACCATTTTCATACTTTTATTATTTTGAATATATTGTTAATGATATTCTAGCCAATACAATAAAAACATATGTTTTTAAACATTTCAAGGTTTTGGTATAAAGTTTTATTTACCATTGTCCTGACGAGATAGAATAAATATTTCAGTCGGTAAAAATTATAGATCAATTGGAGTTGCTCATACTATTATGTGGAACCATCTGTCACTATATATTAAGCATGCAATTTTCTAAGATTTTCAATAAAGAATTGCACAACCTTTCCTTTTCAGATCAAAATTAGATCTATCAGATGCTATAGATCAGACCAGTACAGCTCTCAAACTTTTTCTCAACAACAAGTTCACAGATGCCAAAGCTAGGATGGAACCTGGGTTTGTTACAAGCTTTTCAAAACACGATTTCTTATTATATTACTACCAACAGAGAATCTTACAGAAGAGAATTTGATCTTTTTATTAAAATGAACTTTGGAATTTAAGAAGGGCATCTGATCATATTAACTGGGTTTTTGTCTCGCCTTGACAGAGTCAAAAAGCGAGACATAGGTATGCTGTTTCCAGCGACGGCGGCGTCAACAATGTATTAGTTTGTGATTAGGTCTAGTTCATGGTGAACCACTAATGGAATGTCAATGATATTTAGTATGCAGTTGTATTAGCATTGGCACATCTCATTACCATGGAGATTATTTGGCCCCGCCCCCTCAGTCAAGGTCTATTGACTTTGAAACTTTTCATAGTTTACATGTATTAGTTTGTGATTAGGTCAATTTATGGGGAACCACTAGTGTTAGGTCAATGATATTTGGTATGCAGTTGTATAAGCATTGGCATATCTCATTTCCATGGAGATTATATGGCTCCGCCCCCTTAGTCATGGTCTATAGACTGAAAATTTTGCTAAGTTAACATGTATTAGTTTGTGATTAGGTCAGTTCAAGGGGAACCATTAGTGGTATGCCAATGTTAATTGGTGTTCAGTTGTATAAGCATTAGCACATCTCATTTCCATGGAGAATATTTGGCCCCGCCTCCTCACTCATGGTCTATTTACTTTGAAACTTTTGCTTAGTTTATATGTATTAGTTTGTGATTAGATCAGTTTAAGATGAACTGCTAATGTTAAGTCAATGATATTTGGTATGCAAATTTATTGGCATTTGCAAGTAAGTGTCCATGGAGATTATATAGCCCCACCCCTGATCATGGTTCATTGACTTTGAAACTTTTACATAGTTTACAAGTTAATGTTTGTGTTTAGGTTTGTTTAAAGGGAACGACTTATAATAAGTCAATGGTATTTGGTATGCAGTTGTATTAGCATTGGCACATCTCATTCCATGGAGATTGTTTAGCCATGTACCTTCAGTCATGGTTCATCGACTTTGAATATTTACATAACTCACATGTTAAAGTATTGCTATTTTGATTTCAACATTTGCATTATCAAAATTACAAAAAGGCGAGACATATCTCTGTGATAACAGTTTATTTTTAACTTAATATGATATTACACAATGATTTTGCTTAATTTTTCAAATGTTTTTTTCATAAATACAATTGGCATTTTGTGCACATGAATTTCTTAGCATTCCTTTTGTTATTTGTCTGTGTTAAATGATTGAACATAGTTAAAATTCTGAGGAAAGTGTATTTATATGGAGATTTTATAAGAGCTGCAGGGTAAAGATAGATGTAATTTGAATTTTCATATAAACATGTATATTAATAATCTTCAATAATTATACAGATTATGTCAACAGAATGTTAGAATCTCAATTTAGAAGTTTATTTATCCAATATTATCTGGCACAATGTTTTTTTGAAAGACTTGTTCAGCTTATATTCCACCTTTGAGGAGTTAATTGATTTTAAAGTTATTTTGTAGGTCAAGCAGCAGTATGTATCATGCCCTGGGATACGGGACCATACTTTACATTCAGGCTGTCATGACATTTGACATGGTAATAATCAGTTATTGGTTTTTTTATGTGTAAAAGGCAGAAGTAATAATGATATAAGAATATGGCTAATTACCATACTTCGATTAAAATTATATTTTCAAAGTAAGGGAAACATTCTATATGTCGTGAGAAGAACAGAAAAAAATATTTTACTTACACAAAATGATGAACGAGCTTACTAAGTTTGTGATGGCTGCTGCATCTCTTGCTGTGACTCACTATTGAAAACTTCATCCTGGCCATAATGTAATAATTTTTTAGTAGATATTGTGAAAAGTAAACAATTATAGGTCAAAGTACGGCCTTCTACATGGAGCCTTGGCTCACACGGAACAGCAAGCTATAAAGGGCCCCAAAATACATGTTAAAAATTATGTTTTTCCAATTTTTTAGACTGATATTGAGGCAGCTATTCAGGCACTGAAGAAGTCATTGCATGTTTGTGATCGACACAGGCGTAAATATTCATTCACTGAAACCATAACACGTTCTGGAATTAAGACATCTCAACTTAAAGAAGGTAACACTAAATGGTATTTTAGATGTTTTATTGTATTGAAGCATTTGCAGCAAGGTGTTTTGGGATGAATATACCAATTTATTATAAAGCAGAAGGATATTGTCTTTAAAACATTAATTTATAGTATAGCTGTATGATTTATTAATTAATAGTTGGTGGCTACTAAATGTCCAGTGCCAACATAAGACATGCATATTCATGACAATAACAGATATACTAGACTTACTCTGCTGCAAGTCATATCAATCCATACTCAGAGACATTATTCTGACTCCAAGTCAACCAGTCTTTGATTTTATTCCTTAATGGCCCATGCTTGCAAAGAAGAGCAAATACCAATTTTAAAGTCTTTGATCGGGGATCAAACCTGCAACCATCTGCAATTAAAGCAAGCAGGCTACAAATTATTTCTTCGGGATATTTTATGTTGCAATACAATAATACTTGTTATTCCATATTGATAAAAATTTAGTAGGTTTTTCTATATGAATTGGAATTTGAATAAATAAGCATATTCACCTGTGGAAAAAGTATATTCACCACACAAAATGTCGCGTGCGTTTACGTGTATAATTATGTCAAAATCATTTAACGTACAATTGGTTTTAGTAAATAAATGTCATTACATACATTTTATCTCAGAACTCTCTCAGAATATGGAACAAAACAATTACTGTCTTTTGTTTTTGTAAATATGTGGTTTTATTGACTTTTGAAAAACTTCAGTTTTTTCAAAAGTCAATAAAACCACATATTTACCTCATCAAAAGACAGTAGTTGTATAATATTCTCTATTGGACACAGTATTAACAAATTCCATTAATGAGGGGGGGGGGGGGGGGGTGGGCGAGAGGGGGTCTCATCCCGATTTCCTGGTTTTGATATCAGAAAATCCCGAAATCCCGGACACATTTTGTTAAAAATCCCGATCCGGATAAATTTGTTCCCCAATTTTAAAGTTTAAAGTTTCAATGCTTACGATTTAAGCGTCTCGGGTATGATTGATGTTTAAAGTCTTTCAGCGTAACCAATCCGAATATGTATTATCAATATTACCGTGACGTCAAGCTGCATATAAGCATTTTTGTTCTCATAAATCTTCAGTAGCCAGTCAGAAAATTGGCCAAATTCCAGTTCATGTCAATACAAGAACCTATATGACAAGCACTGGAATCGTTTTGTAACGGAGAGAAATTTGAATCTATTGAGTCACCATTCGAAAAACCACTGAACCAAGGATCAACCAAGTTACAGACATAAACAGAACTACAAATGTCACTTGAGAGATTTATAAAGTAGTCGAAACGCTGCTTTACATCATGTATAAAATTTAAAAAAATACCAGATTTTAAGACACTTGTTAGGATAAATGATTATGGTTAGGGCTGTATGCAACTACACAACTGATCACCAACAAGAAGCTGATCGACCGACCTTGGGAAAATCAATAATGATGAATAATGGGTCAATTTTCTAGTAGTGATTGACAGGTATGAATTAATGTTGAGGCTCTTGTGGGGACACAATTTAGAAAAGTAGAAAGTTAAGCTTATTTTATGTAGAAAACATGTTTTAAAAATAAAAATAATCAAGATAGTCCGTGACTTTAATAATTTTTTGAAATTTCTTTTTTTTTTGGTCCATTAGACAGTCAAAATTCTACTTTGTCAAAATTATCTCCCCATTACGCCAGTTCATTTTTACAATTTAGCTCTTGAAAACCGATAAATTTATCCGCATAGCACCATTACGATCCTTATATGCCAGTTGTATTTTAAAAGACAAATGTATCTACTAGCTAACAAGCACCAGTTAATGTACTTGTCTGCATTCAGTCAACTTAAAACTATTGTCTGATCGGTTGTAAGCTGGAATTTTCAAAAATTCATAAACATTTAAAAAAATTCTAATTCAATAATTCATGGAAGGGCAGACTAAAACTTTTCAGTGGTTGAAGACTATAAACCCTAGATATCACACACAAAAAATGAATTTTTTTCGAAGATATGCATTTTTAAGATCCAACTTAAAAGTCTGTCGTCAAGTACTTTTAGTAAAAATTTGCTATTCGAACACACCTACTCTGCTTTTATGATTCATTAGAAAGGTATTTCACTTGACCTATATATTTAATTTTTTTTGGTACTGTGAATTTTCGATGTTTTAAAGTCAACCTGTAGCCTTGATATATAAAAATGATAGAATCTGAAGCGAGATGATGTATCAAATACTTTTGCTTTTTACGTTTTCAAGACAAAATATTCAACTCAAACACGCCCTAACATAAAAAGGTGCACTCGATTTTCTCTTTTCGATGCAATTGTTACCCATTTTTTGGAATTTTTTCTTGAGTCACATAATGGAAGGGCAGAAACGAAAATTAAGGAACAAATAGATTGATATGTTCTCCGTCCGTGGTAATTTTTTTTGAAAAATCGGAGGTTATGCATTTTTTAGATCCAACTTAATAGACACCCATGTCGTCGACTTGATATTTAATTTTTCTGCTTAATTATGTAATAGATAAATTGAAAACTTATGCAAATTGTGTTTTTATGATAAAATATTTCGTAATTTAGCAAAAAACTGTCATTTTATTTGTTTCTATTAACTTTTAAAATTGTGTTACTACAGTAAACATTACAGTAAGCATTTATCGCCTTCTCTAACAAAGAGCTTCGATTCTTTTGTTCTATTTCATCTGGGTTTCCGCCTGTAGAGATTTCAAAATGTACAGTAATAGTGCTACAAATAATCTACTCTGTTTCTAGATGCGTTTCAGGCTGATTGAAGTATAATGAAAATTGCACTTTTATCTGTCCAAGGTACAGTTTTTTGTCAATCCCGTTATATTTCAACATAAAAATCCCGATTTCCCGTGGCTAAAAACGTGGCTTTCCCGTATCCCGATTTTTATCTATCCCGAATTCCCGATCTTTAAACAAGGCAATCCTGATTTCCCGTTTCTAAAATTCGGCCGATCCCGGCGTCCCGAAAATGGTCTCACCCCCCCCCCTCATTAATAATCCTTTTTGATTGTTTATAAAATAATAATGTATTTTTTAACAGAAAACAATGTCATGAATGTCATTTTGTGTTGCATGTTGTTTAACAATCACATTATTTTTTTATTACATTTTTGAAATCATTACCCAAAATGCTATAGATTATTAATCCCAAATTTGTGAAAATCTTTTTTATTAATGGATTTTATTTCAGATGAAATCCATGCAGAGCTATGTTATGCTGAATGTTTACTTCTGAGAGCACTGTTGACCTTTGTACAAGATGAGAATCTCATCAGTTTTGTTAAAGGAGGGTTGAAAATTAGAGAATGTTATAAAGTTTACAAGTAAGTACCTGGCAAAAATGACAAAAGGATGAATTGTTGACATCACAGCAAACCATACATACATAACTGGCTCAGAAATTGGAAATGAAAACAATAAGACAGTCTAGTTATTTGGTATTTTAGTGTTGTTGGGTTACTGTTTATTGACATAAACCTCATTTCTCTTTTATTAATTACGGAGAAAATGTATAATTAAGAAAAAACACACTGGTTGATTAATGTATGCTTACTGTGAAAAGAAGCATTTTTAATAACACTACTTAAAATTGTAACCATAGTGTAAAAATATAGAACAGTTTTCATACACACAGCACATCCAAGACAAAATGACAAAAAAAGAAACATGGTAATCATACTAGTGCTGTAAAAGCCTATTATGAATTACTTAAAAAAAAGATGGATATATGTAATATTTGAATGAAATCTTTCAAGGAAAGTTGAACGTAGGTTTAAAGAATCAATAACTGTATTCATATTGAAATTAAGAATATTTACCTTTTCCATCATGTCTATTGCGAAAAAAATCAGAAAACTTCTTTTCTTTAAAAAATGCTACAAATTTGATTGTGACCATTAAAGGTATATATAAATGTTCATTGGGTATTGATAAATTAAAAATAGACTATTTCATGATGATATGCTGGCATGTGAAAACTGCAATGCAATGGATGGCAAAGTTGTCCAATTTCACGAGAAAATTTTGATACACGCAACCATCTGTTTTTGTAGGCAAATGTCGCATCTTGCCATCCCAAATAGTATGTGAGCATGCTTGTATATTATTGTATGAAAGTGTCTACTTTTTATGTTCTTGATTTTTTTATACAGGGAATGTAATAAAATTTTACTGAAGAGAAATTTTGCAGATGAGAAACAGAAACTCCATTTTGAGAGTGGTGTGCTAATGGGAGTTGGTGCTTTTAACTTGGTATGATGATACTTTTTTTTTTTATTTATAAAACACAGTACATGTAGTATAATTTACTTAAGAAATAATTCATGGAAGCCATGGATTTGTAGGAAATTTACACATGGCCCAAGCCATGTGTAAATTTACAACAAATCTATGGCTTCCATGAATTATTTCGATTCTAATAGGACAAATATGGTCATTAAAAAACTGAAGCGAGGCAGGGTATGCTGTGTGTATGGCTATTCTTTTTTACCCCCTGATAGATAAAGCTAAAAATTTATAATAAATCTATAGCTTGCATGAATTGTTTCTTTAATAACCACTTGAAAAAATGTGTTTAATTCATTTAGTTCTCAACCCCAACAATTGCCAGTTTTAATTTACATTTTTTTCTCGTAAGCTACGGTCAAATCCACAAATTTCGTAACTAAGGAGCTGCAATGTTAACCTGCTGAAATCAGTAAATGTGCGAATAATGCAATAGAATAGAAAATAAAACAACATCTACGGCAAAACTCCATTTTAATGCAATATTATTTGAATTTGGAGGGTTAACGCAACAGAATAACCTTCAGCTTTGGCATTTTCATTCGTATGACGTCATGTAAGTGTTCCTTGTGATAGCCAGCAGTAGCTGAAAATTACTTGTGCAATATGGAACTAGAATTGCTGTTGTTAATTGAATTGCATATGTTTAAAGAAAATGATTATACATCTGACTTTATATATACTGGTATGTGTCTTATTGATACTTCTGGTTTGTATATAGACACAAATATCACACAAGTTTTGTCTTTATGTTGCAGATGATTTCACTTCTTCCAAGTAAAGTTATGAAACTTCTAGAATTTGTTGGATTCTCAGGAAATAAGGTAATGTTCACATAAGAAATCTGATTTTTTCAATCCATTAAAATAGTTTCTATTGCTCACATAAGACAGGAAGGGCCTCGATGGCCGAGTGGTCTGAGTAGCCGAACTACTTTATCACTAGCCTGTCAACACTGAGATTGTGAGTTTGAATCCTGCTCATAGTAGGTGCATTGGACTCCAATCTTAATTGACTAGGCATGTCAGTTTTCCTGCCAAAGCTCTGTGGTTTCCCTGGGCACTTCGGCTTCCTCCACTAATAAAAACTGATGGCCATGAAATAGCACAATAATGCTGAAAGTAGCGTGGGGCCTTGGTGGCCGAGTGGTCTAAGTAGTTACTACTGTAATCACTAGCCAGTCAACACTGAGGTTGTGAGTTTGAACCCTGCTCGTGCGGGTGCACCCAACTAGGCTTGTCAGTTTTCCTATCGAAGGTCGTGGTTTTCTCCGGGCACTCCGGCTTCCTCCACCAATAAAAACTGGCCACCACGAAATAGCCCTAAAATCAATCAATCAATCTGAAAGTAGTGTTAAACAAAAAGAAGGTTCCAATCTTAGCTATCTGCAGCCATTGCTATAAAGAGAAATGTTGTAGAATAATACTCATTAATAAACTAATTTGACAAATGCATGCCAAAGTCTATCATAAGTGAGTCTTAGACTCAAGAGTACTGATTACACAAAATGACCCATTCCTTCATCCAATATTTAATATAACACTCACCACAGATTATAGTCTTATATAACACATCTTTATCTCTGAAACCACTGATCTAATTAACATCAAACTTGCACTCATTCATCTAGTTGTCACTCATTTTCATATTTGTCTGAAAAAGGATCCCAAGAAGTTTCCATCATTTTTAAAACTTTGAACTTTGGAGGTTGGAAAAGAAAAACAATTCTGCAATGAATAGTTTTTTCCAGGATTCACACATTGTTGTCAATATAATGAAATTTTATGTGACTGTCATACAAGTGAGAGGCTTAGCTAGCCATAAAACCAGGTTTAATCCACCATTTTCTACATAAGGAAATACCTATACCAAGTCAGGAATATGACAGTTGTTTTCCATTCGTTTGATGTGTTTGAGCTTTTGATTTTGCCGTTTGATAAGGGTTTTGAATTTTCCTTGGAGTTTGTTTTTTTTGTTGTTTTACTTTTCATGTGTTTAAATGTCTATGGACAATCCTGTTGAATTTGACACTATTGTAAATAGGTGTAAATAATTGAACCACATGGCTTCTGACAGTAGTAAAGATAGAATTGTAAGTTAATTAAGTGAAACTCTAAATCTTGCCTGTAAATGGGCAAAATAAGTAGTAAACTGTTCTTATGTTAAAGATTTATTGTTAAGAAGTAAATAGCTGTCAAAAGGTGATTGGTCTGAAATACCATCTGATAATGAAAGTGAAGAAGAAAAAACCTACCTGTATATCTCTTAATGTAATTTTAATTCCTTGGCAGGCCTTATCAATTCTTTCTTTAATTTTGGCATGGTAATAATTATATAATGAAACTGAAACAAGGAATTACTTAAATCTGGAATAATTTTGAATTACAGAAATTGATAAGAAAAGTATGATGCGCGCATGGCTAAGGTTAATTTTACTTTCGCTGATATTTCAGCATGAACTAACTAACCCCCCTTAGCCATGCGTGCATGGCTAACCCTATTTAGTTGGGTTAGTTTTCAACATACATTTCTTATCAATTTTCCAGAATTCAAAATTATCCTAGATTCAAATAATTCCTTATTTTGAACAGATTTATGACTTTTGCTGAAAAAAGAAAACTTATATGTGTATCTGTCTCTGTTTTCAGAAAGCAGGATTACAAGCTTTACTTAAAGGAACAGAAGATTTATCAAGTCTAAGAGGCCCACTGTGTTCTATAATTCTAATAGCATATCATACAGTAGTTTGTTATGTTCTAGGTTGGTATATTTTAATCAATTGTAAGTTACAGATTATGATAATAATTGTTGTAACTTATTGATGACAAATTTGAAGATTGATCTTGATGTATGAAAAGACAAACCAGGGAAATACTGTTTCCCTATATTAATCATGGTTTGCTAAACTTCTACTATTTCTTTTTTGAGCTTAACTTGTGGTGAAAGTTGTTGGTCTACCAAAGTTTAATATTGTTTTGGTAAACGTGTTATTATTGATCAAAACTGCGTACTAGTGAGTTTTTATTAGGTTATATGAATATGGGTGGGTTTTCAAAGGAGTTTTTGTTGGACTGATTAAAATTCAACTACTAAATGAAATATTAATAATTGTTAAAAGAAAGTTCAGATTGGCACCAAAAATGCATGTCATTCTTATTTTATATTCAAAATGTACTATATTCCTTTATAATTATAAAAAAAATTGTCAACCTATTTTTTTGTGAAAAACATAGATACTGCCTCTTTAAAAAAAGTGTACTAAATATTGTTCTTAATTCTTTGAACTCCTGGCTTTTTATGCTTTTCATATTTTGAATGTGAGACTTTATATCAAATTCATATAATTTTTTTTATGTGTCCAGGTTTAGGTGATGGTGACATTAGTTTGGCTGAAGAACTATTAAAACCATGTCTCAAACTTTATCCTAAGGTAAGTAAATCAAAGTGCAGTTGTACACAAGCTGTGATCAACAAATGTAGGATTAGATTTTATCACTGATAATAGACATAGCCATGCACATTTATAGTTGTCTCTTCTTCAGCAGTATTTTTGATTTTTACAAATTAATATTTTAGGTTTTGTCAAGAATTTGGCCACTTATATCTATTGTCAAATACTGAAAAGGATGATAATGAATTGGTGAAAAAAAATAATTCGAATGCAATTATTTTGTATCAATGGTTCTGATTTGATGACAACAAGGGTAAAATCCTCTATCTACCTGTCTGTAGCTAAGGGAAGCTGACATTTTGAATTCTGGAATGTATTGACATGTTATTTTTTCAATTATAAATAAAAAACTCACATTTTTCACCTAATAAAGTTCTTTTTATCTAATTTCATTACATTCTGAGGCATACAAGAAGCCTGAAAATGCCCAGTGTTTACATTTGAGGCTGGAAGCATACATGTGACGTCACCTTGTTTAGTTGCCAAAGACAATAAATAACATCATTTCGCGGAATTTTCCATTTATGAAATTTTACACAGAGGTAATGACTGAAATGGACTGATTCATTTATTTTGCATTAGAATAGAGATAACATATTGTATTTGAAGCTTGGTCTACGTAAAACTTGATTTTACTGTCGCAAATATCTGTTTACCAGCTACGCTCTGTGTCGCTAGGTAAACTCAGTTTGTGACAGTAAAACCCACGTTTTACGTAGGCCAAGCTTCAAATAATATATAGTTATCTCTTAAATTAGTGCAATTTTTTCACAGGAAAATAGTTGTGCCAAAGTTTGAATGTGTCCTAAAAATAGAATGGATTATTTCTAAAAACAGAATGAAATATTTTCACTTTTGATGGTATACACAGAGTCCCTTCATACATATATACCCTGTCATATAACACATACCTGTCAACTGACCCGTAATTTGTGGTTGTGACTTGTGAATAACCAACTCACCCAAGATTTTGGTGGGTGGCTGCCAAACAGTGTCGGTTCATTTACATGAAAACGCTTTGAAGAAATTTTTTCAAATTTAGATATGTTGTTTTCTACGACTAAATGAAGGTCAAGTTCAATATTCATGATTTTAGCTTTTCTCGTTGTTCAGTTGTAGCCCTTTCCCAAGAATTCAATTTTTGATGAATTAATCCATTTCTGTACAAAGGGAAATAACTCATTTTTTAAAAGATTTTTAAAAGACATTGTATTAATGATAAATGACATTTTGGATTTTTTTATATGTCCGTCAAAATTTTGACGGACGTATAATGGTATACAAATGTCGTCTGTCCGTCTGTCTGTCTGTCCGTCTGTCCGTCTGTCTGTATGTCCGGCGTAAACATGTCGCACCGTAACTTGAGAACGACTTATCCAAATTTCATGAAACTTAACATAGTTGTTTCTTATGATGGTCAAACGATCTGTATACTTTTTGGTGAAAATAAGATTAAAAATTTTTGAGTTATGGGACTTAGTAACTAAAACAGGTGTGTGTTTTTTTTTCACATGTAGCGCCTTATCTCAAAAACAATTTATGATTATTGCTTAAAACTTTACACACTTCTTAGTTATATTAATCTTTAGATCTGTATACTTTTTGGTGATCAAAATTTTATTTTTGAGTTATTGAGTATTTTGTTAAAAAAGGGGAAGGGTTTTTCACATGTCGCGCCGTATCTCAAAAACGATTTATGACTATTGCTTAAAATTTTACACACTTCTTAGTTATATTAATCTAAACATCTGTATACTTTTTGGTTCTGATTCCAAATTTTATTTTAGAGATATTGATTTTTTTTTTTTTAAAAGGGGGGTTTTTCAAATGTCGCGCCGTATCTCAGAAACGATTTATGATTATTACTTTAAATTTTACACACTTCTTAGTTATATTAATCTAAACATCTGTATACTTATTGGTTTTGATTCAAAATTTTATTTTAGAAATATTGATTTTTTAATTTTTTTAAAAAAGGGGGGTTTTCACATGTTGCGCCATATCTCAAAAACGATTTATGATTATTGCTTAAAATTTTACACACTTCTTAGTTATATTTATCTAAAGATCTGTATACTTTTTGGTTTTGATTCAAAATTTTATTTTAGAGATATTGAGATTTTTGTAAAAAAAAGGGGGGTTTTCGCATGTCGCGCTGTATGTCAGAAACTATTTATGATTATTGCATAAAAATTCACACACAAGACGACGGGCGAATCATGCGCTCATTGCGCAGCTGTTTATTTTCTTTTCTTTGGTAAATTGTTTGAAGAATTTTGTGGTAGGTTTATTTGTTATTCTGTATAAACTAATTTTCTGAATGCGATAGATATAATATGAAGTGAACTCCTTTAATTAGATAAAAATCTATTTTTATTAAAGGATATATTTCATTACATTAAAAGTTGTTGACATTGATAGATAAGTTGCAGATCTATATTAGTGTGTGACAAATGAAAGAAAAAATATTTGGAACTATTGATTATATTTGATTATAATTTGAAAATAGATATACATTGTGCTACATCATATCTAAATTTAGAGAACTATTTTTAGTGATTATCTAATGTTAGAGTACTATGTTAAACCATATTTCTGTTCAAAGGGAAATAACTCAAACTTATTCCATGAACCAGTAATGATAACTCAAAATTTCTTTATAACTATTTTTTAAGTCATGTGTGTTATGAAGTTGTTATGTGGTATTTTATTTTTGTTGTGTGTGTTAATGTTTAATTTTTACATGATCCTGGTTGGGGTTCAGATTTGCAAATATCATTTTCATTATTAATTAGATAATAATCTATTTTAAATATTCAATCACAATCCAAATTCAGAGCTGTTTTATGCTTAAATGTTGTGTCCATACTTTCTCAACTGTTCAGGGTTCGACCTCAGCAGGAAAATCTGGTTTGCTGTCACTTGACAGCCTCTTGTTACACTCTTGATTGAAAGGTGATAACAATTCTCTAATTATCTGTTAATTGTACCCCAGAAAGGTTGAAGCCAGTCAAGCTTGACATACAATTTTATGTCCTGATTTATAAAATTTGCTATTTGCAAATATCAATTATCCTATTAAAATCATATTAAAATCTTTTAAAACAATTTGAACCTCTTTATACATATCTGTTGCAGAGATGCAAGTCCCTAAACAATTTTTAACCATTAATTTTTGTTGTCACTTCAAATCCATGTCTACATTGATGTTAAAATACTAAATCCCTGGGATGTGTTTTAGTTGATTTTAGTCTCTGATGCATGATTTTTTATTATTAATTGTTTTTGGCTTTAAACTAGCTGTCAGTAACTGCGAGTACTCTCAAATCGTACTTTCTTGTTTATTTGACCTGTTGATACTAATTGTAATGCTTTTTTGTTATTTAATGTTATTCAGGGTTATATCTGGTCTATATACCAGCTTTGATAAGTGTTTGGTATTACTATAAATTTTCACTTCATACTATGAACATCAAAATTATTTATTTTGTAAAAATATTTCCTTTCTCTATTTGTTTGAACTGTACACTTATACCTAACAACAAAATTATTTTCATTTACCTGTGTTTAAAGTAATTGCAAATGGCTGATATTTTTGTTCGAGCATATTGTTTTTCTTAAATTGTTTAACATTTCATAGCGGTATAACATGTTACTTTTATTATTCTTCCCTTAGTTTATTTATTTTGTATTTACATTGTATCATAGGTCAAATTTATTTGTTCAGTGTATGTTCACTGGTGTTAATATGTCCTTTGATTGAGTTAAGCCATTTCAGTTGATACTTTATAGTGTGTCTTTCTATGTTGTGATGTTACACTATTGTTTCAGAAAAAGGGTGTGAAGGTTTGGTACCATTTAAACGTTTAAACCCGCTGCAATTGTTTGCACCTGTCCTAAGTCAGGAATTTGATGTTCAGTAGTTGTCGTTTGTTGATGTGGTTCATAAGTGTTTCTTGTTTCTCGTTTTTTATATAGATTAGACCGTTGGTTTTCCCGTTTGAATGATTTTACACTAGTAATTTTTGGGGCCCTTTATAGCTTGCTGTTCGGTGTGAGCTAAGGCTCCGTGTTGAAGACCGTACTTTGACCTATAATGGTTTACTTTTATAAATTTTGACTTGGATGGAGAGTTGTCTCATTGGCACTCATACCCCATCTTCTTATATCTTTCTACAAATGTGCACAGAATGTAAACTACAGTAACTTCTTCTTTCTCTTTACCTTCCTCCTGTGTATAGGAGCACATTAGCTATACCTGATTTCTTATTATAGTTGGGATTATAAAATTCATTAATAAAAAATAGTGTGAATGAAACCATAAGAGAGAATTGTTTTATATTGATATTTGATTAATGATAAATATTTAACACATACATTTGCATAATGAAGTTAAAATGAAAAACATAAATTAAAATTTAAAAATTTTCAGTAATTACTTCACAATTGTGAATATTTCTAGGAAACTGGTATATGTTAAAGAATATTAAAAAAATCCTCTAAATACGAAAATTCAACTGAAAAATGTCTGTATACATTATGATCTTCCTCAATATAGGTCATGACCTGTATTTTCATTTTCAGAGGTTGACAGGTATGATAACATCAATTTTCAAAACTTGCTTCCCAAGGACTTTTTGCATTTGTATGGTTTTCTCATTGACAGGCTCTTAAATGTAGCTTGTAATTTGTTAGAGATAAATACAATAAGCTTAATGCGTATTTGGTTTTTTTCAAAAGCCATGTCAAGTGAAGTTAGCTCTTGCATTATTATACATAATTAAAATTCTAGAAATGATGCCTTGAAATGTCATCTTTTCACGGAGCTGCTGATTTTGTTAATTTCATGGAGCTTTTTTATTTTAGTAATTAGAAGCTTGATTTTATTTGCGAAAGTTTGTGTTTGGATGTTTGCTGTACATGACAGCCATCTTTTTTATTATTTTAAGCTTCTCTGATTTTTTCTCTCACGTTAATAGAATTAGGAAATTTTGCTCAGTAACCACACAATTTCCCTGCAACATCTAATAAAAACATCGTAATTTCTTAAAATATTTTGACAGTGAAAACATCTATTCAATATTTATGAAAATCAAGAGCACTGTTTACTGCCTAATCTTTATATGATTATACCTAAAAAAAGATTACCGCACATGCATAAATTTTTCTGGCAAAATATCAATTCTTCAGCAAACATATTTCAATATACTTATTTATTAACCATTTGTTAACCATGATGGAACCTTGTAATTTTTAAACTCACCAGCAAAATTCAAGTGTTTCTAAATGTAAGTCTTAGTTCAGTTGTGCATTTGCATTTGAAATGCATACAATGGATGTGCTCTCTCGGAAATGTTTTACTCATATTGTTCAGTAATGAATACATTAAAATGTATAGTATAAATGTAATTCTGTTTTGAAATTGCAGGGAGCATTATTTTTATTTTTTTCTGGAAGAATTGAAGAAATAAAAGGAAATATAGATAATGTAAGTACTTATTTCCAACAGTTGATTAGATTTAGAGTGTATCACTTCTTGATTGTCATAGGTAATTGTGATTTTTATTTGAAATTTTTGTTAATTGTTGTTTCCATAGTATTTTTCAAATATGAATCGAGCTGTTTTTACATAAAGCTCCTTTTTACATGAATTTCTTTCATCTCTGGGATCAACATCTGAATTAAGAAGAAATTTGAATATTAAATTTTTTATATTGAAAATATTGAATTTGATTGATTTGAAAGGCAAGTGTCTGAACAGAGATAGAGCTAGGATGCTTTTGTAGCAAAAAAAATAAAATGGGTGATTCCAATAATTTTATTCATTGCACTAAAGTTGTTTCCAATGCAAAAAGATTAAAGTAAAAACAGTGTAATGCAGCCTTTGATGACTTTTGAACCTAACTATAGACATTTTAGTGCACATACAGTCTAAATTGATGGTTTCTTTTTTTCACAACATTGGTCAATTTTATTTATAAATGTAACCACCATAGTGGTGTCTAGTCTGTCTTTTAATGTGGTTGGGTTATTACCTCAATGGCATGTGCCCGACTTCTTCTTTTATTTGTAAATAGATTTAGATATGACAGTCATATCATAATTAGCAATTTTCGTCTTTTTTCTTAAATGTTTGTTTAATTGCCAATATTCAAGGGATTGCTGTATCATGTATGTTTAGTCATATCCTTTCTGCTTGATGATAGGAAATGATATACATAATGTTTGAAAACCTATAAGGAGAAGCTCTAAGTAATGAAATCTTGTATGATTCATTTCAACTTATTTTTCAAAAATGTCAAATTGTAAGTGGCTTCCCAATAACAGCCACTAATCTGTATTATGATACTTGTCTGTTTATGTGAGCTAATTTAATGTTATGAAAAAGGAATCATAACTTTTCTGTTTAAATGAGCTATTTTAATGTTATCATCCTTATATTTCAATTTCAGGCTTTATATAGATTTGAAGAGTCCATAGATTCCCAGCAGGAATGGAGACAGTTTCATCATTTATGTTTTTGGGAGTTGATGTGGTGTCATTGGTTTGTGTTTAAATTTTTTTTTAATTTAAGCTTATAATTCTTTTTCCCTAAGGCAAAATTCTCTATGTAAAGCAATTTTTTAAGAGTCAAATTTGTTATATTTTGAACCCAGTAATCTTAAGCCAGTTTGAACAAAACTATATCTTGAGCATGATGACAGTTGCCATTTGTGGAGCAGAAACTGTTTACCTTTCTGAAGCATTTGAGTTCACCATGGCTTTTTGTTGGGGTTATTGTCGTTTAATCTATAGATCTATAGATTTCTATGTAGTGGTTTTTGGACTGTTTGTCTGTTGGTCTTTTTCTATTGGCCATGGTGTTGTGTTGTCTGGTTTTTATGTTAGATGACATTCGCTGTAAATTCCTTGGTTTTACAATCACAGTTGATGATTTTGGGATATAATAAAATCTTTTATTTTATGTTTTATTCGCCCCTGCATCACTAGTACAACTGCATTTGCAATTGACACTGGTAACTCTTCATAAACAGTACTGTTGTTTCTTGATTCTGTAGTTCAGTCAAACTTTGACTACTCACATTAATAAAAACACTCATTTTTTTATCAAAATTCAAAGCTGTGGTAGAAAAATTCCTTTATTCTATTTATGTGAGATTGTATTTGCCTGTAGTGTATTTCACCTTTGAAGTACATGCACTTAAGTTATATCAAGACTGTAAAACATAGAATAATAGAGAGTATATAGTTTGATATAACCTTTGATTTTTAGTTTCAAGGGAGATTGGTTAATGGCCATGAAGTATGCTGAGAGACTATGTAAGGAGAGTAGGTGGAGTAAAGCTACATATACATATCAAAAAGCAGCATTTTTACTCATGTGTGACGATCAAACCGAGGAGACAAAAACTCATCTTCATTATTTATTTAGGTAAGTTGTCTTGAGAAAACTACTGTGTCTCTAGTTGCATAAAAATGGCACCCTTTATAAAATTTTTTAATCTATTTTTTATTTTTTTGAAAGCACATGATGCATAATAAACAGTTAAATACAAATATATATTATTACAGTGCAGATAACACTGTCAGATAATTATAATTAATTGTTTTAACACTTATCATACTATTTACTGAATGAGGGGCTTCGGTGGCCAAGTGGTCCAAGTAGTTCAACTACTGTATCACTAGCCTGTCAACACTGAGGTTGTGAGTTCAAACCCTGCAAGGGGTAGGTGCATTAGACTCCGATCTTAAATGACTAGGATTGTAAGTTCCTACCAAAGGTTGGTGGTTCTCTCCTGTGACTCTGGCTTCAGCCACCAAATCAAACTGACTGTCACCAAAAAGCCAACAGTGCTGAAAGTGGCTTTAAACACTAAAAATCAATCAATCAATATTAACCTAATGATATATTTAAAGGGATACCATGAATTAAGATTGAAATAGGAGATGAAATATAAAAAGAAATATTAGATATATGTAAAAAGAATAAAAATAAAGAGAAATTTGTACATAGTTTTGTCATCTGTTGTTTACTTTTAATATCACTACATTGTTGTTGTATACAAAAATAACAAAGATGAGATGAATAGCGTTAATTGGCAGATTTATTATTATCATAAACAAACTAAAGGAAAGAGCCTTTTTTGTTTGTGCGATTTTAATATTAACACAGAAACTGTCGTTATTCAATTCCCTTTAAGACTGTTTCTGTTTTTGTTTATGAAACCACATTCTTTTACAGTGCAGTACAGTACAGATCATTTAACATTTTCAAAAGTGCCTGAAGTGATAAAAATCTTTGATTTTAAGTATCTACTTAAATAAATATAATATTTAATAGGAAGCAGTTATTTTATATGTACTTAATAATTTCTAACATTAAAATACCAAAATTAAAAGTCGTAAAATTATAATTAAGTGTTATGATTGCTGTAGATAAAACCCATGTATCAGTTGTTTACATCACATTCCCATGAAAATGAAATGGTATCTTGTTGTATATGCAAAAAGTGCATAAGTGACTTAAAATGATTTTATTTTTTCCAGGAAAGAATTTGTAGTCTAAGCTAGGTGGTGTATCTTGTATGGTAACCACTGAAATCTAGCATTATTATTACACTCCCACTTTAGGAATGGGGGTTTTATTGCATTCATCTTGTCCATTCATCTGTCTTTTCATCCTTCAGCTGGTTTGTCCTTCTATTCATTTGTCCAACAAATATTTTCATCACACTTTTTATAAAGTGTTACCTTTGTCCGTCCGTCCGTCTATTATACATCCCAAATTAGTTTCCGTTCTCTAAATTTAGTTTCCCTCAACCAAATGTTATAAAACTTATACACAATGCTTATTACCACAAAACACAGATCAAGTTTGAGTTTGGGTTGCATCACTTTTACTGTTCTTCAGTAATTTCCCTTTATAACGTTATATGCAAGCGGGGGCATCATCTGTGTCCCATTGATACATTCTGCATTAATCTTAGGTACTACTAAACTGAATGACATGAAATTGGTCAGCAGCTTGACTTTTTTCGGATCTGCCAGACACCTACTTCCTGTTAGCGGATTCTTAAAGTTTTTCAATATGTTAAATGAACCTAAAAAATTTCTTCACACATTTCTCAAGTACTGCTGAACAGAATGACCTCAAATTTAGTCAGCAGACTTGGCAGACATCCTACTTCCTTTTTTCTGATACTTATTATGAGTGGTGGTATGCATAGCACAACAATGTGTGCAATCTTGTTTTTGATTAACGTTTGTTAATGAGTTTCATTTCTTCATCAGTGATGTCAAACTTTCTACACAGTTGTTTGTTATTTTTATGTTGATTAAGATCTATTATCAGTATACAGTACATGTCTTTAGAACCTTTTATATGTTTTTTTGAATGGTTAGGTTCATACTCCCATGCGGATCCAGGATTTTAAAAAGGGGGGGGCTTGGGCCCCCAAACTAAGTAAGTTTTGGAGTCGGACATGTAAAATGTCTATGCATTTACATGTACCATAACTGTAGCTCCATAATGTTCTATTTATATCATAAAGGCATATTAAAAAATACTATGTGTATTCAATATCTATGTAAAAATAAAATTTCAAAGCACTCTCAACCACCTTTTCAAAAATGATTTATACGCAATTCATACTATATTCTTTGTTATTGACAAATTTATTTTCTAGTTATTTAAAGTTAATCATCGGAAAAGCAAATTTATTTTGTAATTTTTCATTATTGAACAACCTTTGAACCCATGCATATTTCAGAAAATTTATGGAAGGTTTTAAAATAATCATTTTCAGTCCTCCTTCCAAAAAGTATTGAAATAATGTTTTTCTTTTTATGGTACCAAAAAAAACTAAAAGAAATAATTATTTTTTTGTAAATAGATGTTTTAGTTTTGGCAATGCCAGTGCCATTATCACTGTAATATTAAAAAAAAATGCAAAAATAGATACCTACCAACATGTAACATACTAGATCGTAAAAAAATTGATAAAGTAAAGATAAAAGTTGTCAGTTAAATTGAGTATTATCTAGAGCCAATTGGGTCAATATGTGGGTCAATATGTGCATTAAATTTCAGGAACAAGGGTCCAGAAATGGTCATATTTTCCCTACATGACCTAAACTGAAAGGTCATTGACAGAAATGGTAGATTAGGATTTAGATCAAAAAGTTTTTTTTACAGAAATAATTTCGTTCATTTCATAGAGATTGGGTTTAGTAATCACCATTTTGCACTAATTTTTGTTCTGAATCAGGAAGGTGATGTAAGTAACATTTCTTCAATTCCTCTGTCCATATCATAAACTTCGCTCTGTATAATGGCTCTTTTCAAAGATGAGACATTGTCGCATATGTGGTTTTACATATATTGAGGGTGTGATTCAATTTACAGCAATTTAATCAAACCCCCAAAGAACTCTTTGTGATGCAGCTTTTCTAAGTGAAAAATTCCTACTTTTACACAATGAAATTCATTGGATATTCAGTTCTTTGCAAATATTAAATAACTGCGTCTTAAAAACATTTAAAAATCTTTATTCTATGGTCTTCTGCTCTTCAAAACAACACACATGATTAAGCTCAGACAATAATTAAAAATAGCAACATGTCAAATATCATTGCAAAGAGATTTTTTGTTTACATATCACATTGGTGTTTCTAATTTTGAGTTGCATAACGGATATTTACCCATTTAGGCAATTGTAAGACATTGAAATCCGTTGCACAGATGAAAAAAACTTGCTTCTTTATACCAATAGGGTAATTTTAGATATAATTAAGTTCCAACCTATCAATTTTTACAGTACCACCTTGCATGCTTTTTGAAATAGTTTTTAGTAGAGTTGGGAAAGGATTGATTGCTTTTCAAATTCATGAATGGTTTTGGTTTATAACAATTTCATGTATTCCTTTTGAAATGATATGTAAATAATATAGATTTGATATGATGGCTAAATTATCACTCTTCACAAAGTGACTCAAACTGACCCAAGGAAAAGAATATCACCATCCATGGTCTTAAATAACAAACAAAGACTTGACCTGAATTATATGGTATAAAAGGCCTGCTGTCCCCCAGAAACCAGGTTGTCTTCAAAATTATTTCATATGTTTTTCAGTTTTTTCTACATTTACTTTAACATTCTTTATCCTTATTGATTTATTGTATTTTCTAAGGTTCAGAAATTTGAAATCTGTATTGAAAAAAGCACATTGTTACTTCATAACAATATGGTAATTTAAACATGTTAAAGGTGGAATACAATGTGGAAGTATGAAGATTTTTTAGCTCACCAGGCCTCTAGGTTACTCTTTGATGTCAAATTTTTACCAAGTTTTTTGCGAGTTTGCCTATTTTTCTTGAAAATTATAAAAGATAGATAGACCCTTTAAAAAACAAAAACTATCAGCAAGACAAGATCTTCAAACTAGTCAAATTTTGCTGTAATTGTTAGTACACTCTTTAAAGGAGTGATTGCCCTTAAATAACAATTTGTTTTACCCTTTTTGTGATTTCGGCAAAAATTGCAGAAGATAGAGAGAAATTGTAAACAAAATAATGATCAGCAATACAAGATCAACAAAAAAGAGATTTTTGTCATGAATTCTTTTCTAGTCCATAATGTTGGGAAGTGTCCATTGTTGAAGATGCACATAGACCTATGTTAGCGACACAGACTCTTAAGAATCCCTAGTTTCTGTTTTCTCTAATTCCTGTATTTAATTTGGATTATGATTATAAAATCTTATATTTTAGTGAAGTTCCAAGACTTAAACAGAGAATCGCAGGAAAGTCTTTACCTATAGAGAAGTTTGCTGTGTTTAAAGCCAAACGAGTCATTGAACAGGATTACACACTAGTTCTGCCAGCATTGGTAATTAAACTAATATGTATTAGATACAATACAAAGGTAACAAAGAAATAGGCCGGTAACAACTGTTGCCGGATAGTTTTTCTGCACGAGTAGTCAGGTGAAGGTCCGAGGCGATAGCCGAAGACCTTGACCTGACTACGAGTGCAGAAAAACTATTCGGCAGTTTGTTTCCGGCCTGTTTTTTGTTACTTTTGTTTTGTATCTGACTTGTACGACGTTTCAAGAAAGAAGTAGTACATTTTGCATGTAGAAGAGGTATCAAAATTTAACATATTCGAAACTTAAATGGCCATATACCAGTTAATGTAAGTTACAGTAAGACAGTTTAAACAAACTTTTTTTTCATTTCCCTTCAGCCTATAGTTTTTTCTAAAGAAATTTAAGAATCTAATAATTTCATAAAAAAAAAGAACCATGTCAAGTAAAAGATGAATGTCGTACACATTTGAGACTTTTGAAAATGCATCTTCGCAAGTAAGTAATGTATGAAAAAGATTTCAGAGGTAAGCAAGCTAACATTTGATTTTTATTTGGGGGAAAACGGAAAAGGGGGGGGGGGTTAAAATAAATTCAAAATAAACAGGCTTGATTCGTTTTTGTTGAAAACATGCAGGATGTGTCATTCCATTCCCCCATTCCGCCTTAAAAAATAATAAAAATCGTACGTTTGCTCCCAAATGTATAAATTCAATAACAATATAAAAAGAAAAGAATTTTCTATTTCATTAGTGAATGAAATGGTACGAAAAAATCGATTTTGTCTTGTTAAAATCACCCATATATAGGCATATATTTTGGATTTTTTTTATATAAATTATTCTTATAGGTTTTTATATATGTCTCTTATAGTGTTGGTCAGGATCAAACACGTGTCACAATATGATCCAATCGCAACTTACCGTCCAAAATTGGTGACATAAGTTGAATGATTTTCTTCAAGATTTGCTGCCTATTTGAACATGTATTACACGGACACTTTTTATTTATAGGATCAATCGTGCATTGGTGAGTTGATATGGATTTTATCTTTTGATTAGATTTGATTTTTTTATATATATTTCCTGTCTTTTTTATTGAAATATAAACGTCGGTACCAGCATTTCTTTACTTTCAGCATTGTCCAGAATACTATTCATTTCCATATATTGAAAAAAAAACCCAACATTTACGGACCGACCATTTAGCTTCAAAAGGGGGGTATGTTTTTTTTCTGAGTAAGAAAATGATTTAGTTTATCAACGCTATCACCCAAATATTTTTTTTTTCGAAATTAGCACTATTATATACGGTATTCGGAAAATCTGGAATCAGAACTTTATTTTGTCATCTGATTGACCACAATATATTTTTTCTCATAAAATTGGGGATCAGAATATTTTTTAGGAAAAAACATAACTCCCCTTTTGAAGTTAAATGGTCAATCCCTTAGTGTACTGATATGAATAGTAATATACTGGAATTGTTTGAAAAAAAAATAGTTATTGATGCCAGTGTAAATATTTTAATGAAAAAGACAAGAAATATGTCGGTGAAACAAAAAGTTCAAATCTAATTGAAATTTAAAGTGCCCATGAACTCACTGATCACGCACGAGTGATTCTATTCATAAAAAGTGTCCGTGTAACAACTAAAAAGTGTCCGTGTATCATCTAAAAAGTGTCCGTGTAACACCCGTTAATGTACTGTTTTTCTATAGCTCTGCTGGGGGCAAAGTCGTACAAACTTAAATAAAGCAAAACAAGTCATAGAACAGGATTGTCCACTTGTTCTGCTTACACTTGTCCACTCTCTCAGTAATAGCTCACAGTTCAACTTGTTTTTGTTGTTATTTTGAAATGCAGTGCCAAGCCAGGTGCCACCTTTAAATTTTAGGTCAGCAATTATTTCTACACTTTTAAGACACCTAGTCAAATATTTTAGTAGACTAAATTAGCCTTCATCTGTACAAATTAAATTGTATTTGTAGGAGCTAATATATGTTTGGAATGGCTTTTCAATACTGGGGAAGAAAGAGGAACTACTAAATCCTGTGTTGGAGAAAGTAGAGAAAACAGTGAATGACATAGTGAACTCAAAAGGTATGTTTTCTGCTAAGAATTATAAGGTGACTTTCTACTGGTTGATGTTGTTGTATATATCCAGCTGATTTGTCTATTGCTTATCAACTATTTCAAATTTGAGTTGCTCTGAAAATGCATTGAGAATTTTGAGATGGGAAAACTTTAAGGATTGTATCTTGTGGATCATATAGAAGTAAAACTAATTAATACATGCCCCTTCCCACCTTTAAATTCTATATTAGATTTTGCAATTTCAAGTGTCTGTAGTTTTTTTAACCCTAAGTTCACTTTGGATCTCAGATTTTACCTAAAAAATTTATAAGTAATTATTTGGAAATAGATAATAACCAAACTGTCATACAATGAATATGTACCAGACCTGAGGTAATTGAAAATTGAAAATTGAAAATGTAATTGATTATAAATTTGAAAGTGATTTAAGGTAATGTCAAATTGAGCAAATTTTCAGATACATGTAAGCTGTGTAATTGAAAGTAATAAATTTTATTACCTTCTTGCCACACAATTAAGATTTACTTTTCAACAGACATAATGCCAGGACAATCAATTTCCATTTTATATGTCACTCATTTTTATTTTATATAATCTTGCAAATAATTTTGGTGTCGTATATTGCTATCACGTCGTTGTCGTCGTCGTCTGAAGACATTTGGTTTCCGGACAATAACTTTAGTTTAAGTGTATGGATCTCTATAAAATTTAAGCAAAAGGTTCAATACCACAAAAGGAAGGTTGGGATTGTTTTTGGGGGTGATGGTCACAACCGTTTAGGAATTAGGGGCCAAAAAGGGGCCCAAAACAAGCATTTTTCTAGTTTCAGGAAAATAATTTCTGTATAAGCAATTCCACAAGATTCATCAAATATTATTTTTTTGGAAAAGGGGGAGGGTCAATTTTTTTCCTCAAGATTTAAGAAATTGTCAATTTTCCAAAGAAAAATTTGGGGTCACAATTTATTTTGCTAATTCTTTGTATATAGTCTGAAAACAGATTTACTAAGTATTGCGCAACAGCACAGTGTATTGCACAAAAGCAAGAAATCTTCAATTGAATATAAATTCAAATCATATAACCAATTTCAAGTTCTTTGACTACATTTATTCTGTGTCAGAAACCTATAATGTGTCAAATATTTAATTACAATCCAAATTCAAACCTGTATCAAGCTTGAATATTGTGTCAATTTTTGCCCCAATTGTTCAGGGTTAAACCTCTGCGGTCGTATCCAGCTGCGCTCGGCGAAGCAGTTTATTTCTTTTAATACAATGAAAATAATGCTTTATAGATTTTGTGTGTCAAAAGCAATCTTCTGGATTTTCTTTTATCTGGAATGCTCAAACCCAAATATTTGAAAGCAACAGATGTTCAAATGTGTAGAAAAGTTAGGAGCTGGAGCTGTATGTCCAAAAGGGACCTAAAAATAATAGCCAAATACATCAAAGTTCAACTTTGTCTGAGGGAATAATTTCTTTACTTATTAATGGGGAATTTTAGAAAAAGATGTTATAAATCATGTCAGTACTGAAGTGCTGACTATTGAGCGGATGATAATCACACGAAGTAACAGTCCACCAGCTGTGGTTTCTACCAAGTACTAGTAAATGAAAATAAACTTTGCAAATTTTGAAAATTTTGCATGTTCGAATAATTTTAAAGGAAAACTGTTTATTTTATGCTCTAATGTAGAAATAGGAAATATTTGTAGTTAATAAGTGCTTTTTCCTTTACTTATTTTTATTGTATGTTCTTTCCTGTGCCTGTCACTTATCAAGATTCAGAAGGAGTTGGATTAAGGTCTTAAAAACTAGTTTAGCATCACCACATATTTATGTACCTACTTGCGAGCTCAGCTGCTGAGTGTCTAAGTAGTTCATCTGTGAACACTGAGGTTCGAACCCCGCACAACAGTAGTATATCAGATTCGAAGTGCTGAAGAACCCTTGGTGGCCAAGTGGTTTAAGTAATTGAACTACTGTATCGCTAGCCTGTCAACACTAGTTTTTGAGATTGACATTTTGAATGTACACCTATCTATTGTTGAAGACTGAGTATTGACCTCTAGATGTCTTCTGATAATTGTTTTTGATTGATTGCTGTCTCATTAATGTATTCTCCCACATCCTCTTTTTGTCTCGCCTGCAACGGAAGTCGCAGTTTGGGAGACATTGGTATTACAATTGGCAGCAGCGACAGCGTAAACTATTTGTTTAAAGCTTTATATTTCAGAAGGTAGAAGACCTGGATGCTTCATACCTTGTATGCAAATACCTTATGTGTGAAGTTTCTGTCTGTTATATGTCCATTATCCTTGACCTCATTTTCATGGTTCAGTGACTGCTTGAAAAAATTCTTTTTTTTTTGTTACGTGAAATACTTACTTATTATGAGTAAAAGAGTAACTATATTTGGTATATGGGTTCCTTGCAATGTCTACATGTCAGTCAGGTAGGGTTCACCTGACCTTGACCTTATTTCATGGTTCATCAGTGATCAAGGTTAAAGTTAGGTGGTCAGGACCGTATTTTAGATACTATAAGCAAAAGGTCAAATATATTTGGAGTATGGAATGATTGTAAGGTGTACATGTCCATCTGGCAGGATCATCTCACCTCGACCTGATTTTCATGGTTTAGTTTTTGTGGTTTTATCTATTTCTCAGATACTGTAAATTCAGAAATTATTGCGTGCATTTATTATTGCGATTTTGTCATTTTAGACTAAAATGCGATTTTAATTTTTGCGATATTGAGAAAAATCCTGTTTAATTCATATAACAAATTTCATAACCGTGTCGCATTTTTCGCAATAATAAAAACATCGCAATAATTTCTGAATTTACAGTAACAAACCAATAGTGTCACTATATTTGGTGTAAGTTATTGTCAGGTGTACATGTCTGTCATCTGGCATGGTTCATCTGACATCGACCTCATTTTCATGGTTCATTGGTCAATGTTTAGATTTTGTGGATTGATCTGTTTCTCAGGTTCCACTAGCAATAGGACCACTATATTTGGTGTATGGAATGATTGTAAGGTGTACATGTCTGTCTGACATTGTTCATATGACCTTGACCTCATATACATGGTTCATTGGTCAATGTTTAGATTTTGTGGATTGATCTGTTTCTCAGGTACTTTTAGCAATAGGACCACTATATTTGTTGTATGGAATGATTGTATGGTGTACATGTCTGTCTGGCATGGTTCATCTGACCGTGACCTCAGTTTCATAGGACATTGATAATGTTAAGTTTATGTAATACTTCTAGTAAAACCTTCATGTTACAGACTTTCAACATGAATTCAATGATAAGTAAAACAGATTAGACATTTCAGGGTGTGCACTCTTGCTATTTAAATATATCAATGTTTTGAAGATGTTCTTTTAATCTGCACTTAACCAACTATTTCATAATTTTTTAAATACATAATATAAGTATTGGGAAGTCTGTGTGGTTGAAAAGTTTCAGTAGGAACGAACACTTAAAAAAACAGGATGTTATGTCAGAATATTAATCTTCCTGGAAAACAAGTACTTATATATATTATAAGTTGACATTTTTGTTTAATAACAGTATTTCCATTAGTTCCTTATATGAAATTATATTTGCTGAATATAGCTTCTACTACAAAAAAAAGTAAAATCACAAAAATACTGAACTCCGAGGAAAATTCAATCGGAAAGTCCCTAATCACATGGCAAAATCAAATGACAAAACACATCAAATGAATGGACAACAACTGTCATATTCCTGACTTGGTACAGGCATTTTCAAATGTAGAAAATGGTGGATTGAACCTGGTTTTATAGCGCTAAACCTCTCACTTGTACGACAGTCTTATCAAATTCCGTTATATTTACAACGATGCGTGAACAAAACAGACATTATAAATAGAATAGTCAAAATATGGGTACAGCAGTCATCACTGAGTTACAATATCAAAACAAACAATTATTTACAAAAAAGAACAAAAGCATCTATCAAATTAAAAACCACATTCATTGCTTCGCGTGTCTGACGTCAGAAAATGTAAACGTCATATAAGAAGAAATTTTGTCATTCAATGTTTATTCAAAACAATTTTATAATTTCACATGGGGAATGTTGGTATACAGGGTTAAAAAATCAAAAGTTATGCTAGAATTAATTTCAGAAATAGACCGAGATTTAAAATTGTCCAGAAGTTCTTTAGAATTTTTAAGAATCCACATATGGTTAATACCACTACGGGAGTAAAATAAATTTGTCACCCACACACTGATTAGGATATTTATCCACTCACAGATATACAAAACGATTCTTTGATTAATATTGCTGTATCTTAAAATGTACTCGTATCCAACTGTTACTGTTTAAACATAATATATTTATTGTATATATTTTTGATATTGTACTTAATTATATAATTGCTGTCATCTTGAAATTTTGTATATTGTAATTATTTGGAGAGGATTATGTTAAGTTGTTATAACTTGTATCCGATCCTATTGTTTATTTAGATAATAAAATATTTTTAAACGAAACTCAAAGATAAAATTTAAATTTTTCTGTGTATTTTGAAATGATAAAAATATGAATTATCAAGAGAGGATAAATATTGAATTCAACAGGGCAAAGTGGTATAATCTGTTTCTCATATGATTCAATACAAAATATAGAGTGCAATATTTTGATTAGATATATGGTAGCCAATCATATTTTGTTGGAGAGGAGAATGTTTTTTTTCTTTCTTTTTTTGTGGACAAACTATTTTGTTTTTCCTCGATTTTAATCAAATACAAACTAGTTTTTGTCTCGCCTTCGACATAAGTCGCACTATGTGAGACTTAGGTATTACTATCTGGAGGAGGCAGTGTAAACTATTTGTATAAATCTTTATATTTCAGAAGGAAGAAGACCTGGATGCTTCATATCTTGTATACAGATCATGCAGATACCTAATGTTACGAAGTTTCCATCTGTCATATGTCAATTGTCCTTGACCTCATTTTTATGGTTCAGCAACTGCTTGAAAAAAAATTATTGTTTTTTTGTCATGTGAATTTCTCACTTATTATGAGTAATAGGATAACTATATTTGGTATATGGGTTCCTTGCAACATCTACATGTCCCGCCAGGCAGGGTTCACCTGACCTCGACCTAATTTCATGGATCAGTGATCAAGGTTAAAGTTACGTGATTAGGATTGTTTCTCAAATACTATAAGCAGTAGGTCAATTATATGTGGTGTATCGAATGATTGTTATGAGTACATGTCAGTATGGCAGGTTTCACGGACTTTGACCTCATTTTCATGGTTCATTGGTCAATGTTAAGTTTTTGTGTTTTGGTCTGTTTTTCAAGTACTATAAACAATAGGTCAATTGGAATGATTGTAAGGTCTACATGTCTGTCTGGCATGTATCATCTGACCTTGACCTCATTTTCATGGTTCATTGGTCAATGTTAAGTTTTTGTTTTTGGTCTGTTTTTCAAGTACCAATAGACTTAAGAATCCAGAATTTTTTTACACAATTTCGGCCATTTTGAGATGACTTAAAAGTTGAGCCCCTTTTTCCAAACTGATGAAATTATTCACACTAGATTCATAACATCAACAAACTTGTGTTGACTGTTTCATTGCATTAACTTCATGAATTTTCTCAACCTTTTTCTTAAAACTTTCAACAACAGTTTATGGAATGCAACAGCTTAAAATTGAAATGATTTTAATGACTCAAAATGGTAAATTTGTCAGACGTTGCTAACATATCTTTCGGTTTTGAAGACGAATTTAAAATTGGAAGTTTCATGATGATACTAAAGTACAAGTAATTCTTGATTCATTCTGCTAATCAAATTGACAGGAAATCAAGGGATTTCTTATTATAATACCGTTAAATGTGTTTGAATATAACAGATAATAATTGCATTTGTTTAATTTAGTATGAAACCATTTTGCATTTTATGATTAATTGTCAGATCTGGTGAAGACAATTTCACGCATGGGCATTACATAATAAATAAAGCACACGTTTGACTCGTGAAAAATTACTTTTTTCTACGTAAATTAAATCAAGGATTTATATAGTAAATATATATCCTTGATTAAATCAAGTTTTAATTTTAAATCAGAATTGTTGATTGTCTTTGTTGAAAAGTAATTAAATAATGAAGAAAATTGTCATGGAATTTCAATTTCTCTATGATATTAGTTCTGAGCTTGTGATCACTGTCAGGTAAAAAGTGATTAGCAATCATTAACCTATATTTTCCAAGGTGTAACTAGTAATATGGTTATTAGGATAGCCCTCAGGATTTTCATACTATACTGGAGTGGCAGTTTTATTACAAGAAAGGGATAACAAAACAAAAACAAGTGCAAAATGGCGATAAAGAAACCCGATCTCAATGAAATGACCAAATTTTTTCTGTAAATTCCAATCTGCTGTTTAGGACAAAAAGCTTTCAGTTTAGGACATGGCTGGCTAAAATGACCATTTCCAGACCTTTGCTAATAGTAATAGGTCAGCTATATTTGGTGTATGGAATAACTGTAAGGTGAACATGTCTGTCTGGCAGGTATATATAATCTGACCTTGACCCCAATTTCTTGGTTCATCAGTCAATGTTAAGTTTTTGTGTTTTGGTCTGTTTTTCAATTACCATAGCAAAAGGTCAACTATATTTGGTGTTTAAATAAATTGTAAGGTGTATATGTCGGTCTGACAGGATTTATATGACCTTGACCCTCATTCTTATAGATCTTTATTAAATGTTAAGTTTATGCGATACTTTTAGTAAAACCTTTATCTTAAAGACTTTCAACATAAAATCAATGGTCAGTAAAGCAGGCGAGACATTTCAGTGTGTGCATTCTTGTTTCAATAACATATTATTTTTTCCTCTAATTTTTAATGGAAACACACATTTTTTTCACTTTCTTCTGAATAAAATTATTTTTTTCCAGCAGGCGAGAATCAAACAATTTATTATAAAACAACATGCCCCCTCCCAAGAAAAAAAAAGAGTAATGGTTGATATCTAATATATCTAACTAGTCAGAACCAGTTTAAATGCATAAAGAGTAAGAGAAACAAAATCACATTATAATCTTTTGATTATCTGTGATCTGTAATCAACTCGATAGATTTCAAACGAATCCTTGAAACTTTCACAGAATGCTTGTTCATAAATTGAAATTGAGCACCTCCCATCATGAAGTGAAACACATTTTAAAAAAAAAAAGGTTTCTGCCTTCATTGCTATTGTACCTTGCCATATTTGTTCTAACTAGGTTATACTTCTGCTATCTTAAATATCCTATGTTTTCTTAATAAATAAATTTGGGTGATTAAGCATTCTTTATATGCCTGCTTTAAGCCAGGAGCCTGTGATTCAGTGGTATTTGTTGATTCATGTCTGTCATATATGTTTTTCTTAAATTTTATTGTTATGAATTAGGCTGTTAGTTTTTTCGTTTGAATTGTTTCACATTTCATCATGCCTGTCTTGAAAGTCAGCTATGCAGTATAAGTTTGCTAATTGTTGAAGGCTGTATGGTTCCCTATAACTGCTTGCATCCAATTCATTTGGTCTTTGGTGGATCTTCGTCACATTGGCAATCCTACCACATCTTATTTTTAGCATACTATATAATATATATATTTCTTCCAACTGATTGATATCCTTTTCTATTGAATCTGAGTATACCATATTCAGTGTTCTTCATTGCTATTACATTCTTTCATTGATTCAAGATAAAGTCAAAGTAGATTTTTGTATTTTATATTGAAAATGATTGAACAAAAATATATATTCACATGCAGTATTTAAAAAAATTCAATTATAAACTCAAGAATATTATGTAATAGCGATCAGATAAATTATATTTGCTTCAGTTCCAGATGCAGTGATTTGCAATTGTTTGTTTTATAAGCATGAAAGACTCTATAAGAAACTCGCATTTCTTTAAGAAAAATGTTTATGAAGGATTCGTTGAATGCAATAGAATAATAATTTAAGATTTTAAAGACTTAATAGAAATTTTTGTTGGAATCAACTATTCTTCTCTTTACTCATGTTTTGATTATTGATTAACTTTTCTAATGTAAATTTTCTAATGAATCTGAATTTACAATACATTTTTCTTCAGTAAATCATTGTACTTTCTATATTGTAAAATGTTTGTTACAACTAATAATGGTTTTACTTAGGTACTATGGCATGAAATAATTTCATGATTTAGGATTTAGTAATCTTGTATCTGTTAAAAATGAGGGGACTCAGAATTCACTTATTTTAAACATCAAGGATTTTGATAGTTAGTATTAAAACAAGTTTACAATAAAAACCTTGTAAACTTTAAAGAAGACAAACTTTCTTTTAGTAACTGAAATAAAACTTTTCACCACACAATATCACACTGAAAACTGTTAATTTGAATATTAAGATCCAAATGTTTCACTGATACACATGTAGTGACAGTTCATGCTGCAATAGTACTGATAGTGTGATGTGATCTTGGAAACACAGTAGCTTGTTTATTTTGTTTTTCACATCTGAACATTTTCATCAGAGCTTTTTGGATCTGTCTGTTTAACACGGCATAGATTATAGGATGACAAATAAGATGTATCCAAGCAACGTAAACTGCAAGAACAGGCACTTTTGGATCAAATTTTTGTCCAGAAGGGTCCATGAGTTCAACCAGAAAAAATGGAACATATAGGACCGTAAACGCTGTCAGAATTGTTATGATTGTTACAGGCATTTTAGTCGGTGGCGTAACTTGAGATTTCGATGGTCTTACCGTAGACACTCTACTTGGTCTTACTTTCCTCCTTGTTGAAACAACTTTCCATATAATAGCAATATAGCAGTACACTAAAGGAGGTACCGAGATACTGATTGAAAAAAAATTGAAAAATTTTGTGAAACTGTCTTGCGCCAAAAATGGATGACAGATGAACCTTGTAGGATCGTAGAGTAATTTTCCCCAAACTTCAGTGCATGGAAGTAATGTCAAGATGAAGTAAATAAACCAGGAGCCAGCTAACATCCCAATGACTTTTTGGTTTGAAGTATAAATTTTCCTGTATAGGTCCAAGTGTACTATGAGAAAGTACCGATTAAAAGATATCTGTATGATAGCAATGATTTCTGTTCCAAGTAACGCATAGGTAATATAACCAGTAAATCTACACACTATAGTTGTATGCAGCATGGCTGAATCAACAGTGAATGATTGATATGCAATATAAGTTAAAGAAAATCCACTTGACAAACAGTTGATGAAAGCGAGATTGATAATGAAAATGATATAAATGTCTTTGTACAGTCGAAACCGAAAAATAGCGATTAATGTCACAATATTGGCAAAAAATCCCAAAATTGAAAAACTGGTGCCTAATATATTATGTATCAGACGTATGTCCTCAGGAACTGTGAAATTATTTTCCATTTTTTTCTATTATATCTGGTTTTGAAACTTTCAATGCGTTGAAAAAATATTCCTTAAGATAATCCTTTATAATGCTTAAGTAGATTTTAAGCTATATATTCTGAATAACTTTCTGTTAGAAATTTGAATGCATTATTATATAAATCTCTATTCCTGCAACACTATAGATGTATGAGAGCTAATGGACTTTTATCTGATTAATGATTTTTATGATATTTGTAATGAGATAATTTATGAAATAGGTAGGGCTTATGTAGATGATTATCCAATGACACTTGATATTTATATATGATGAGCATCAAGGAAATGTTTTGATCTACCGGGTTTTGTCATTTGAAGGAGCTAAAATATTTAAAAATTTTTTGTCCTAAAGATAAAGTTCAAAAGTATTCTCAGTTTTAAATATTCTTTGAACCTGTAGCAACTTTTTTTTGAACTCAATACAGGTGATGAAATGAGTATGTTCACGAAGGGTTAAAATTGTCCCTCAGATTTTAAAGTTTTTTAAATCAGGTCAAAATACTACAAATTTCATATAGAAATAGTTGTGATATTACTATTGATGCAAAATAACTTATTTTTGGCACATCACATTATAGATAACGAAGTGATTACCCCTTAATACTGCATAATGTGTGTTGTACTGCCAATTTTGGTCATATTTCACCAAAATTTATAACTTTTTTTATAATAATTTACTTCGACCAAAACTCCTGATCATGAAAATGTTAATGTCCAGGGATTCATTATAATGATTGGTACCTTTTGGTTAAAGAACATTTCAGATCGTTGGTTGCGGACAAGATTTTCTTAAAGCTTTTATATCCGAAAAATGCAAAAAATCATCGTATTTTGACAATATATTCAAAATGTGCTGAATTTGGAGCCCATAATGTGCTCTAATGGGGAAATTTGTTTTATCAGCAATAAAGCTTTTTGAAATAGATCAATTAAAGAAACAAATTATGGCCTTTTTGATGTTTTATGATAAAGCTGAAATTCAAGGCAATATTTGGCCAAAAGTGAACCTTGTCCTTTACATTTTATTATGTTACCATCTTAGACATATTAATCTATAGCATATGATGATGAGAAATTGTATTGGCCTCCATTTTTCAACTAGGGGCCTCGGTGGCCGAGTGGTCTAAGTAGTTACTACTGTAATCACTAGCCAGTCAACACTGAGGTTGTGAGTTCGAACCCCGCTCGTGCAGGTGCACTCGAATCCAATCTTAATGGACTAGGATTGTCAGTTTTGCTATTGAAGGTCAGTGGTTTTCTCCGGGCACTCCGGCTTCCTCCACCAATTAAAACTGGACGCCACGAAATAGCCCAAAAGTGGTGCTTAAAAGTGGCGTTAAAACACCAAAAATCAATCAATCAATCAATCATTTTTCAACTATGTTGTAGGATATAAATTCTATGTTAACTAAATTTTAAAAAGCATAAATTTGAACAAAATTGTTAATTACTGGCTTTGTTTTGTGACATCATGAAGAAGCCCAAAACTTATACGAGAAAGACTGAAAAACATTAATATATGTGATTTTCATGATAATTCTTTATGAGCAAGTTCATTGGTATGCAAGTAGCTTTTAGAATATTGGGAAGAGTCATGGGTTCAGCAAATATATTACCAGTGTAACAGATTTTAGCTGTCAACAGACTTACTCATTGTTAATTCTGGTAAAGGTTTACAGCCGTTTTGTGACCTATATGTTTAGTTGCTAACTTCTACATCATTTGGTCTCTGGTGGAGAGTTCTCTCATTGGCAATCTTACCACATCTTATTTTTATATTGATAAAATTTGTTGAGTTTTCCTCAAATGTCTGTTTTGGAGATCTAAGTCACCTTTAAAGATGCAAAAATAAGGTTTTTTTTTTCATTGAAGATTTGTAAATTAGTTATATTCACATATGATATACAGTCCACAACCATAATTGTGAAACACGTGAATTTTGTATACCTTGAACCAAATAAGGATATGTCATACTTTATTGTAAGGAAGTTTGACCCACTTTATTATGGTGTCAAACCTATTCGTTCTTGGAAAGATGCAAACATTAAAAATTAGGATTTATGAAAGTCTATAAAATCAATTACAACCCTCCCCCCTCAAACTCCTATAACAAAAACAGTCTGAATGAACTTACAAAAATGTGTTGATGGACAGTGTTGTGTTTTTTGTAGTTGACATATTAGTATGTGTATTCTTAAATAGTATCTGATCACTTTTAAACAATTTTAAAAAACCTGTTATCAGGTTAATGGAAAGTCCTTTAATTTCACTTAATAGTACTTAAAAGGAAACAATGTATTGATAAATAGATCAATAAACTATTGTTAAGTAATTTTTTTCTCTTAAACTATGATAAATTTGCATGTTAGACTGACATTATAAAGCCTGTTAAAATTTTTGATAGTCCATAGCTTTACAAATATTATCAATAAACCATGTTTACTATAGTTTAATTATATATCCCATGTGATTTTAATATTGATATAGTGTGTTTGTAAGACATTTAATGTTGCATATATTTATATATCATCGTCAACATCCTATTTTTAAGTACAGGTGATTTTACAAAAAAAATTAGGTTTGGTTGGTACTTATGTAAGAACCTAGGGTAAATTATTGATTCACAACTTTTCACAATTCCTTCCCATTTTATTTTCAAATATTCAACCCTTTCTCATTATTGTGTTACTTAAACTGTGTGTTTTCTTCATACATGCAACATTTTAAAAAAAATTTTTGCTGTTACAATCAATTTTGATTTTACAAGATTACCAGGCTATTATCAACATGGTTTTACAAGATAACAAGGCTACCTTGGTTATAGACAGATTCTACCTTGTGATAACTTCTGCTCAAGAAATAATAGTTTTGATGTTACTGCTGGTGGAGCTTTCCTCCCCAAGAGTATCACCAGGCCAGTAGTTTGCTCTTCTGTGTTGACAAGAATTGATAATGATAAATGATATGGTAATATTGATAAATTATCTGTTTACAAAACTTTGAATTGTTCGAAATACTAAGGATTGTCAACCCCCGGAATAGATTACCTTAGCTGTATTTGGCAAATCCTTTTTGGATTTTTTGGTCCTCACTGCTCTTTAACCCCGTACTTATGTACTTTTAACATTTTATATTTGAGCTTCACTGATAAGTCTTTTATGTATACAAAACGCACATCTAGCATAAAAAACATTAAGCTTGGTATATTCGATGAATTTATTTTTCAGGTAAATTTAGGTATCACAGTTAGGGATTTTGAACCTTTGCTGCAGTTGTTGAATGTAATGTGCGTCTTCATTCTGTTGCCCATTGCATAATATTTTTATTTTTTGTGAAAAAATCAATGGTGTTTGGAATCAAATTGATTCAATAGAATATAGAAAATGGAAATAGGGAATGTGTCAAAGTATTGAAGTTGGTCGTTATGATAATATTCCGAGAGAAAATTGTTTATGTGAATGCTGTAAAATGTGTGTTATTGAAGATGAATACCATTTTGTTCTTGTTTGTCCAGCTTATAGATCTGTACGAATACAATTTTTACCAAAGTATTATTGTTCTTGGCCTTATAATCACAAACTGTTGTATCTACATGTACTACAAGCGTCTAGTAAGTTTCTTACTATCAAATTATGTAATTATGTAAAAACTGCATGCAATATTCGATCTCATTTGGTTTCATAATTTTTCATGTCATAATATTATACTATTGTTCCAGTAACCAAACAAAATGTTTGGTTACTGGAACAAAGCAGAAACTATCAATTCAGACTTATCAACCAAACTTGATAATAAATTCAAAAGTATTACAAAATTCTTCATGTGAAAAATTATTAGGTGTTAAAATTGACAGCACACTTAGCTGGAGAAATCAAATTGACCAAGTTTGTGCTAATATATCATCCAGAATATACCTTCTTTCTAAAATAAAGAAATTTTTAGATATAAATGCAAGGAATACATATTACAATGGGTATATTCTGCCCCTGATTGACTACTGCTGTATTATTTGGGGTGAATGTAAAAATGAAGGGATAACAAGAATTTTAAAACTCCAAAAAAGGGCAGCAAGATTAATTCTAGATGCAGATCCTTTATCCCCCTCAGCCCCCTTATTTAAAGAACTTGGGTGGATGACAGTTGACAATAGAATCAAATACCACAAATATTTACTTCTATATAAATGTATGCGTATGGAAGCTCCAATGTACCTAGTTCAAAAGTTTAAACTGAAATCAGATAATAATCCTCACTCCTTGAGAGGTGTCACTCAAGGTAATATGATAGTTCCTAAGCCAAAAGCTGAGCTATTTAAGAAATCTTTTGTTTATTCTGGATCAGTGTTATGGAATGGACTACCACACAAAATGCGTAAAGCTCAAAACACTTATACTTTTAAACAAAGTATCAAGAAGTACTTAACACAGTCCTGATAAGATTATGTTTTCTACAATGGATTTGTATATTCTTTTATTTTTATTTTTATTTGATTTTTTTGACTACATGTGCATCTTGAACAGCCTTATATCTTATCATGTTAGTAATATTACATTGAACTAATTGACTGTAAATTAACTATGTGTAAATATCTATTTTTGATTGTATTATAATTTGTATGTGAGGGCCTCAGGGAAGATTAGTTTATTATAACTAACTGAGTTTACCCTCTTTAAATAAAGAATTTATTATTATTATTATTATTATTATTGTTCTCTGCTGTCTTTCCATGTTTTATATTATGTAATATATGTTGTTAATTTTGCCATAGCATGTTTATAAGCTTATGCAATAAAGATTCGTTCATTCATTCATTCAAATAGGCAACAATTCGACAGAAAACATATTTCAAAAGCAATGAACAGTTCTCTCAAAGATGTCTCTGAGCATTCAAAACCATTTTATGTGTTGAAGATGTTCGCTACTCTATTTCAAAATAACAAGCTTTTTAAAAGTCTGTTATAAATTGATAGTACATAAATAACAGAACTAAAAAAGCAGAAAAAAATGCAAAAAGGTCTGTGTCCCTGTTTCTGAGATATAAGCCATTAAAAATTTGGCGGGAAATGATTCTCTCTAGATTTTCCATACACTTAACATTGGTACCTTTTTTCTTTCAAAAATTATGAAAAATTAACAAGGATATCATAAGATTTTCAAAAATTGCTTTTTAAACTATATGTAATATTATGAAAAGAAAATAAGGGGTTAGCGGGCAAAATTTTTCAATGGCACCACATGAATATATATAGAAACAGTGAATACTGAATATCTGACTAAAAGTTGAAAACATGATAAGCAAATATTCTTAACCAATATTTCTACCATTGGTAAATTTTTCCTAAAGATTGTTTCAAGAGCAATTTGGGAAAAGTTTACTGAATCAAGCTGTTTCACATGAGCAATTAGATTTCAACAGCTTAGAATATTTTAAGTAGCTTCATGATAAAAAGCTAAATGTTACAATTATATATATAGAAATGATTACTAAGAAAGTTGTAAAACCATGATTACTTTATAATTTAATTTGCTGCTTTTTTTTTTTACAGATGACAGATTATATTATGCTGATGATTACTGTTTAGCCTTATTGTTGAAGGGAGTATGTTTGAAACACAAGGGAAGTCATTTCCAAGCAGAACAGTGTTTTACAGAAATTCTTACATAGTGAGTTAATATCTCTTCTTGACAATTTTCTAAAATCTTATTGTATTGTGATAAGGTGCTTGCCTTTATTGCAGGAGTTCTTACTCCTAGGATGATATTAAGTGACACTGTTAAAGTTCTTAATCAACTTATTGAAGTTTTTGGGTATGTTCCTTGTGCAAATGTTGGAATGTCTACTTATATATGCAGTTTCTGCTTCACGAAATTTGTAAACACTGGACACTTCAATTTTTACACATCAGAACTAATTATAGTACAAGTGCTGTCATTGGTCAAGAATGATATAGTCAGAGTGGACATGACTTTTATTTATTGGTACATGACACAATGCTGTATACACAATTTTCTGTCTTAATCTGCCAAGGGTGAAGATCAGGGGGACCGGATCGATTTTTCTGGCTAGCAAAGATGTTTTAAACACACAAAAAAAAAAAGAAAATACATTTAGAGAGAAGTATGTGGTTTTTAGCCTAGTATCTTAACCGTATGGAGTCTACAAAATTGTAAATAAATTCAACAGAGACTACCAAAGATCTGCATTAAAAACCTAATTCTTTAAGGGACAATAAAAAAACTTAAGTTATCAACAAAGATAACCACTGGCTTGGATATGATTTAGTATTGATTCAAATTTTTCTTTTCTAAGAAATAATTTGTGAAAAAGTTAACATTCTTATCCTTGTTGTCAAATTGAACTAGGTTATTTCTTACTTATTTGTTCAAACCTAACATGCATGGTGTATAATAGATTGGTTTCGATACGACGTAACTAGAGTTTGAGTTATTTCCCTTTGCCACCATTTTGGAGGAGTAAATGGTTGATTTTCCTATTTGACTATGCATGTACAAACTAGTCTGATGAAAGATCATAACTAGATTGTAGTTGTGAATCATGCCAGGCTGAAAGAAATTAAAATTGTTCAGAAAACAACTGTTTCCAAGCCATCAGTATAACAAGTTGAATTCTGCTGATTTATGAAGGAATTTTTGCACTTAGACCTCCAACATGGTGACAAAGGGAAATAACTCTTAATCAAATTTTGTCAATCAAAACCTATCCATTCAAATGCAAATTGGGAATATTGAATGGTGTATTTTTCAAGGAGTGGATCAGGAATGGTGCAGTGGAAACTGTAGTAATTGCTAGCTTACACACATGTTATGTACCAGTCACTATATTATATTAGGTGAAGTAAATGTTACAGTTTGTGACATTTTTTGTATTTTACTATTTTGCAGTGAAAAACAGATAAAACAAGATACATTCCTAATACCATATGCCACAGTAGAACTAGCCATGTTGTTTCTGTTAGAGGAAAGGCTAGATGATGTTAAAAAGTTCCTGGACAGAGCCAAGTATGTTTTCATTTTCATTTATAAGTTAAATGTATCTGCATAAGTTAATTTGTGCAGCTTATAAATTTACTGAAACCAATTTGTGATGGTGACCATAAAACTTATATATGTAGTGTTGATTTTAGTCTTTCTTACTCATAACTGTGTTTGAGCAATTTATATGTAAGAAGTACACTCCTGTTAATGTAGTCTGATTAGTGTGAATATGCACGAGCATAATGTATTAACTGAAATATGTAAAGGCCATGGGATGGAGCAGAGGGTATGTTACTGCTGGGAAATGGGAAATTTAAAATTGAAAAGTTGAAATCATCACATTTGTAATAGATTCTAGTTTCAAGTCATCCACCACCTGATTCAATATCGAGGAAAAAAATATATATGAAAAAGTCCTACTTTCTGTAGTAATTCCCTAATTTCAAGTTCACTGGGATGTATGAGATGTAAGCACTCATTGAAATGTTTATTATTGGGTGACAGAACATCATCAATATATCTGAAATTGAAATTAAAGAACTTTACAAGATATTTTTCTTTTTGTCTTTGAAAATGTTATGTATGAAATCTGAATTGTACGAGTACAAAAATAAGTTGGCCAGTAGTGGTGATCAACCAGTATTCATTGGAATACCACTTGTCTGCTGAAAAAATAATCCAACAAACTCAACAAATATTTTGTTGATCAAAAAGTCCAGCATTTTGATGATATCTTCTTTGGTGTGTTTGTTGTGGTAATAAGTATGGTTCTTCACTAAGTAAGATTTTTCATGACTGAAAACAAGGAATTTGTACCTACGTTTCCCTTTTTTTGTAGAAAAAGCTCTGTTCAATTGAGCATGGGGAAAAGTAGTGTAAAGAGGTTTTGATATTTATGCAAAATTGTAAAGAATATGATTGAAGATTTTAGAGAAGATCTTTTGAAAGATGTTTGTTGAACATTGGGATGACCTGGCTACATATCATTCTATAGTTTGCACTTCTGTAGATATAGCCAATGCAGTTTCCCATAGAAATTCCTTTTACGACAAAAACTGTGCCACTTTTACAATGAAGTTTCGTAAGAAATTATATTCTAGAATGGAAAGTTCATATGCACTACTAAGGTCAAAACATAGGGCTGTGTGGCATATTTTCAACATTTATATGCTCGGATCTTCTACGAGTTTAAACTTATACAAAAATTCGGTACTACCCCTGCCTCCACTTTGGGTCTTCCTCAGAATTTACTCGACAGCCATCCATGTGTATTTATACTGGTAACATTCCCAAGTTATGACTCTATGAAATGAAACATAGAGTTCATATCTGGGAACCAGTACGTAAACAAAACAAAATATATATGAATATTATATATCTCCCCAAAATAGGTGTGGTTTGTGAAACAGCTGTATTTACAAAGTGCAACCTTTAGTAGGATTTTTTGTGAAGTTTAAATCAGTTGAAGAGGAAATCAATGATATTTGGTATGCAGTTGTGTCAGTATTAGTACATCTCATATCAATGAAGATTATTGAGCTCTGTCCCCTCAGTCTTGGTCTATTAACTTTGAAACTTTTGCATTATTTACATGTTTGTAATTAGTTCAGTTTAAAGGTCACCACCTATACTAAGTCAATGATATTTGGTATGTAGTTATATCAGCATTAGCATATCTCATTTTCAGAAAGATTATTTGGCCCTGCACCTTCAGACATGAATCATTGACTTGAATGTATTGCATTGTTAACATATTAAAAAGTATTGCCGTTTTAATTTCAACTTTTACATTTTACTATCAAAATTACATACAGGCAGGAAATATTTCTGTGTCAACATTTTCTTTTAAAAGACATGATGAAAATACATCTTTGAGACAGCTTCTTGTTTACTATATGTATGCTTGAAAATTATATAACTCCCAGTACAGATGTTAACAAAAATCATATCTATTTTTTTGCTTATGTGTATTAAAGTGTATTTTAATCACAGAAGACATAGTTACTTCATTCTCTGTGTTTGGCAAGAACATTTTGGCTCTCCCATTAGCAAAAATTGTCATGAAAATAATCAAAAGGTGAAAATTATGATTTATATTCTGTCAATTTTTCTGAATTATGCTGAATTTCAATCTTTCAAAATAAGCATATATTTTGAAGCCTGATTTACATAATATGACACAAAGGAAAGTATAAATAGGAACATCATATATGTCATTAAAACAGCAATCTGAAAGCACAAGACAATAACAAAAAATAAGTTTGTAAGATTACTCATTTTTTATTGACTTTCAGAAAAAACTACAAAGGATATTTGTTGGAATCACGACTACATTTTCGAATCCATGCTATACGTCTACAGATGAACTCCATGCAGAGTAGTGATAGTAGCAGTAACAATTCTAGTCAAGTATTAGAATCACCAACTGATGATATACCTTCATCGTCATTAGAACATACAGAATCGATAGAATCAACCAATCTATAATTGTTTTATAGCTTTAATTTATTTTTGAATTCAACACTGTGTTCAAATTTCTGTGATAAACATCATGACATAATATTATTGCTCTGCTCACTTTATTGTTACTTCTAATTGTGTTTTTTATTTTTAAGTTTAAGCATTTTTTTTGTATTTTCTTTTTATATTTATTATTACTGTTGTTCTAGTATTTATAGTTGTTTTATAAATTTTTCCAAGTCAACATTTTTTTTTCAGTAACCCCTATTTCAGTCAAAAGGGTAAGCAACATATTTTAATTTTTTCAGTGCATCGTTATTTTAACTTTTACTTTGTAGATGTACTCCCTGTACACAAGATTTTGGGCTGTTTTTGCTGATCATTCACTCTTAAAAAAGAATTACATAGCAGAGATACTTTAATTTACCATACACCACTGCATTAAGGGATAAATCTTGATTCCTGTCATGTATTTCTACTGTTGCAGTTAACAGTCCATTAAATGCAAACCAACAATTGTTGTTATTCTACAGGGATGCACAATCATTTTTACACCTACAATAGTAGAGGACATTATGTTTCTGGTCTGTATGTCTGTTTGTCTTTTGGTCAGTCCTAATTTAAGTTAGTTTGACCATCAAATCAACTTGAAAGTTGGTACATATGTTCATCATGAAGCAGACATTTTAAAGTGTATGCCAAAGTAGGGTTTTGACCCAGATTCCACAGTTCACTGAACATAGAAATGTGATAGTGCAAGTAGGGCATGTTGTCTTATGGACATATACTTGTTCCTTCATAAGTTCCTACCCTGTTGAAATACATCAAAGAATTAGAAAACTTATTTTAGTATAAACTCAGGGAATACTTAAATGAATTGTTTTTTATCATTTTTTGTTTGCCATTTGATCGTTAGATTTTAAAATAAAAATGCACATTAAAAATATTGTATAAGGCAAATTTGCTTATTATAGATTAAGAATAAATTGCATATGCACATTTAAAAATATCAAGAATAAGGCACATATGCACATTATAAAATAATGAATAAGGTTCATAAAGTTAACTTCTATCTAGTCATCTGCCATTCTCCAAAGGACTGCCTAAATTTTATTATTTAGGATTTTTTTGTTGGAAAAAAAAAATTTCAGTTTGTTTATGTCAATGTCCACTACTAAATATTTGGAAAGGCTTGCATAGTTATTTCCATCTCATTAACATCAAAATGTTATTTTCATATTCTCTGTCATCTGAGGTTATGATAGAACTTAAGAAGGAATGAAGTCAATTGGATTAAGTTTCAATTTTTAGCTATAAGCTGTTAAGTAAAGAATTATCCTTCGACGAAATCAAAATTGAATCTACCATTATTTAATATAAGTTGAGCCTTTCCATCAGTTCTTGATAAATCAAAGATGAAATTCTACAATCGAGCAATTTTTTTGTAAAGACAGGTGTATGAAAGTCTTGATATTAACTTGATTTGGCCTAGTGTTTTTACACTTAGTATTTTTTTTAATCCACCATAAAATGTTGTTTGTTTTTTTATTGAGGAATGAAGTCTATTCTTTTTTTCCCCAATTATTTTTTTATTTGTTATTTGAATATAGAATATTGAACAGTGGTATACTACTGTTGCCTTTATATATAGCTGTTAATACATGTAGAGTCAACTTATTCAGATTTGTTACCAAACAAGAGTTGGCTGTGTAGTATTTGTTTGTCATTACAAATAATTCATTGGCTATCATGATATCCTGTATGTCTTACTGGACTTCAAGTTTGTTATCTGCATTCACATTTACAACATAAACCGTCGTGTATTTACCTGTGTTACAGCAAGTGGCTGGTTTAATTTAAAAAACTACCTTATAAATTAGTTCTGTGTTTTGGTTTTCAACAAATACACACCATTTTTATTCTTCAAATTTTGATTTGAAACCAGTCAGTGATTTGGTCAGTGCTATAAAATAAGGTCCCTTTCAAAGAACTACTGTGTGAATGCTTATGAATATGTTTCTACATAAATTCCATATGAACAGTTGTGCATCCCATGAGCCTCTGTTTTTAATTTTACAGTCAATTCTGGAGACATCTGATGAACTATCTATTGAATTTCTAGTCATGAAATTTTATGTTAAACTGTCTCTTTTTTTGTATATTTTTCCTAATATTTTACAGAAATGGATTAGTTGCTATTGATATTAAATATGCATGATGTTGTTATTCCACTATAAAAGGTGAAATAACCCTTTCTTTGAGATCAAGTACATTCTTGGTGTTAGAAATTTGATTCATTTTGGTGAATAAGTACTGCATATAGAGATGGATACAGTAAATATTGTACAAGGAAGAATTTCAGGGGTAGAATAATTATTATATTAATGATATAAATATATTTTATAAAAACCAAAGAATCCCAATCAAACCCCACTCTCTCAAATACCAACATTTTATATATGAAACCTATTATTAACCTTAATAAAACCACAAAAAAATGCACCAATAATATCTGCTGTTTAAGAATTAAAGCAAGTTTTTTTTTACATCTGTTGCATAATAGTCGTTATAGTTGTTTTGTTATAGTTCGATATGTTAGCATTTTAGAAGAATCATTTGTACAGTTATCAAATTTTCTAGTAAGCAATTTAACATATGTAAACTTTTTGTCTTCTTCTAAATTCTTATGAAGTAGGTTTTCAATATCAAAGTGAGAATTTTGTTTTAAAAATTTTTGTAGTTCATAATCAGATTTATCATAAAAAATACTCTTGTTTATTTTATTATGTGTATATTTGGTTGATATGAATAAAGATTGATTTAGTTATGAATGATATAAAATTGATATTACAGGACAGTTGATCATATATTTCTTCGTAAAAGCCAACTTTTTTTCATTTTGTCATATTCTGTGTGCGAAATAGTAATAAGAAAATTTTCTATATCAGAAATATTTTGGGCCTCATTGACGAAGTGGTTCTAAGTAGTTCTTATGCTGTATCCATATCTTGTCAACACAGAGGTTGTGAGTTCAAACCCAGCACATGGCAGGTGTGTTTGACTCCAATCTTAACCTGTCAACACAGAGGTTGTGAGTTCAAACCCAGCACATGGCAGGTGTGTTTGACTCCAATCTTAACCTGTCAACACAGAGGTTGTGAGTTCAAACCCAGCACATGGCAGGTGTGTTTGACTCCAATCTTAATTGATGGATTGTCAGTTTTGCTGCCGGAGGTCATGATTCTCTCCAGGTTCTCTGGCTTCCTCCACCAATTAAAACTGACCACCACGAAATAGCCAATAGTGCTGAAAGTAACATTAAACACAAATCAATCAACCAATATATCAAAATATATTTTGGCTAATAGAATTTATATTTTGCAGCATTAAAGGTACTATTACTATTTTAATATTTCAGCTTTGTCTATCTGAAGACACTTTTATTCCTTGTGAAGATAATATTATATATTTCAGTTTGCAATTTTAACACTGTAATTCTAAGCACATATATTGTTGTAATTTAACACAATTTTTGGAACAGACAGAACAGACTCAAAGGTGATATTATATTTGCCATTCAGGTAACAATTATTGCAGATAGTATTTCAAATAGAGGTCTAAATTGGTGTAATGTCTATTTTTTAGATAAAAAAATCAAAAGGTTAATTGACAAAATTTGTATCATTTTGCTTTTAACAATAAACGTATTAAGATCAGAAACTAAATGACATAAAAGGATTTGTTAAATAGAACAAAAAATAATTGACATTCAACTGAAAGTAGGTGATATAAAATCAAATTTCAACTTTCTTAAAGGAGTCTGTTAGATGACAACTTAATAAATAGTTAAAACTGAAGTCATAAAGTAAGAGGTTTAGTTCTAGATAATCCCACAATTTCCCCATTGGTTGTGCCTGTAAGTTATCTGAATAGACAGTCACTATCCAGTTGATTCATCAGATATGACATGTTTTTGTCAGTTATTTGAGACTTAAGTTCAAGATCATACCATTTTAAGATAAAGTTGTACTTGGTAGTTAAATTCTTGGAAATATTTGTTTATGATTTGTCTTCTGATTATATCTAGATTATTTATTTTTATTTTTGTTAATAATAAAATTTCTTCCTTAATTATATGATGTTATCTTATTATGTGGTGTCTAGAGATTAAATAATCTCCATTTATGAATATTTGGAGAACTGGAATCCGATAATAACGAATTAATAGATAGGGCAAACAAAACAAACAAGATAATTGTATATCTACCAAATGAATAGCATTTAAAACAAACCAAGAAGAAGTAAAACGTAATATGACTGAATAAAACCATAACACTTTCATATTTAAGTGATCTTTTCAGTTACTCGACTTTGTTATATATATCACAGATCTTTAGAATCATTGTAAGGTGTACATGTCCGTCTAAAAAAAGGTTCACTTGAACTTGACCTTAATGGTCCATTGATCAATGTTAAGTTTCAATGAATAGGTCAGTTTCTCTGCTACACTGTACCAGTAACCAGTGAACTGTATTAATTTTTAAGTATTCCAATTTTATGAATATGACAGTTATTTTCCATTGGTTCCATTGGTTGATAAAGTCTAATATTTGATTTTGTCAGTTTCCTCTTTTGAATTTACCTTGGAGTTCCGTATTTTTGTTGATACTTTTTTATGTGCAGCAGCATTAAAAAGTGGACATGCAGTCCAACATGGGATTGTTTCGTTGATTGATTGACTATTTTATGCATAACGACCATTGACGCATATTTCATGCATATTCAGGACAATTAAACATGAGCCACATGGTCATTTTAGTTACTATGAGTAATATGTAAACAAAATCTGGTCTATAAAATTATTCTTAAGTGTTAATTTCTATCTTAAAGGGGTTATCTAAATTCATTTTCTTGTGTGATTGATTCACATTAAGCTAGTGATGAGATAATTTTCTAATTTGCTTAAGTTGACCTTATATCTACAGTTGGTTATATGATTGCCAAACCACTTTGTAAGTTTGGGACATGAAGAAATATCTTATTCTAATATATAATTCCAATATAGTTTCCTGTCCAAAATATGCAAGCAGTACCCAAATTTCATATTAAATTACCTAGCTACCCCTGTCCATCTGTTGATATTAACACATGCAGAATCTTCTCAACAAGTCCTTAAAGCAAATCAGATTTAAGTAATCAGCTATGATGTCTACATAATTTGAATCAAGTGTAAGTATAGTAGGTTTAATCAGATAAAAAAAGAATCAGAAAAGTATTATGTGCACTAAAATTGATTATCTATATTTAAGGTAGATTCCCTGTATACCGCCATCTTGGATTGTACAATAGCAGTACATAATTGGTCTAGTTCTTTGCCTAAATCTGCAAATTTTGAGACAGATTTGCAGTTTATGTGTAAGACTATTTAATTATATAAAGAAAAATAAGCGATTTATTGAATTATCCAAAATGATTAAACAAACACCAAATATTTGTGTTTTAAGAATCAGTTTTTGAACTTAGCCATTTAAGGGGAGATAACTCTTAAAGTAAAAGTTTTATACTGTAATGATAGTGAAATTTAAATTATGCCCCCGCCGTAGCGGTGGGGGAATTAAGTTTTACCCTTGTCCGTCTGTACGTACGTACGTACGTCCCGAAATTGGTTTCCGTTCTCTAACTTGAGTTTGCCTCAACCAAATGTTATGAAACTTATACAAAATGCTTATTACAACAAAACACAGATCAAGTTTAAATTTTGGTGGCGTCACTTTAACCGTTCCAGAGGTAAACCCCTTTATAAATGGAAAAATTGCAAAATATTTAGTTTCCGTTCTCTAACTTAAGTTTGCCTCAACCAAATGTTATGAAACTTATACACAATGCTAATTACCACAAAACACAGATCAAGTTTGAATTTTGGTGGCGTAACTTTAACCGTTCTAGAGTTATGCCCCTTTATAAATGGAAAAATTGCAAAATTTTTATTTTCTTCTAAATATCAAGTAGTTTTTACAAAAAATAGAGTTATCTTCCTTTGTCCATGATTATAGTTGAATTAACTACAATCAATGCTTTATACAATGCAATGTTTAATTTTGACTTCCACTGATAAAACACAGATCAAGTTGAATTAGGGTAGTGTCACTTTAACCATTATTGAGTTATGCCCCTTATAAATCGAAAGATTGCCAAATTTTTAGTTTCCATTCTGTAACTTAAGTTTGCCCCAACCAAACATTATGAAACCTATACACAATATTCATTACCACAAAACTAAGATCAAGTACAAATTTTTTGTTTCCGTTTTCTAACTTGAGTATGCCTCAACAAAATGTTATGAAACTTATACACAATGCTTATCACTACATAATACAGAATATGCGAAATTTAGTGGTTACACTTTTACCATTTTTGAGTTATGTCCCTTTATAAACATAAAAGTTGCTGAATTTTCGTTTCCGTTCTCTAACTTTGGTTTGTCTCAACCAAATGTTATAAATTTATAATTATGTCCCTTTATAACTATATGATATGCAAGCGGGGGCATCATCTGTCCACATTTATTTTTTACTTGTAGCAAGAAAACAAGTTCGGTGACATCATTTTTTCTTTTTATTTTCTAAAAGCATATTATAAAACCTATCTTCTCATATTTTATTTCCAAAATTCAGTCTCATAGATTTCTTTTTTTATCACAAAAATGTGTTTTTTCATGAACAATCTATGCAAATTTGTGCAATTTTGCACGACTTGTAGCTTGAAAAATAGCACGGTGACCCATACTTTTTATTATATATTTTTGAAAAAAGCATAGTAAAATCTTCATTTAGGTAAAGTATAAGAAAATTTTATCTGAGGAAATATATACCGATGATCCACCTTAAATTTAAAAAGTTGGTAATTGACCCTAAAAGCCTCTTTAATTGTGTTCTTCATACACCAGAAGTTGAAGAAATACAATAATTATTATCTATTGTGTAGGCGTGAATAAGAGAATTACCTATATATTGCATTACAACAAACCTTAGACATTTTTCTACAGCAGTATGTTTATTCAAACGTTCGAATTGTACGGGAAACTTCAAATTTCTTAGAAACAATACCGATGCAAAAATACTGTACTCAGAGACGGGTATTGTTTGTATGCTGGACTTTCTAATTTACAATATAATCATAGTTTTTATATAATGATCTTTAATAATTTTATGGAGAAAAAAAACGCCTAGAGAAAAAATAACATTTATCAAGTATAATTTCAAGTTAAGACATGTTGACTTGGATTACAAGTATATATCTAGAATGGATTGACTAGATTTGAACACCAGTTAACTACTTTTGCGTCTTATTTAACGCATTTTCAAGGTAAATGAGTGAATTGTGAAAGTAAACGGGTATTCAATGTAAAAATCTTCAATATCAAACTATTTATAAATGGAATGACTATTTGTTTAACTGTATATATAAATTTGTCAAAACCAGTTCCTGAATCCCCTACAACGGATAAACTTCTATTTCTCAGAGCTAAATTAAACAACTAATCAATGTTTTCTGCCTTTATTTCCTTAGTCAACTGTTACAGAACGCATTACGCATGCATATGAGAAATATAAAGGACAACACGTATATTGACTCGTCACGATCGAAAGATATCAATGAGTAGATCAAACACTGCAACTCAACGAAATACAACTATAACCCCATGTCCCCCCGAAAAAGATAAAAAGTCAAACAACAGTTAACAAAAACAAAATACACAGAAAATATAAGACTGAGCAACATCAACACCACCAAAACCCAGACGTGAACTCAAGTTTTCTTGAAGAAACAGTTTTTCCTGATCCACTAATGGCTTCCGTCATGTTGCGCATGACACTCAAATATTCGGTAACAAGACGTATTCGATGTTGTAAAAAATTGCGAAAAGAAGGACGGGATCGTGACACGACCAATGGAATATATTCGTAGTCATCTGTGACACACAGAAATTCCAAAATGGTCAACCAAATGATGACGGCTTCCATAAAACTTTCAGCTATATGATAAAATTGAGAATGGAAATGGGGAATATGTCAAAGAGACAACAATCCGACCAAAGAGCAGACAACAGCCGAAGGCCACCAATGGGTCTTCAACGCAGCGAGAAAATCCCGCACCCGGAGGTGGTCCTCAGCTGGCCCCTAAATAAAATTGTGTACTTGTTCAGTGAAAATAGACGTCACACTAAACTCCAAAACATATAAATGAACTAAAATTAAAAAAAACATACAAGACAAACAAAGGCCAGATGCTCCTGACTTGGGACAGGCGCAAAAATGCGGCGGGGTTAAACATGTTTTGTGAGATCTCAACCCTCCCCCTATACCTTTAGCCAATGTAGAAAAAACAAACACACAGCAATACGCACAGTAAAACACAGTTTAAAAGAAGTCCGAGTCCGATGTCAGAAAAGGTAACAAAAGAAACTAAACAAAATGACAATGATACATAAACTAACAAAGGAATACTTGTACAGTTACTGACATGCCAGCTCCAGACCTCAATTAAACTGATTGAAAGATTATGTCTTCATCATATGAAAATCAAGTACAATCCCTCCCGTAAGGGGTTTAGTATCATACCATCATAAAATATATGAGAAGAACATAACCCGTATCATGCCAATAACTGGTTTTAGAATAAATGTGTTTATTTCCGATTCAAAGATCCAATGAGTGAATCAAAATTAATACCAAAATATGCAATCCTTAATGACTTGACAACGGTATCGTAACTATATCCTTTCCGAATAAGTCTGTTTAAAGGTTTGGTTAGCTTTTGAGGTGAATGCCGACATTTTTGTGCTTTGTAAAGAATATTACCATAAAATATTGGATGTGAAATACCCGAACGTATAAGATGTGTGCATGTTGATTTATATTTACAAATGATGTCCTTTTACCGATGATAAACTTTAGTAAATGTTTTGACTAGTTCATGATATCGAAAACCCTGGTGTAATAATTTTTCAGTAATACAGAGATTTCTTTCGTTGAAATCAAATACGTTGTTACATACACGAGCGAATCGAACAAGTTGAGACATATAAACACCATAAGATGGTGACAAAGGAACGTCACCATCTAAAAATGGATAATTAACAATAGGAAATGAAAAATCATCTCTTTTATCATAAATTTTGGTATTTACAGTTTTATCATTACATGTATGTAAGTAATCTGGATTTAAAAGCTTCCTTGTAAGCGACAACCCTCAATCAAGGACATCTTGGGAGGAAACTCCAGCCCTGGAAAACTGTATCAACATGGAGATATCAGAGATATATCTCAAGATATATAGGTGCTGCTGGAATGTTGCTTTAAATAAATATGAAAAGATCAAAATGGGAAAATTTAATTCATCTGTTTTGTCTACTCGTTTGAACTCGACCGATTCTGTTTCTCCATCAAGAAGGGGAGTAATGGATTCACCCGAGGATTGCCGATTGATGTTTTGACGTAAAGTTTAGATCCCAGTCGACCACACCTTTTAATTTATAGATATCAACGACATATTATTTATTAGTAAGTCTGATGCTTTGAATGTTTATAGATTTTTAAAGAACAAACCATAAATGTTAAATTCATAGGGAGCAACCATTTAACTTCAAGGGGTTTGGGGGAGGGGGTGTATGGAGTCAGATTTGTTTTTCGCGCACACATTTTTATTTTATTTTTATTTTTTAGTTTTTCGACGCTATCAATGAAATTATTTTTTCAAAATGTAGAATTTAGGAAAAAACATAACCCCCCCCCCCCCCCCCTTTTGGAGTTAAATGGTCGTTCCCTTACATATCTCTATATTGATAAATAGAATCAACCTTATAAAACAATCCAATGCCTTGCCTGATTTATACCCCTAATTAAGACCCAAACGTTCAAGTATCATTGTTTTACAATGTTTACAATACCAACATACCTGTCTGTTAGAAAGTTAAATGTTATATATCAGTGACAGTAAAAACATTTAAAAACTCAACATTTTTATTAGGTTGAAAATTTTGCATTTACAAATAATTTAATATCATTTGAACGAATAAATATTGAATTAAACCCTCATGTTCCCCATTACAGAAACATTTAAAAAATAGATATGAAACTGAAAATTGTCTTGATAGAAAGATATATAAAATCTGTACAGTTTGGCCTATATACTATTTTACCTGTTGCAAAACTTTTTTTAAATGCCTTGTTTTGAATGTATTTATAAAGACCTTCTTGGAATTTGGTTTAAAAATAGTGAGAAGTAAATGTCATCCTTTATTTTCTTTTGTGAAGTCTTAAGGAAATTATTTCCTATGCAATTCGTTTCCAGAGATTTTAAAGAATTGTGGCTTAAAGTCTCACCGACCTGCTACTGAATAGATATACTATGCATGAAGTAACTGCGATGAGGAGATGGGATTACTAGTCAGGTAAATATAATATGATTCGTTCAAGATTTAAAAGTTTAAAACTGAATTTTACCTAGATTGAATTACACCCCGACTGACGGACTTGATACCCCTTAAAATGAAATAGATGTTAAGTGCCCCTGGCTGCAGTGTGGTTTGGGATAAGGTTTTGGAAAACGGTACTCAAGCAAAGGAAAAAAAAAGAAATGAATAAATAATGAGAAAAACGAAAAAACTGTATTTGGGCTTTTACTAATTTATTTTTTTACAATATACTAAATAAAAAAAATTTTCTGGATGAATTGTAAACATATGTACGTCAATAATAAAACTTAACGAATTTATCCTTGTTGTTTTAGCTTTCTTCTACCCCCTTCCGAAAAAAATAATTTTCCATTGCAGTGATCACATGATTGCTCTGATCACAGGGAAGTAAAAATACATCACACCTGTAATTGCGCAGAGATCTGTATGTATTCGATCAAATTTCATCCGTAACAAATTTTTAAGTGCCTCTGCATGATTTTGTTATTAATATATATATACCTATTTCATCCACAATATATAGAAACATTTGTCATTTATTTCAACTTTGCTAAATCAATTTGGACTTTACATTGGATGCTGAAGTTAACAATTCGACGGTGTTTTGAAGGGAAAAAATGAATTCGTAGAAAACTAAACGGGTATTTTAAAAGAAAAAAATTAAACTGCTTTGCAGATTTTAAATAATGAAGATTAAATTTAAATTTGGTTATGTGTCTGCTTATGTATGCAGGTATTAATCTCTATAAGGATTCGAAGTTTAAAACTTTTTTTTTTCTTCTGACCTTGGCCATCCGTCGAATCGTTACATCGTAAAACTCTTTTCGGGAAAATTTTAAATTCACCACACGTCGAGCCAATTTATTTTGCACCTAAAGCTAAAGCAGATACGTACTGAAAAGAAGACATTTTTCCTTTCAAGATTTCAAGATTCTTTATTTCTTAAACATTATATAGTTACAATGGTACAAAGAAGTTCATCAAAAGTTATAACAAAACATAAACACACATGACAAGATGAGATGAGAAAAAAATAAATAAAAATAAACAGTAGTGACGAAGAGATGTGATTAACCAGGAAGACTTACTTGAATAGTTATAATTCTGATTAATTTGCACAGCTTTTTTTATTTATTTTTGTATTTTAACTGAAATAGTTTTTCAAATTTAGAGAATCCGATAAAACTGTAGAAAATACCTTACAACCCCCCACCCCCCGAAAAAGCCAAATAATCAGAAAATAAAAGGTAAAAGAAAGACGTTGAAAAATGTCATAAAAACGAATAGATTTAAGTAACTAAAATACTATAAGCATGCAAAGATGTATGACAGGTATTCTTTCAAATTTCCTTCAAAATTAATTTCCAGACATATCATCTGTAGTAGAAATCATTATTTGTATGTTTGAAAACAACTGACGCGTGCTAAAATGTTAAGCAAAGCGCATGTTATTGAGTTTTAGACTGATTAGTCTGAAAAGGCTACATATAATCGTAATATCTTTTGAAATGTCTGAAGAGAACAATATTATGTTCTGTTACGTGCCTCCGTGTTCGGGATTTTCTCGCTGTGTTGAAGACCCATTGGAGGCCTTGGGATGTTTTCTGCTCTTTGGTCGGGTTGTTGTCTCTTTGACACATTCCCTATTCCCATTCTCAATTTTATCAAGTTAATTTTAAGACATTTCTTGCAGACAAATCAAGTTTTTTTAATTTTTTTTTGTAGACATTTCGTTTACGGTTAATCCAAGACCCATGAATTATTTTGCATGCTTTTCATTATTCATTGTTTTGCACAATACTTAACATACACTTAACAGTTTGAAAAAATGACTGAAAATATCTCAATTGACTGCGAGCAGAGTCTGAACAGTACATAAGTACTCGCAATGGTCATGTCGAAACTTGTCTCAGAAACTGAATATGTCTTTCTGATGTATTTATCTTTTCAGATCGGTTCAGTTACATATCGCAATTTCAGGTTGAAACCTATTCACCAGTGATAAAATGAGTTATATTTATCCACATAACTTATATTCTATACACATTTGGTTATATAGATAATTCATAGAAGTATTTAAGGAAACTAAATATTTCTACACTAATCTGTATTGGTCAATATGCATAAAAATAAACCTTAAATAGTACAGTAGAACTGTACGTAACACAAGTACATGTAATTGAGAATGTTTCCGTGAAGAAACTACTCGAAACTAACTTATTGTTATGAGGGCTGGTTCAAATTTCCGAGTATTATGAAAAATCCACTTCAATAAGATTACATTCAAGAAGCTGTCAAAGTGAGATAAATTACTTGACATACTTAGTATAATACTTGTCTCTTTAAAAAAAATACCATTACATGTCTCGCCAATTTTTGTACTTTTATGCATTTCAAATAGAAGAAAGGCTTCATTATCGTTATTGTCGTTTACCATTAGGTCTAACACAATATGTCGCAAATGAATGAAATTAACATTATATAAATTTTGTGTGTCAGAAGCTCTTTTCTTGAACTACCGTCACCAGGAACGCTAACCGATACATCTAAATATCATTGTAACTTAAAAGAGGGACTAAAGATACCAGAGGGACAGTCAAACTCATAGATCGAAAACAAACTGACAACGCCATGGACAAAAATAAAGAGACAAACCGACAAATAATAGTACAGATGACACAACATAGAAAACTAAAGACTAAGCAACACGAACCCCACCAAAAACTGGGGGTGATCTCAGGTGCTCCGGAAGACTAAGCAGATCCTGTTCCACATGTGGCACCCGTCGTGTTGCTTATGTTATTACAAATCAGGTAAATAGTCTAATTCGGTAGGTCACATTCGTGAAAAGGGAAGGCTATTGTAATTACGACATAAGGAACATATCCGATATCATCTGTGAAACGGTTATTCCATAACGGTCAACCAACTCGTGATGGCGTCCGTAAAATTTACGAAGGGATGATTTCAACTTCACCATTTGGAACTCTTGGTTTAATAGCTTCCTTGTGAGCAGCAATCCTCTATCAAGGAAATCATGATAGGAAATACAAGCCCGGGAATATCGTTTCAATTGGGAGATATATACTCCGTATGCAGGCGCTGCTGGAATGTTGCTACATAGAAATGGAAAGTTCACAATTGGGAAGCTGAAATCATCTCTTTTGTCGTAAAGTTTTGTTTTCAACCGACCCTCATTGTCAATTTCTAGATGTAAGTCAAGATATGAGGCAGACTTAACTGTATCTGTAGTATCCTTTATCTCTAGTTCGATGGGATAGATTCGTTCAACATAGTCACCAAATTTTGTATTATTTAGTGAGAGAACATCATCTATATAGCGGAACGTAAAGTTAAAGGATATTGCTAACTTCTTATCTTTCTTCCTAAGAAGTTCCTGTATGAAGTCAGCCTCATAATAATAAAGAAACAAGTCGGCAAGAAGAGGGCACAATTTGTTTCCATTGGAATTCCGACAGTCTGTTGAAAAACACGTCCTCCAAACGTAACAAATATGTTGTCAATCAAGAAATCAAGCATTTTGATAATGTCAGTTTCAGAGAATTTTTTGTTTGAATCAGAGTGATTCTTTACAAAGTAGGATTTATACCTCCGCAGGACAAGATACTTGTATCTACGTTCGCCATTCTTTTTAATGAAACAAAGTAATACCAACTCTTTCAATTTGTCTATTAGTTTGGAATGGGGAATACTTGTGTAAAGTGTAGAAAAGTCAGATGTTTTAATACAATTGCAAGATGAGAGAGTCTTAGATTGTATAATTAAATTAAATAATTACAGCGCCCTCTCACGGTCATTGTCCTCCAGAGCTCTCAAATGGAATGATCTTAGTGATCAGAATATAACGACTGGATTATTCGGGTTAAATATTAGTATAAATACGTAGAAACGTTAGGAGCATTAAGATCGAATTTATCGTCTCATTAAACAGGCTTTACTACAAAAATAGGGGTCGTAGATACATTTTCTTATTTAAGGACGTGAAAATAAAAATCCGACTTTGTAAATAACCACACTTAAATTCCAAGATGAAATTCACCGAGGATGAAATCATCAAAATGTTTGACTTTTTTCTGATCGTTTCGTCAATATATTTGTTGAGTTACGTATAGGTTGATATTTCAACAGACAGTCGTTTCCAATGGGTTACTTATTGTGCACTTCTACTGGCGACTTGTTTTTGCACTCATATGAAGCAGAATTAGAATAAAGTTTTCCTCAAGACAATCAGAAAAACATCTTGCCATGTACTTAAATTAAATAAAAAGATATTAAAAAACTTTCTAAAAAAATAAAAAAGTTTGAAAGGAGCATCTGATATTATTTTTGAACTACTGAACAAATAACAGCTATACAAAACAAAATGCTTTTTTGTATAGTATACAGATACAATTCCTGTTATCCTATTTCTATGTTGAGCAAACCGTAATCTTCAACTGATTCGGTTCTTATCCATCATTGCTTTCAAATATTTGCCTTTGAGCGTTCCTGGTAAAGGTAATTCCAGAAAAGCGCGTCGGAAGTATGACACTTATAAAGTGTTGTTTTCATTCTTACAGCGGATGACATTGAGGGCATTCCAGTGTTATGTTGCCGCAGACATTTCTACCAACATGACTTGCGTTTTTGACTATCACCGAACGTATTTCGTATAAATACCCTTATATTATCGAGTGCAAAATAACATTCCTTATCGCTTGTTATAAATTCATTTCTTCAATGAATAGTCATGAAAATATTTTTTAAAGAACATAAATAAAAAATATGAAGATGTTTTGTCGTGAGAAATATATACATATAAGTAAAAAAATCATAAATTTATTATATCTATGCACACGTACCGAAAAATTGTGTTTGCGGATGAATATCTCTTATCGCTTGTTATATATTAATTTCATCAATACATATTCATTAGCGGGGAAAATATAAATGCCTACTCAAATCAAACCTATTAGAAAAACGAATTATTACAGAAGAGTGTCTCCCATGCACTTGCACTGCACTATCATTAGAATAGTAGAATAGAATGGTGGTATAAATGGATGAAAACTTGCCGATAGAGTTATTAAGATGATCTTCTATATAGATAACTGATGTACAAATATTAATATAATATATAACAACAAACCAGATTATACTGATAACAAATGTTTGTCCCATGATTATATCACTGCTATATAATAATTATTACGGCGAGGTTTGAATTCCCTGTCATTTATTCATCATCTACACAGGAACTTGTCTCCTCCAAAAAAAAAAATCTATGTACCTTAACCTAACTTTCAGGTATAGAGATATTTTATTTCTTTTGAGACAAGTGCCTGTGACTATCCACCAGAACTTGCGGTCATCCGATGTTCAGTACTTCAGTACTTTGATTTAAATATGAAACTAAGCTAAATGGGTTTTTCTCCGACGGTTAATTTTACAGTATATGTCTTTCCATTAACTAACTAATTAATCACATATTCACAACACGAGTTATACTATAATGGATCTATTAATAGTCATGAATTTGATCTCTGCTGACTTCTAGTTAAACTAGCGGGTGTTTGTAAAAAGAAACAAAATGCAAATAGAAAAAAAATATATGTATTGTGATTAGACTTTTGGGATTTGGTGTTTATAATTCTGCTTACTCTTATAAAAGCTGTGGGACACTAAATTTTTATGAAAAAAACTGTCTACGACATAGATTAACACTCACAATATTTTTATTACAATAAAATGTACTTCACCCTTGTGTTAACCTATTCATAGCTACCAAGTACACGGAAACAAAATACAATATACATTTATGTGTCAAATGCGTTACAATTCACAAATTCACAACAATTCCTGTGGAATTTTATCCCTATCATCATCATTTGTGTGATTTAACTTTTCCCGTCTTTTTGCGTGATAAAGTTTTTTCATAAGTAAATTTAGTAATTAAAAAATTTAAGTAATTGTTTTTTTCTTATAAAAAAAAAAAACGAAATTTGGGACACTAAATTCTGTTGAAAAAAGCCTACGACATAGGTATTACACACACAATACCTTTATAACAATACAATGTACTTTTACCTTTGTGTTACTTAGTACACTGAAAAATTTAACAATATATAAATTAGATATATAAATATGCAATTTGATTGGTCGACGAGTTGTACAAATGATAAATTGTTATATATAACTACAGGATACTATACTTATGTACCTTTTTCGTATATAATACACAATTTTCATATAACGCTGTATTGTTTTACATTATTTGAGCTTCATCTGTGAAAAGTGATATGTTATTTAAAGTTTTTCTATTTATGTTAATTGTAAGTACACGTACATGACATTCTTATATCTAACAAAGTAGTAAAGTTAAAGCATGGCTTCGGCAAATATATTCGTTGTATCCTGAAATTGTCCCAGATTTTTCAATTTTTTATTCCAATACTTGGGAGCGGGCATGCAACATTTTATCCTCGTTATTTTTTTATATATATATTTCACTATTAAAATGTGAAAAAGGTCAAACTTTTAACGCTGGGTTTAACTCTAAAAAAGTCATCAAAGATACCGGACTTGTAATTTAATGAGCGTTTCGTCTACACTATACTCACCATTGGCGTTCAAATCAAAACACTTGTAGGGAAAATTCAATCAAGAAGTCAAAAAGCATTGAAAACTTGATAAGACATACATATCTTACTTATAATTGAAATGCAAATATGGGATGCCAACAAAGTGTTTGGTTGTTGTATTTTAATGGCATACGATACAGTTTTGATCCCACGGTGATATTTTGACGAAAACTTGCATACAAGCTATTTTTCACCTAGTCAATTCAATTCTATAATAAAACATATACATTCATGTGCTACTGTTAAAGATAAATGGTGTCGAAATTTTAGACATTTCTAATCTTTGGACAGACATACTTAACTTTTTTGTTCAAAAGATAAAACACAAGCGGATTTTTGTGAAAGCATTTGGAATAGCTTCTTTACATATTTATGCTCTAAATTTGTGTATTAATTCTTCATGTTTCTTTTGGAATAATCTATTTTTTATCAAATATTCATGATTTTAGAAAAAAAACAGATTTTTTTGTTGAATATTGAATTTACAAAAATTCATTGTTGATTTGTTCATAACAATTGATACAAATAATCTTTATACATAAACAAGTCAAAAGTCATTTAAAAAAAGGACCCTTGTACTTGTTTTGAAGCTAATGATTAAAATCAGTCGACAATTTATCTTTTCCCATTATGTTACAGTTTGACGCAAATAACATTTTACGTTATCGACCTCATTATCTCGCCTGTAACTGTATCGATTGCCTTAACCCACAGATGTGGGTAATTTGTTATTCTTATCGACGTACAAACATCTATAATACTATATAATCTCAGCTGCCATAAGACAAGGACATTTGATTGTCACAGAACTGTATTTCACAATTATTGATATCAACTTTGCATTTTGAGGTGTTGAATTAATTCAAAAGATCTCAATTTTTTAATAAAATGGACCAGACACAAGTACTAGTACCTACTATCGTCATGTCCTCTCCAGAATACTATTGTAAAACCACTAAAATGTTTGTCACACCAAAAAATCATAGTAAATGCTTAGCTGAATTTGGCTATTCTTTAAAGGTCCCTCTTGGTTAAATAGCTCACAACGTTCTACGTATTTATACATCCATGACTTCCGAATGTGTGGGTTTGAGCGTTCCTGACGAAGATAAATCCAGAAAAGCGATTCTGTCGTACGGAATTTATTAAGGGTTGTTTTCATCCAATGCAAGACATTTCTGAGCTATTCTGGAGTTGACGACCATAACGGTCAGAACTGCTGGTACAAAGCTTTACATTTTTTGATATAGAAAGAAAAGCTGTGTACAATTCAAAATCTAGCTGCCATATCATCAGGCAATTATCACATCTACATGCATTTTTTGATTTTCAAGGTTCAATGACCTAAAGTTAAATTTCTTGCTAAAGTGATGTTCTAAGTAAAAGATTTGCAATTACTTTAGTCTAATGATACGTTACTGCTGTTCCAAGCAAGATGATGTATACCCAATAAGGACCCCTGCTCCTTGTCGTTGGTCTTATTTCATTTATAAATAAATTCATTGAGATCTGTAGGATCATAATTTGACCTAGTTACCAATCAGACAGTTTTAACATTACGACATTTTTATCAAATAGTTTAGAGATTTGTGAAAACGTTTAAACGATTATGTCTGTTTGTTTCCAATATGCCATGTATGCTACAGGCTAACTATATACAGATTCATCATGCGATGTCTATTACCGTTTAACCTTGTTTTAAATCCCATCCCACAAGTCCTACATCGTCTATTTTGAAATTATACGTTTTGTAAGTATTTTGGCTTCGAATTTCAGTATCGTATTGTTGACAGTTACTACTTAATGTGATTTTGAAATCGTTCGAAGGTTGTAATATATGAACCTGGTCTCGTTTTGTTAAGAAACCACACCATCCGTTTATTTTTCAGTTTAGGAATCGATTAATGACGCATTATTGTACTACTTTCATATTTCATGCCGGTCAACGGATTTCAATTCGTTTTATTTTTTTCATTATTCGTGTCTGATTTTATAATCTTATCAGATTGTAATAACTATTTGAACATCATAAGATCTAACAACATTCCTAATAAATCTGAGTTATTGAAGATGTCATCTATCCATTGGGAGATATTTTGTTGCATTTCGCCCACTTTATCACTTTTTATTATTATTTGTAAGACATTCCTACTCTGAATGTTTGAGTCATATATACAACAAGGATGTGGTAAGATTGTCCATAAGACAATTATCTATTCAAATCAAAAGGTGTGATATTGAATATTTACACATCTACAGAGTTAATTTTTTCAGGAACTACCTGGTATTCAGTAAACTAGAATTGAAAATTAAAAAAAGAAAACATTTTATAACATATTTGAATTCAGTTGTTTTAAACAGTAAAACGATTTAGGTATAACCAGAAATGAGTACGTGAAGTTTATAAACGGGGATGAGTTTGGATTATATGTTCATGAAAAATATTCCATTAACATATGGATAAATAATCCTTTTTGCACTGTATTTGAGTGATTAATAGTAATTAAATGGTTACTGATTGTTTATTTTTTTATATCATACGCATATACAGCTCTTTGAACGCAAAAGTCTTTACAAACCAAGTAATTTGGGTAATATAATATCGTTAATTTGTCTATATAAACATTATTGTCTAAAATAGGAAAATTGACATCTGAAACTAGATATTATTTGTTCTCGTATTCTAGAGTAATTTTTATATTGAACATATCTGACCGTGTTTAAGTTTATCAATTACTTGTTCTAAGGTAAAAGGTAGAATTATGATAAGAGCCATTGCCCCTAAAATAGCAAATAGTAAAAGTATTCAAGCCCCGCCCGCAAAATTATGTTAATTTCATTTATAAATGAACATGTTGATATACTATGGACACTAATGTACAGAAAGGTCACTTGTAATGCCACTATGATGTAGGAATATGTTAAAAATTGACATAGTTGATCTAAAAATGCCATTTAAGGCATACGTTTTTGCCAACAAGATATGGGCTGAATAAGATATTTATTTTACATACATGAACAGCTTTGTAAAATGTATCTTGCATCAACATGTCTTTTTGGATAAAGCCGCGACTCATTCTGAATGTTAAAGACAAGATTTTAAAACGAATCTATTTTGACAGTTTTCCCTCCACCCATTTTGCACAAATGCAAGGAGTTTGATGCTTTAATGAAAATATGTAAGACAAAATTCAAAAATGTAACAATGATGTCCCACAAACTGATGTCTCGTTCCGTATCAGGTTAAAATTTTGGTATGAGATAGTTTACCATTAGACTGCGGTCAGATATTACATTATTTTGCAGTAGGTGTTCAATCCATAAAATGCTGATATTTTTTTGGCTACCAGACGAATCACCTAATTATGGTACATGTTTTCATTAACAATAAACAACCCAAGAATAGAACTGTTAGCTTCTCACGTTTAATCAATCAACACTATTATAACAAAGTGTGTGTACTTGTCATAAAGGGTTAATGTTTGATTTTGAAAAAGTACTTGATATTATGTATATTGCATTGTAAATATCAATATTCATTAAAAATATGAAGCAATTATTATATCATAACTATCAAAATTATAATATAAGGTTTTATGAGGTATTTCGTTAGAAATAGACATGACTATTAGGCTTCTTTCATCAGCGCAGCATTGGTTCTTATCATAGAGGCAGACCAGGAACGTGCAGACTATAAACTAAACATAACGATGTTCGATTTTTCCCCCCAATATTATATCAATTGTTCTTATTGTGTTATTAAACTTTTCAAGAATAATATCAAAAGAAATTTTCTCTTCATCATTTTTGATATCACGAATTTACCTACAATAACGAGATTTGAATTTGGCGAATCTAGTTTGGGTTTATAAATTTCCCGTTGATGTTGTAGCAAACGCTCTTAGTTAGCATAGCCAAATATTCAAATATAAGATATTAAAGCTAGAATACCGTTGGTTTATTCTAGTGACCTGCTTTTAAGTTGATCCATAAGTCATTAAAACCTTGTTTGTTAGGGAATGATATATTTGTATTAATTTTGTATTGATAAGGAAGTGTTTGAGATCAGCATTCAATATTCATGAACCAATCTTTTAATCTCTCTGAATATTATAATCAACTGGTTTTTTTTTTGCAATTGTTTACAAAAAAGAATTTGGAGAGGAAAGACGAGTAAGTAGACGTCTGTTCAACACGAAAATAACAATGCTCTACAAATACATAAATTCTAAGTTTATATAATCATGTTTCGATCAATATAATTAGCTGTTAAACCATAGCATATATCACTGATACTATTTATTCACGGAACGAATAAACATCTTCAGTGACGAAACCAAATAATTTTTTTTATAGATATTCCATAAGCATATCAACTGTTATAATAGACAAAGTCAGCATTTAAATCACAAGAAAGATTAATGCATGCATTCTGATAACATTAACCCTTCCTTAGGTGTACTAAAATGATAGATACTTTAACATATCATATTTTTAAACTTGGTTTTAATCACAATGTAAAGTTTCATGTGATATTACTCAACCTGGCAAGATATCATGAACTACTATCGGGTCGTTAAACTTTTTAATTATCTATAACTATATTTATATTAACTCTGATTCATTGTATTAGCTTTGTGCATTTTATTTCGATAATTCTTACAAAATATTCTTAACTATCTTGACTTTTTTTTTATAAAGATTGCAAAGGTGGGTATCTTTTGCTGATGAATGTTAATATGTTAGAGAAACAGGGTGTTACCAATTAATTTGTTTTTGATTCATGGAAAAGAAAATCAAAATGAACCGTATTCCTGAATATAAAATAATAGATTTACAACCGATGATTTCACACGGAAACAAATGCGATAATAAAAAAACAGTCTAACCAATTTTATAATGATCTAAGATAAACTCTTTATTGAGCGAAACGACAGTGTCTACTAAATGTTTCCGCACATTTCTTTTATCAATACTTTTTAAATAGAATCTTTTAACACTACACTTCAGTATTTTATACTCCATGCCTTTTATTACTGTACTGGACGATGGGATAATTATTTTCGTTTTTTTACCACTACCTATTGTAAGTTAATAAGATTTCTATAGACATAGTATATAAAGTCATTTTAGCTCTTCGACTGTTTCGGTTATTATACTTCCTTAGCTTTCAAATATTCGGCTTTGAGCATTCTTGATTAAGGTAAATCCATAAAAGCGCTTCCGCATGAAATATGTAAAGTGTTGTTTTCATTTTTTAAAATAGCTTTTTACTTTGACAGAAGGTTGCATGTACATGTGAACTGAAATCACACTTAAGAATTACGCTTTGCACACACATACAGTAATCTATACATGAGCTCTTAAACACACATACCCGTAAAAGCTCGATACTAGTGCTTAAATTACGGCACAAAACTTGACTGCCAAAGATTCCTGAGGGACATGACATTATCTGTGTTAGCTTGTTAGCGCGTATTTCTCTCCTGAAAATCGCTAAAGGTAAAACTTGGAAATCTTGTATGTCGTCGGAGGTGACACCAGTCAAGCTAGTGGTACAAATATTAGTTATCATAAATTATCTAAAACACATTTTTCACAACTTGTATATATCTGTCTCATAGGTGGACGTTTTTTCCACTAATTTAGGTCCTGGACCTTCTTCTCATGTTTCGAGTATATGATAGTAAACAAGCCTTTAAAGAGATACCAGTTTCAGTTTCTGGTTGTTTCCTTGATTTGTCTCTTTCTAATCTATTTGCGACAAACTACTGTCGCCTTTATTAATTACTAAGTATGCCAGGAGCCTCGTTTTGTTTTACACAAGACTCATCAATTCAAATTTAACCAAAACAGTTAGCTGGCTAAATAGATTACGAACTTGGAAAACTATGTTAACACAAAAAAAGAAGAAAAAGATAAACTATAATTGGTATATTTGATTGTAATATAATGTAAATTAATCAGTGAACTACGTGAATATTCGTGATTTGATCAGCATTTAATTTGATATAGCCCATTTGTAAACTTTATGGTGTGTAGAATAATTGTAATTGTACCTGTGCATATGAAATAAGTCAGTTGCTATGATATTATTTCTTTATTATTGTTTCACATTTAATAATTGTGATCAGTCGTTTTTTAAAACTGTTTTTTAACCAATTAAATATTTCCTGTCAATTTTTTAATTTTGCTTTTTCATTGCTAGTTTGATATGTAGTAAGATCTTTAAGTCACAAAAACAATTATGGAGATCATAAACTTTTTTTTTTACGTTTTCAACTTACACTTTTCATCTTAAATGGGTATCAAAATATAATTACAACACTGTTTTGTCAATTGAAGGAAACCGACTCGGTGGTCTCGTGGTAGCGTGTTCGTCACAAGTGCGGAAGGTCGTGGGTTCGAACCCCAGCCGTGTCAAACCAAAGACTTTAAAATTAGTATTTGCTGCTTTTACGCTAAACACGAGGCATTAAGGAGTACGAGCAAAGACTGGTCGGCTCGGAGTAAGAATAATGTGTCCGGGTAAGGTGACATGTTTTCCTGCGGACTGTTACCTTGTGAACTAGCACGTTAAAAATCATGCTCAGCGTGTCGGTCTAGTACAAAGCAGGGTTAATATTCATATTACATGAACATGTTCTCGTCCTGAATATGCATATTAATTTGCCGTTGGACTTTAAACAGCCATCCATCATCATCATCATCATCAATTGAAGGACTTTTGTAAAGATATTGAGTATCAACCTTGAAGTACGGAAGTTTGATTTACCAATTGGATGAGACATATTGTTTACCATTCTTCATTCAATGTGATTGTTTGATCAGATTGTTTGTGATCATTAACAATATGTACAAAAGGAAGTGTCAGACATCTGAAATTAATCAATATCGTCTGAAAAGTTGATAACATATCAAATAAAAAAAAAAGAGAGAAAAGATCGAAATGTTAAAAATATACATATATATATATAAAAAAAAAGAAAAGCATCGTTTGAATAGGGGATTTCACAATATCTTTTTTAATGTCGTCAATAGAAATAAAACATTGACAAAAGATATATTAAAAGTTCTCAAATCTTTCAACAGTAAGGTCTTTATGATTACATATCAAGTTAAAATGGGACTTTAATGTGTTGGTCGGACGACTGTAAATACGTCCTTGCTTTTCACAAATATTGTCGACTTCAATTAAATGTTACGAGAACTAATGAAACCTGTAAGGTGTTTTCTTTTTTGCGGCAGTAATCATTTAACAGCTGTGACTACATAAGCTCGCTTCATGAGACGTAGCTAGCATATTATGACCCTGCTTTTCAAATTATTTACCGTCTTTTTATTTCCTTGTTCAAGTTAATATCCTTTCTGTTCGTTGTCAGATTGTGTAGGTATTGTTATTGAGCGTTTTACTTTTATGACATATGGTATAAAAAGGCAAATCAGTTGCTAACACCCAAGTCATTTGGTCTCAGTTGGACATGTGTTTCATTGGCAATCATACCACGTTATCATTTTTTTTATGACGGGGAGGTTTGTGTGCACATAAGACTTGATTTATCATATATATGTTTCAGTTTTCTTGGAGGAGTCTTTTTTAACATATATATTTGATTGTACTTTACCATTCTCAGTGTGAATTGGCTAAATAGATTACGAACTTGGAGAACAATGTTAACAGAAAACAAAGAAGAAAAAGATAAACTATAATTGGTCTATTTGATTGTAATATAATGTAAATTAACTCCAATGAAAGTGTAAATGTCTAGTGAACTACGTGAATGTTTGGTGATTTCATCAGCATCTAATTTGATAAACTTGCAGTGAGGTGAGAGTTTTTTTTTGCTCCGTGTTGAAGGCCTCACTATTCTTTTGCTTTTTGTGTGTTTTTTGCTGTGCATGTACTGAATTTGTGTCATGGATGGATACCATACATCCTTTGTTTTCTCATTATATTGTTAGAAGTTTCAGCTACGTTTTATATATTTCGGACAATGAAAGGCATAAAAACGTACAAACCTACAAAACAGATGGTCATTTATTTATTTACCAAAAACTAATAGCGATTACACGTGTTAGTATATCAAGAACTAAGAGTTAAACCTTCATCTCTGACAACTAATATGAAAAGCGTGTTTGGCACAAATAAAATTCAAGCTGTTTAATATGATGAGTAATTTTCAACCACTGGTTCGATGCCACTGCTGGTGGATGTTTCCTCCCCGAGGCCATCATCAGCCCAGTAGTCAGCACTTCTATGTTGACATGAAATATTGATATGTTCATAATTATAGATTAACTGTTTACAAAACATTGAAATTTTCGAAATACATAGGATTGTTATACTGGAGGAATAGGTTACCTTAGCTGTATTTGGCCAAACCTTTCGGAATTTTGGGTCCTCAATGCTCTTCAAATTCGTATTTGATATTAAAATTCTCTTCGTAAGATTGAAATTGATATTACACAATTCTTACTTTCTATTCGATGAAACGACGTATCGACAAAACAAAAGTGATCCCGGGTACGAAACTAGTAATGGAAAAAAATATAGGAAAAAGTAAAATAACAAAAATACCGAACTAAACGGAAAGTCCCTTATCAAATGGCAAAGTGAAAAGCTCAAACACATCATACGAATGGAAAACAATAATTATATTCCTGATTTGGTACATGCATTTCCTTATGTAGAAAATAGTGGATTGAACCTGATAATAAAGCTAGCTAGACCTCTCATTTGTTTTACAGTCGCATATAATTCCATTATACTGACAACAATGTGTGAGCAAAAAACACAGTCATAACAGAGAGATTCTAAACAAAACTGTTATTTAAATCCTTCCGTCAGGCGTATGTAGAATCAACTTTTCGTTTAACTGTGAGAAGAGAATTGTACAATTATATTGAATAATATTCATCTTGATACTTGATTGGAAGAATTGAAACAGTCTTTTTATGTGTTGTCGTAAGTTTTGAGCTTTTGAAGGTCTGATGTGGGATTTTGAGACAAAGACCAGCAAACGAAAGAACCGTTCATATCAATCTAATGATAAATGGAATCGAAAGAGCGAAAATACAGGACATTCATGTACCGAGAACAGTGACAATTATATTATATATGTGTTACCATATGATTCAATGTACAACTCTAGAAATGTTGATATATTCATTTAACATTGAAAAGATGAAAAAAATATCAAAACTATCTACTTATACAAATCTAACTAGAGCTGGAACTTATAAAAAAACTGTTTTAAATGTTTAAGATATCGATGAAGAAATTGTGTATTTGGTTGCATTAATTTAAGAATCTGAGTTTGCATTTAAAAATAGAAAATTATAATGGAAATATATTTTACATTTATAAGCCTAGCATCTTTGATGAGTTTTTCTATTTTTCTCTGTAAAACGTACCAGTGTATGGATATCTAGGTAAACAAAAACCGGTCATTTTTAGAAGTTCGTTTTTGTTTTGTTAACTAGTATTTTTTTATTTTAACAGGCGTTATGTAACATTGCAGAACCGAGCATCGTAGGTATGTATGATAAAACTTAACAGCTTAAATAATAGACAGCCAACAGCCATTTATCTCATAAATCGATTGAGAAAACAAATCAAAGAAGATAGGTCAATCAGACCAAAAATTCAGTAGTAATTTGACTTCAGTTCAAGAGTATTTTCTAGATCAGTTCCAAGACTCTATTTATAGGTTAGACAATACTTGGTCATGTTTTATGAAGATTTAGCCCAAGGCGTAGCCGAGGGTTTTAATTATAGGTTAGATAATACTTGGTCATGTTTTATGAATATTTAAAGCCTTTAAATGTTCATAAAACATGACAAAATATTGTCTGACCAATTTAGAACATATTCACACCATCGAGTGACATAACAAAATTAGCCTATCCCATTGTAATACTTTAACCTGAATATGAGCTCACTTTAAGCGTTAACATGTTTAGTAAAATGAATGTAAATCATATAAAATGGTCATTCCAACAGATGGAATGAAATAGCAATGCGATAGTTTTGTTATTCAAAAATGAAGATTTCTTCTGCTTCAGGTATAGTTTAATACTTATATATCTAAAATTCCTTCATTTTAAAAGGACATAATGTTATATAAATCAGCTTTTCTAAAATTGTATAATTTTTGAATAATGACAAAACTTCATCAATGATTTTCAAAATTACAATCGTTTCAACATCAGATGCTTATTTTTTTTATTGATCAATGTATTGGTTTTTTTATCAACAGTCATTGTTTCTTAAAAATCCATTGATTTTAATGTTTCGCATAAGAATTATACTAATTATCGTTTTACCTGCACATTTGTCCCCTTTTCAATTCTTTTTGTCATTTTATTTTGGGGGGAGGGTTCAATATATGTATCATTATATAACGTATAAAATGTTTCTATTTTCCTGTTTTCCTTTTTAATAATTAGACAAACAACAATACTCATGATTTTTTTCTTTTGCTCTTTTCCTATTGAAATTGCCTTTGGGGATCTTACACTTCATTATTGTAGTCATAAAGAGTTCACTTTTATGATTAATCTTCAATGGAAAGTCATTCATGTATAGCATTTTATAGTGCATCGACAACCATGTACTACGAAAATTAGAAGGGAAATAAATGATTTTCCATTGGACGAGACGGGGTGAGTATGTTCTAACATTTTATAGTGCATGGAAAGCCATGTACTATGAAAATTAGAAGGGAAAAAACTGACTTTTCATTGGACGAGAAGGGGTGAGTATGTTCTAAGAAAAACAAAACAGTATTGCAAATTGAATAATTATATAATTTACTGACTTTTCATGCTTCAAAGCTTTAAACCAATCTAACGTTAGAGTTCAGTTTTGGAGTAGGAAACGCTTAACCTGTTGACGAACACGGTCTCACTCCTTTTGTTTGTTACCTTGGTGTGTATCTTTTCAATCGATTTATGAGATTTGAACATATGTAAACTACTGTTTACCAAATTACACACAGTGTTTCCTATAGATGTGTTTTTTGGGACTGAAAAGTAACTAAGGGGTTGTGCAGGTTCCAAAGAAATATATCAGCTCGACTTACGTGTACATTTCACGCTGCACTAGTTTTGTCTATATTCAAATTCAATTTTGGATGCTTAGAAACTCACTCTTATGTATCTTAGTATGAAACAGATGTGTGTAATTTTTCTTCCAGACGTGTTTTATCCATTACTTTCGATTTAACATATAGATTCAATATCGATTCAAACTTCTCTTTAGATAAGGGTTAATGCTGTGCTGTTCAAGTTCGTAAGTAATAAATATCCGGATTTTTCTAATGAGTTTTTACATGTATACAAATAATTTCTTTAGCGTATTTATGCATATCTCCTTTAGTAGTAATATACCATCTGACCCAAACCACGTGGTTTACGCATTATATTGATCTAATGTGCAAGTTATTGGTGGTTTTAGTATAAAAAACTCTTATGAGGAGGAGGGACTGAAAATAACACTTAACACGTTCCACAATGACCATTTCGAAATGATATATTGTTACAATTTCTCAACATACTAGTTCTGAATAAAAATAAAAATAGATATTGGGTATGCGTAAGTTAGATACAGTTCATAAATGACACTGATATTTGTACTGCGACATAGATCCTACATGTGCGCTATCGTCCATCTAGCTTAATAGTTTTATTATATTCGTACCTGTACTGTAATTCCGAATATTTCAACTGACATTGGAATAGAACCTTCATGTGTACCATACATCCTTTTTTTTACCAATACTAAATACCGGTTAAACAAGTGACCCCCTTCATTTTTATCACTACAGACGTCGATCATACTCATAGGTGTCTTCGTGTCTTATCTGAAAGTATGACAGAGCCGAAAGATACCCAAGGAAAAATCAAACACATAAGTCGAAAATAAACTTACAACGCCATGGCAAAAAACGCTAAAAATATAAGACAAACAACAGTATACAAAACACAACATAGAAAAACACAAGCCCCACAAGGTAGGGTAAGCAGATCCTGCTCTACATGTGGCACCCGTCATGTTTCTCATGCAAGCAAAAACCCGGTAATAAGCCTAATTCGGTAGTTCATAACCGAGGAAAAGACGACGGGGATTCTTGATAGATGTCTTGCATTTATTTTCGCTTTGATGTCTCATCGACGTATAGGTCAAATCCTTTTTGACTCAGTATGTCTGACTGTTACCTCTAAAATTAGGTAATGACAGTTTATATGTATTCTTAGATATTTTTCATATAGATCACAGTCACTTCCGTGAATTTAATTGGAGAATGAGAAGAAAAGCAAAAGATGACTTCGATGATTATCCATGTAGATCTGGATTTACAGCTTTTAGTAAGATTTGTTTCGTTTTTTTACTGTAATATTTATGTGCATTTTGAGTGTTTTCCCCAAACTTTATAGAACACTATGATTATGATAAATTAATATAGTTTTTATGTCTTGAAAAGTACAATAAAATGTATCCAATACAGTTACTTTATAAAGGAAATAGGGATTGATTACATTTTTGTAAGTTCAAAAACTTTTCGTATTCATACTCATCACAAATCGACGTATAGGTCAAATTCACATCTTTCCCATCATCATCACCGTTATCCAAAGAAAATCTATTTTAAAGAAGCCTCAAGCAAACAATGAAAAAATTTAACCTCAAATTATCTTAAGCATTCTTTTTTACTTTTAGATAATACATGTTATAAACTTGTCCATGAAGAATTGAACTGGAACCGAGCAATGGAAGAGTGTTCCAAAGTTTATGGCTATAAATATCACCTAGTTATTATAAAAAGTCAAGAGGAACAAAGTATGTGTATATATTTGTGACACTTTTGATACATCTTAACAGTATTAGTTTTATTACTATTTGTCTTTCATCTTCAACGATAAGATATTTGTACATTTTTGGGACGCGCTTTACACTGACAAGAAGTTTATTATAAAAATTGCACATTTTCGAAAATTAGGCTTTGACACACGTTATGAGTACATGTATGAAAGCTAAATACTATGTTTTTGATATGTATCAAGTACTTTTAATTTGGTTATGGAAAATTAGTAGGGAATGATAAGGAACCCACGTCCCCTCCAAAAAATCAAAAACAGAACCCCCCCCCCCCCCCCAAAAAAAAACAAAAATAAAAAACGTTGCCAAATTCTCGTCAAAGGTCAACGTTGCCTGAGATAGTTTGAACCTTCCTTTGTTAATAATTTTTTGATTAATGAAAGGGGAATTTCAAAGCGCTTCGGATGCAGAAGATTTGTAAAGTTATGTTTTCATTTTTTAAAAAGTATATGATAAAATCATGTAAGTACCGAATCACTGCACCCAGTGCTGATGATACCCTCGGGGCCTAACAGTCCACAGAAGCGGTATCGATCCAGTACTAGTAAATGCAATAAACTCTGATACATTTCGTTCATCCGAAGCGCTTTTCTAGATTAACCTTCATCAGGAACGCTCAAAGCTTAACATTTGAAAACCAAAGATTGGTAAATACGCTGAAACGATATGAGCTATGTGACGAAAAAAGACCTAAACAAAATAGTAAAATTAGTCTAAAGTCAACTTTGCATGAAGTAGTTGGAACGTTTGTTTCTTAATAATTTCTAAACGGAGAGGCAAAAGATAACAAAAGGGACATTCAAACTCATTAGTCGAAAAATTAAAACTGACAATGCCATGGCAAAAAACGAAAAACAAACAACAGCATCCAAAACACAACATCGAAAACCAAAGGCTGAGCAACATAAACCTCAAAAAATACTGTGGATGGTCACAGGTGATCCGGAAGGGTAGGTGTACCTTGCTCGACATGTTTTATCCGTCGAGTGGCTCATGTAAGTATAAACCGGGTGATAATCTCATTCGGTAGGTCACATTCGGGGAAAAGAAAAAGTGAATTGTGGTCACGACATCTGGAAAAGAGAGACGAAAGATACCAAATGGACATTCAAACTCATAAGTCTAAAACAAACTGACAATTCCAAGGCAAAAAAGAAAAACGACGAAAAGACATACAAAAGTATACAAAACACAACATAGAAAATTAAAGAATATATCCGTCGTCATCTGTGAAACAGATATACTATAACGGGTCAACTAATTCGTGATGGTATCTATAATAAGCTTATTTGGGAGAGGAGTCTTTTGAAATATTCCAATACAATTGAAACGTGGAGATGAGTTAACTTTTGGGTTTCATATAAAAGGCAGATTATAATTTTTCAATAAACATTTACTTTTTAGTTAATTATCACACATAATGAAGTATAATTTGATTCAAAGAGGGAATGCAATCTACTTGTAACTCCAATTTTTAAATATGTTGATTTGAACTGTTATTTAACAAAACGTAAATGGTCACTAAAAATTGCGTGGTTTACATTCATACTCGCAAATAGGAAGCTTATACAATTCTTACCATTTCATCGTATGTTGTGTCGTCTAATGTCTAAAACAATTAAGGGGTTATTTGATTCATGGGCACTTCGAAATATTTTAAGTTTGTAACAGAAAGATAATTTCTAACGCTCGTACAGAATCATTAAAAAAGTTATTATCATTCTCCAACATACACATACACCGTTATTAGAAATATATCATAAATTGTAGTATTGAACATCATTGATAACAATTATTGATAAGTAATCAGGGGTTTATGTATTCACAATTTTATTCATTAGAATACATTATTGGTATTTTACCATCTGTATAATATAAAGAATAAACATTTTAAGGAAGAAAACATAACATTTGATAGAATTGAAATATCAAATTCAAGTATAATTCTTACTGCTCCTTTGCTGGAGTTTTATGAATCTACCGGAATCTTTTGTAACAAATTCCAGGCATACGGTATCCTTTACAATGTTTTTCAGTTGACTAGCTACCATTTTTGAGGGTTGGCATTTGAGATTCTTTCTGTTAATTTTGCAGATTTTGTGAATAGACTTCTCTTGAATATTAGTTTCTCCTTAACAAGGAGAGTATGGATAGGCTTAGAAAGGCACCCGTTTAATCTAAGCTTGTTCCATTGGGTGGATGGATCATATTTAACATATCCCATGTATTCACATTGGTATAAGAAGAAGTCAACTGATGATCCGAATCCAAGTGAACCCAGCTTCGAACACGTAAGTGCCGGGCTGACTAAGTTAACCTGAAATGTAAAATAGGCATCAGTTATATCTGTACTGATTGATACTTTAGTGTAGGAAAACATGATTTATTTATGAGTTGTAATTGGCTTTGAACTAGCTTACAGTAACTGCGAGTTCCATTTAGCCTGTTTTTTTTGTGTTTATGTTCTTCTTACCAATTTATTGAGTTAGGCCATTTCCATCTGATGTTTACCGTTTGTTCTTATGTTGTGCTGTTAAATCACTGTCGCAGGTTAGGGTAGGGTTGAACGATCACAAACATGTTTAATCCGGCCAAATTATTGTTGTGCCTGTCCCAAGTCAGGAGCCTGTAAATCATTGGTGGGTGTTGGTTAATGTCTGTCACGGTTTTTTTTCTTCGATAATTTTTTGGTAAAACAACGATAACTATCTTTTCAATATTTGTTTTACCATTGTCAGTATAGATACGTTCAATATAATGACGTTAAATGAATATCAAGTGTAATAGGTGTCTAAAAAGATGATATTTTAAAAGATTATAGATTTTTTAACCAATATCCATACTATCACAATTCCTTATTCTGTAAAATTTTACATGTTTTTATGTTATTTGCATTTTAACATAATTGTGCTGTAATGATGATACAGTAACTAGTTTTATGTACCATGATCGTATTTGTTCAAGTGTGCTGATTTTATATCTGAAAGAATAAATAAAATTTCTCTCAGCAGAATATTTGTATAGTTGAATATTTTTTATTACTTAGAATTTAACAATACAAAATTGTCAACAAGTATTCCTTTTGTGCGCATCTTTAAGCGTTGACGAATTGACTAAATTTGTTGAATCAAAATCGTGTACCAAATATATTACAATCGGGATGCTATTTTCTTTCTACTGTTGATTTTCCTTTCAATAATAGTGATTTTCCTTTAGCTTCCTTTTGTGTGGTTGTTTTGTTTAAATTGTCTTACAAGAAAAAATATTAATTTTCTCATATCCAGAAAAGGGATTTATATTGATAGATGACGTAATGACAGTTCGGTAATGTTTTCGCCTTTGAATCATTACGACCCCTTATTTATTATACATTTACAATAAATCTTTGGTCCGTCTTTTATCAATATTGAATATGTGTGTGTGTACGTGATCATTAATTTAAATTTGAGTTTTTAAAAATGTGTTTTATAAGGATTCATGTACAACATCTACAATTATTTATGAAGTTTCATTGGCAATTATTCGACATCTCTTGTTAAGAAGCACAGCAAACATTATTCGAACCTTTTTTTTCTGTATCATATATCTATGTTTAAAGGTTATAAGAGTATGCTTTTTGTAGTATAAATGTGACGTCCAGTCTTTGAAATCATTACGCTTGTTTGCAGTTGGAAACGCAGTAATGTAGTTTCTGTTTTATCGTTTGATGTATTGATTTCCCCTTTGAATGCAGGATCATGTCACGTACACTTTAAATAACATTGCTGTTTACAATCTAATCGGGAGTACAGCGGTCAAATAACATTCAAATAAGCTTCAGTAAATGGGAGCAGTCTTTTATACGTCATCATTGAGTATGGATGTAATGTTTTTCACTTACTAGACCAATATTATATTAATTATTCCTTTTTGAACTAATTTTTTATTTATAGAACATACATCTACCAGTCTGAAACTAAGTTTTTTATCGTTTTAGTTCCGTTTCTTTAAACATTGGAGCAGAAATCAAATTAAATTTTACGTATAAAAAAAGGTTGTGAAAACAGTGTAATGCTACATGTAGTTAATCAAATTACATTTGCGTAATCCGTTACTTAATTCATATTGTTTTTCGATTTATTATAACATGGAAAATGATTACACTTATTTTAATATAAATTTGCGTATATTACAATCGAAGACAGTTTAATTTTACAGACCGTGTGAATACACCATGAAAGTTCATGAAAGGCCCAAGTATAAGACACAAAGGCAATCAATTTGATTTACCGACGTTTCTAAAAGAGATAACTGGCAGAAAGTTCAAACGCTAAAAAAAGATGTCTTCACAGGGGTAAATCACTTCAAGGGGGTAGCTAGAAAAACATAAGTCGAATAAAGACGACTTACATCAACCGTTCATATAACACTACACAGAAAACCAAAATTCAAGGAACGGAAACCCAACCATATCGGTGCAAAAAATACACCCTTAATTTTTCCATTGCGAAAAGAAAATTAACGTGTGCTCATCTGAAATCGGATAAAGGTAAAATTACTTCAAGGGGGCAACCAAAAAATATAAGTCGATGAAAGACACAGTCTTGAAAACACTACACAAAAGACTAAAGCTTGAGATTATTTCTAATCGAAATGCTTGGTAGTCATTGGGTATGAATATCTTATGATTTATAATTTTCAAAAACTAGGAAAGATGTTGCAACCTTTTTATGGAGAACGACAAACTTGGATACTGGAATGACGAAATATGTGAACAAGAATATTACTACATATGCGAGGGACCATCTGGTTCTGGTTTGTATGATTGCCAAAGCTCAAGTTCAAGCGTTTTAAAATTAGTTATATATTATACTACCATTTTACTGAAGTAATGATCTCTTATATCAGCTATAATTTAAGAAATAGCAATCACATCCGGGATTTAGTCCATTCCGCAAATGGAATTTGGGTGATTAAATAAGTTGCCATGCCTCAATTTGACTAAAGAAGTTAAAATACTAGAACCTGTTTCCACAATGATGTCTTCATACATATAAAAAATTCGGCATAAACTGTTAAAAGAGGGACAAAAGATATCAAAGGGACATTTAAACTCATCAGTAGAAAATACACTGACAACGCCATGGCAAAAAAAAAAGAAATAGACCAAAAGACAAAATACAGCATATAAAAAAACAACATAGAAAACTAAAGCAACATGAACCCCGTATATATCAACGAAATATCATAATTAGTACACAATAAACTGATCTGAATAACATAACAATTCTGCACTATTGTAAATATGTCTACACTATTGTAATCTACGTGGTCACCGCCCAACCTCGATAACTGAAAAAAAACGTGATCCTTTTCTTTATATACTACCCGCGAAATTCAAACCGGTTCTTTCAATAGAAACTACGTAACTAAAAATTACTACGCGTAGAGCACATAAATATATAACTTGGTGTACAGCTTCAGGAGCATGATAATAGTTAGACACATATACACATGATAAAAGTTTCTTAGCATTTATCTGGATCATATAAAGTAAGTCTCGCAATTTATACGAGGTAAATTTTCAAGTTTCATAATACTAAAATATCTTTTGATTTCCAAACGGCTCACTTTGATGCTAACATGAATTAGATATCACATTGCATTAATATTTCTATAGATATACATGTCCTAGTTGCAGATTGGTATGTTAGTAACCTTATGAGATGTATTTTTCTACTGATTGACGTGAAGTTTCAATCCGTCCAGAAGCCAGTGCTGACATGAATTCGATATTTCACCGTAATTTCATATTTAATTACCTGATAAAGGGTATTCCAGAGTCACGTGTTGTGCTGACTGATATCAGTTTCATATGTAATAATCTCACGTACTATCCGATTAAACATTTCGATCAAAAATCACTTCCGATGTGATTTTGGTATAGCGTGAAGATTATTACATGACCAGCAATAAAAGATAGGCGAAAGATACCAAAGGTATAGTCAAACTCATTAGTCGAAAACCAAATGACAATGCCATGGCAAAAAACCGAAAAACGACTTCAACAACAGTACAGAAAACACAGAAAACCAAAGACTAGGCAACTCGAACAAAGCGTACTCTGTCAACTTACCGGTCTCGCTCTGTTTGCTTTTTAAACGATTTGGAATGTTTTTCTTTCATCTTGAATTACTTGAATACTGACTTTGATATATTCCACAATACTTTATACTAAATAAATGCTTTTTCAAGTTAGCAATATGAATTTTATCATCATTTTATACAACCTGTAATTTGTTATATTTCCGGATCTTATCATTTTATATTCGAACTGATGTTTCCTTAAACTAATTGTACAATTTTATGCTTTTTTTTTAATTTCCAAGTAACACGCTGTGAATATCGTCGAATAACACAAATCAGTTAAATGTTAAAACATTAATTGTATATTATATTGAATATAGCAAAAATAGATGCACGGACACATTTCTGAATTCACAGTAAAATCGGTTTCAGACATAAATTCAAACTATAGAAATTTGACACACGTATATCAAGATAAAAATGTTCGTGCAGCAAGTGACTTACCTATGGGTAATGAAAGTCTTAATCAGTGTTTCTTCTCTTTAAAAGTAGATATAATTATGCTATATTAGAGGCAACAGTAGTTTATCAATGTTCAAATTTCATAAATCCAATAAGAAGATACAAATCAAAGTAAAAAAAACCAAAAACTGAGGGAATCGCATGAACTCCAAAAGGAGCGAGACCGGATGCGCCGATAGAGTAAGTGTCTCCTGCATCACCACACACATTTAAAATATCACAATCAGGAATAGGATACAATCAGTAAATCTAAAGATCCAACGACTATTCTGGCATCTAAAGATCTGAGACAACGTACTATTAAACATCGTCGCTAGTGACACGAATATATCAAATCGGTCAACCAATGCGGGATGGTGCTCGTCAGTATGGGAAGTTACATTTTTGAAGTGTTAAACATGGTTTTACGTGATGTCATTTTTCAACAAATCTACGATGATATCAACCGAGGATAAAAAAATTGAACCCTATTATTCATTTCATACATTATTGTCACATATAAATTTTACATTAAATAGCAACTTGTATAACTGTAATAGTTATTTATTCCAGTACATTTAATAATACGAGAAAGTACAAAGGAAATAACAACAGAGTTTTGATCGTACTGGTCTGCTGTGTTACCATGGTATTTTGGATTATAATGACCGACTGACCAATTGAGGGGACACCGAAATGAATGGAAAGAACATATGCAATAAGCGTTCGTACAGAGAGCAGCATTGCCAAGTCAGCATATGCAAACCTAGAAATTAAACTGATATTAACTGCTTATTGCAAATTTTGCTTATGTCTAACCATTCTGATGCTTAGCAAAACCATTTTATTTAGACGCTCTTACTTGTTTTTCTGGCTTTATTTGTTTATTTGTATAGTTATATGTTTATCATGTATACTTATGGAGTTAGAACGCTCCAATATGTGCTAATTTGAATATTTCTTTTAAAAATAACCTCCTTTATAATATTTCGTGAATTTGCAGTTCAGTTGATAAGCAACATTAGTCTTGATGTTAATGGACAATTATCGGCCATTGAAGGAGGCACTTTTCGTGTTCGGTGTGAGGCAACACCAGAGTCAGTTTCAGATGAAGTGGTATATAAATGGACATTGAATGACACAGAGATAATACCATCACCATCGTCCCGATTTCAAATAGATTCAACAGCCAATTTTTCAGAACTTTCATTTAAAAATACAAACCAAAGAGATAGAGGTAAGAGAAAACGTAGTGTGCATAACATTGTCCTCATAATCTCTCCCTTGAAATACATTCTACATGTTTCGTAAAATGAATGTAGATGATAAGAAAAACACATAAAACAATTGAATAAAAAATCAGAAAATGTCTTAATGATTTAATCGATATCGTCATAAACTATCAATCAAAACAGATTGTATATTTTTGTTTAAATTTCAGTTAAATCAAAGTGTTTATCCAATGTTCAAGATGAAACATAAATCAATTCATGATCAATGGAAATGAATTTGATTCTCAAAAAAATCTTTTCCAACTCATCTGTATTTAATAAATATCTGAATGATGCATTGGTTTGCACTATCAATTAGAAAGGTTATACATGTATGCATATATTCGTTTAAATTACAGGTAATTTAACGTGCATAGCCACTGTTCTAGATGAAACTGCAATGTCAAGTGTAGATATCGTAGTTTACTCTCTAAGGCTGGTTGCCATCCCTGAAACAGTTGTGAAAGGAAACGGAACTGAAGTTGTATGCGAACTCATTCCCAATATCACCCATCAGTTAAATACTAACTTCACACTTTCCGGAATTGGTATAGATGGTAAGTGCTGCAACTGCCAAAAATGTAATGCGTTTTCAATAATATATCAAGAATAAATTTTAAAGTTACAATGCAGTTTTAAATTTGCCCTAACATTATTCCGGTATATGTGTTCAGGATATAAAAAATGAATAGCGTACGTGATGAGTTACTTTAGCAACAAAACTTGATTGAACTACTATATTTTATTTTTATTTAATTTCTTTGTTTTGTATAATTTTACGTCCGTATTGAAAACGTATCGCCACATCAAAATAACAACTTTATAATTGTCTGAATTATGTATTGACATGTACAGATGTAGCTATTAGAAAGCTTATCGAACAGTTTCTGTTATAATTTTGCTACTTCCAACGTACGTTGCAACCAATGAAATTTTGATGGAAAACAGAACACAATCATCATTGTCCTTCATCATCTTGAACTTTGTGCATATTGTGGCGTAATAACTTTGTTAATAACATCTAATTCATTTACATATTTTGATTTTATGAGCAAAAATGAAGTAGTTCTATTTTTTCTTACCTAATATGGACCTGAATATCTATAATTCTTTACAGTTTCTTACTTCAACTAGTATAAATAGAGAGTATTGTAAAATATATCAACATGTGGACGCAAAACTAATTGTGCTAATAGCTATATATGCTACAATCATAAATCTTAAATATTAAAAATTCATTCATATTCGAAAATTAAATATTCGAAATACATTCATATTCGAAAATTAATTTGCTGAACTATATTTGCCAAAATCCGCGTCATTTGAACTCTGTTGGAACGTTGTGTCATTGACTTGTTATACAACATGTACTGTATATTTATTGAAATTATGCTAGCCCATTACATGATGAAAGTTTTACAATTTAAGGCTGATTCATCGGGAAGCAATTTACATAGATCCCATTACAATAGACTTCTGTTTGATCTAGATAAAGTCAACATGATGAAGGTTATGTACCATATTATCAATCAGTAGATATTAATTACACTACCAGTCACTTAAAATTAGATTCATCGAATATAGCGAAATAACAAAGAGTTATGTCGCTACTCAGTTACGCTTTTTTAAACAGAATACCCGTTTTTATTGTATGTTTATAATCCTCATTATTTAACTGTCGTACACTACGAAGTTGGTATACTAATATTCAGAGCGTTTTATTTACATTTCCGTTTATTTATTATTATCAATCACTATTGTACAATCGTTATTATTTATTATGAACACTTGATAGAATAAAGTTTAGAAAAATGAAAAGGGATAAAAGAAAAATTGGGAGGTCTCGACCAGCCAAACTTATAGCTTTTTTATCATGCTATTCAGGTTTTCATAATTTTTTTCATAGCTGGAAGTCAAGTAAAATACCAAGATGGAGTAAAACTCAATATCATTGAGCTATTGGACAGTACCACAATCAGATGTGAAATGCAGCTACAGGGACAGTCAAGCTATTTAAAAACCATCCATATTACGGTTTTTGATGCAGGTACGACATTAATGGATAGTTTAAACACTGCTGGTGTTTTATTGTCACCACTTGTCGAAGATTCACAATGTTGTGTTAATGCAAATAATACCCTATAAATTTTATTCGTCCGAATCATTTTTCTGGATGATTAACCTTCTCCAGGAACGTTTAAATCCAAAACAATAAAGACAAACGAACGGGTCTAAATAACTGAAAACGTTAGGAGCTACCTGAACAAAATAGACCTGAAACTACCCTAAGATCAGCTTTGGCAATGGAACAATATGGCAGTTGTTATCAAATAGTTCTTTTCTATACATGTTGGCGTTTGTTTTTGTTGCACTTCAGTGTTCCTATTGTTCGTTTGTTTTCCTCTTATAGTTGATGTGTTTCCCTCGGTTTTAGTTTGTAACCCGGATTTGTTTTCTCTCAATCGATTTATGATTTTTGAACATCGGTATACTACTCTTGCCTTTATTTGTCTTTGGGATGGAGAGCCTTAGTTTCTTAACAATTTTTAATTTATCAATGGAAAATTGAAAAGATCAAATACAATGAATCATGTTTGTACCAAAGCCGGTAATGACTACTGATATGGTTAAACCATATGAATTTCTGGATTTACCTTCATAGGAACTATCAAACCGAGACATTTGAAAGCCAAGACATGTTTTAAAAATGGTTGTTAGTTTGTCAGTTTATCCATCTGCATTGGGTCACTTTTACTTTTACGTTTAATGCAAAGCAATATCAAGCCACACACGAATGAGTACGTAGGTCTTTGAAAGAAATTACGGTGCACAGTAAATCTGTTTAACGTTTACCCAATCATGGCATATTTCACTCCCGTGTACGTGTGTGATAGGATATAGGTAATTGAATGCAAGAACTTTCATATTTTTATTAAAAAATAAAAAAAATAATCAATCCAAGCATTGAAAAACCCAAATTCCAAATGTTAATGTCATTATATTATGCCTGCATGGTGTTGTAAAACCCCGTGTTGTAAATAATTTTAGTTTAAATGAAGAGTTAACTGATATTTCACGTTTTGCACAGAATTGCGGACTTCCATGTAGTGAACTAGTAGTACCAACAGATTTTTACTTTTTATTGCAGATATATTATTCTGTGCTGCTGAAACAGACATATACACTTTTGGTACACACAATTTGACTTGGAAAGAGACAAACGTGGGTCTTACAGCATTCTCTTCATGTCCTGAAGGATTTGATGGTAGGATTAACATTAAACTTGTATTTATGATCTATATTGTAATATCCTATTCCAATTAACAGTATCGCATAATCGACATGGCATTTTATTACGAATATAACAGTTGCTCTAGGTAATTAATACATTTTGTATTTGTCACAGCTGTAAGCTAGAAAGATTAGAAGAACTACTAGTGTTGGCGTGGCATCGAATTTGTATATGTATATGAAAATAAGGAGATGTGGTATGATTGCTTATGAGACAACTATCCACCAAATTTCATGTAAAGTGGATGTAAACAATTAAAGGAACCGTAAGGCCTTCAACAATGAGAAAAACCACTACCGTATAGTCGATTTTGAAAGGCCCCGACATGAAAAATATGAAACAATTCAAGAGCCTAATTTATAACAATACTATTTACGAAAGACAAATATACCAGACATGAACAAACGTCAATGCATGAAAGTCCGATATTTCAATAACTGTATATTTTTTTTAAAGAAAATGTTCTTCAAATTGAAATTAATGAAAAATAAATCAACGTAACTTATAGAACGTTGTATGTATGAAATTCTTTGGAAGCCTTTTGGAAGGCACGTTGCAGTTTTTTCCAACAAATGTAATGATTTATCTACCCTAGCTTTGAAACAACTGTAAATTTGTTTTTATCAACATGATAGTTCATGTTTATTTAAATGATCTTTCGATGTATCTTGGTTTAATTATCTTAATGGCAGTCTTTAAAACTGTTATTGTTTGCTTGATGATATTAATTTTCCTTTCAAAAAGTATGTTGTTAGGCGATTGGTAATCAAATTGATTGGTTGTTAAAGAAGATTTGTTATTTACTTTTATGAATATGACAAATCATCTTTCGGTAGCATCGAAACACTATTTGATCGACATTTTTGTAAATGAATGATGATATTTAGGCAAAATAATTTTAATACATTTTCTTGGATCAAAACATGGAAAAAAATCGAATGTCGAAAGTAATCTTCATACTTAAGTGAATGATGTCACTATGACAGCATCCACATGTCTAAAATTAAATTTGACAAATACGCTATATTAAACATAGTTTTAGAACAATATATATATGATCTTTAGGGATATGTTTCTGCAATTGTTTTGCATCAAAATTTATGTTTATGAATGACCTTCAACATTGCCTACCTTTTTAATTATTAAATGTCTTAATGACATGAACCTTTTATCTTCTTTTTAAATATGCCTTGTAATAACACACACATACACACACACACACACACACATAATAACACTGGATTAAAATGTATTTCTCTGTAAGACTATCTGTTCGTTGTCCTGACACAAACCACCCTTTTTGTTCAATGTTGATATTATTAAAACTGAATGTGAAGTGTATTTTTTGAAGGTGTGGTTTCACGCAAATGTAATCTGAAAGGCAATTCCGGGGTGTGGGAAACATCAAATGTAACTAACTGTGAAAGACGAATCTTCAGGAACCTCATAGATCAAGTAAGAAAAGAATCGAACAAGAAGACACATTTTTAGTTTTCAATTTAATTGCCTTTGTCATTTTATTTCTGGAAATAGGTTATTTGTATTGTAGTTTAGTCATCATGAAGAGCTTTCTAAGATATAGAAAAAAACTTGACGATATTAACTCATGTGCTTGTTAAGACCTACCAACAAATGTGCAGTATTTGGCCACAGCCTTCATATTGTCGTTTCCAAAAAGCTACATATCGCATTTAACCAATCTAAAACTGTTTATATATTTAGTGCCAACAGTTCTCTGGCAACCGAACTGCCAATGAAATATTATTAAACATAACACCGTAATGATCTAACTGCAAATATGAGGTTACCTCATATCGCTTAATATGCATAATACTGATAAATTACTACTACAGATAAGGGTAATTAAGAAAGTTTGAAATAGTAGGGAACCGTGGGAACACGGGTGATGGGTCAAAACCCTTACGTGGTTCATATGAAGTGATTGATTGATTTTTGATTGCTTTACGTCGCATCAGCACAAAAAAGCTATATCGCGACGAGGTCTTTCAATTTACTAAAACTTTAGTTTAAAGTGAAATAACTCATTTATGTAGTGAATACTTTTTATAGAACTAAATGTTTGATGAATGCAAATCACAAGCAAATTGAATTCAAAATTGTTGTTTGAAAGTCATCAATCTGACGCTTTCACCTGTTTATTTGACCAAATACATGTAAATGGTCAGAAACTGCAAACTGAAACATCAACTGAAATGATAAGATAAATCACAACAGTCACTATAACTCAAATGCGTTTTGTTTACAACCAATATCAATTTATTATGAGGGAGGGCGAGTATGTTTTTTTAATTTTAGTTCAATTGTTCAATAATTTTTCTCAGATCCAAATTAAAAAAGGATCGTAATTCCATAATGTTTTGTTCAGTAACAACCAATTATATAGAGACTCACTAACAATACACAAAAACCACCATAATGGTACAGCTCAATATATAACAGATTTTGAATACTAGACTTCAATTCTATTATTTAAAAAAGTATGCCCGTGTAGTTTTATAGGTTTACATTGCATTAATTATTAGCGAATGGTTGTGTTAACTTTATGTCATTTCGCAAATTCAAGGATTATCAAGCGAGACAAATTGAATTGAATATAAATGAAATAATTGGGATGAGTCGTACTGCCAGGCGTAAGACACATATTTCCATACTCCAGTCACCTGTAGGTTATGATTAATTTTTCAGACAAAAACTAAAACAAAAACAAACCAATGAAAAATACTAGAACCTAAAATCTTTCCAAATATCACAAGGTATTCCTCTATTCTTCTTGTACATGGATTAGTGATTCTTAATTAATGTAGCACTGTTTCTGTCAATGATATTTATCCAGATAAAGGTTAATCCAGTAAAGCGCTTCGGACGTATGCATTTTTTTCGATACACGAAAAATAAAATATATAATATATTATAATATTACCAGGTATAGACAATATATATTATAAAACATGAAAGTTCCTTTGCATTAAAAGTATTTAGTAGTCTGAGTAAACAAATACTAATTTTTGGACAGAAGGAATAGTGCTCAAATAAGCATCACGTTTAAAGTGCATGCACTGTTTTTTTCTAGACACAGTTGTATACGGGAAACATATTTGTTAAAAGGGAATAAAGAATGATATGTATATAATAAAAGTTTTATCTGCATTAAATCTTTCAAAATTTATTAGAAATAACCGTTTGGGTATTAAAGGGAAATGACAAACCGAGTATTAATACCATGAATAATGATTATTGTGAAATGAATATATGGCAAAAAGAGAATAAAGTTTTAAACAATTAAAAAGATTTGCAAATAGATAGAATCTCTCTCTCTCTGATTGCCTATTTTAATGGGATGACTTCTTTTTGAAAAAATTATGTCCTAATAGACTTCAATATCATAACTACTTATATATGTATCGGATAAACTTCAATCTAAATAAAAGAAGATGCATAGTATCCACCAATGAAACAGCAGTAACCACAACCCCCCCCCCCCCCAGAAAAAATGTTAAGAGGTTAACATACGGTCTTCAACAGTTAAAAAGTATCTATACCATATATCAAGCTATCTAAAATAGTTGATGAATTAATTTAGTGTAAATGTGAAATATCTTCCACAAAAACCAAAATTCATTAAAAAAAATTTGAAAAAAAAAAACCCCAAACCTGCCTACCCCCACTCAAAAGTATACCAATTTCAAGCCCCCAGAAAAACATTATAATCAATCATCAACTAGGTTCTGAATATAAGCATTGTGCAGAGTTTAGCTAGTTTTGCTGAAACCTTACATTCTCATGTTGATCAATGTGTTGCTTAATAAATTGCCTCTTACTTATAGTTTTATTTTTTTAGTTGGAAAGTATTAATGATGGATTTCAAAATGTGTCAATCGAAGGGATCCTCAGATCATTTTCGAATACTACAGATTCCTTGAACAACCAGTCTTCTTTAATAACAGGAGATATAAACAGTGGAGTTATAATTCTGGAGAAAACAACTGGTCTTTTTTCTTCACAAAGCAGAAATATTTCATTTTCAGAAACAGAGGTAAACATTCTCTTTAAAAGATATTCAATAAAACATTTGCCGTATGATCTTAAAAAATGTATAAAGTCGAAATAAAATAAAATTCCGCAAAATTTCATGAATGATTTTGGCGCATTAACGTCATGTCGAAACCTGACGTCATACGAATGAAAACTCTCAAGCTGAAGATTATTCCGTTCGTGTTCGCTCTAAATTCGGATAATATCGCGGAGTTTTGAGGTAGGCGTTGTTTCATTTTCTATTATATTGCATCATTCGCATATTCAAGGATTTCAGAAAGTCAACATGGCGGCTCACTCCTTCGTTACGACATGTCAACTGTTGATTTGATAGTAAATAGCAGCCAACGAAAAAAAATGTTTGGGTTAAGAACTATAAGGATTAAACACACTTTATCTAGTGGTTATTTAAGAAAAATTCATGCAAGCCTAAGATTTATTTGAAATTTATAGCTTACAGGGGTTTAAATAAAACAGCCATACACACGACAATCTTACTTTCGCTTCAATTTTCAAATTACCGTATTTGTCCTATTAGAATCGAAATAATTCATGCAAGCCATAGATTTGTTATCATTTTCAACAATTTCCAACAAATCTATGGCTTGCATGAATTATTTCTTAAGTCACTTCACATTAACAAATCACTAAGAGATGAAGTATCCTTTAATCGTTTTAATTTGATCTATATCATATAAACAAGTCTTAGGAATTTATCATTTTTTATGTACAAATATATATCTGTGTTCTAATTAAGCTTTATATACCTGACTTTTATTCAGTGTGTCTCTAACGCCTTACATTTACTGATTTATGTTCACGTGCATTCATTAGAAAATATTGACAAGTATACTACAGGTGTTGAACACAATATGACTGTATGCATTACTGCGACATGTATTTTGCAAGAATATAATTCAGATTTTTTATATATATATTAAATTTTGGATGTAACACGTTTTCTGATTGGCTGAGAGTTTTTTGTCTTTCAGCTCATAGACATGGTGTCGTGTGACCGTGACGTCATCAACTTTTTTTCATGATTTAATCCTTAAAAATGGAATTAAGAATTAAATTATAAGGAATGACTGTAATATGTTTTTTGTCTATTTTCAATAACCTCACTTTTAAATAAAAGGCTACGCGGGTTATTCAGTGTGCACCATATTTTTAATGTTATTTCTTCATAGATAGAAAATAATACAGTCATCCCTTTTATAACTATTGCGTTTACGTGCCAGAATAATGAAAACTCAAATGCTGTGAAAAGTCTTGAACATGAAAATTGTCTTATAAAAACAGAGATAAATCCGATAACTGACATGAAAAGTGTAAACATTTGAAATAGCAGTTATGATTTCTTTTGATAAACTAGTAATTTTATTCTTTGTATATTACCTTAGGATATCTTGGAAATCAATTTCATTAGAATATTGAAACAATTATATGTTTATGACACAATTCGATTTCTGGACTACAATATCACCTCCCCTTTCGTTTGCTCTAAATCAAATAATTTGCAATTAACATATAGAGAATTCAAATTGAATAAAAATAGAGGCTGGATAATGTTTTATTTTTCAAATCGGCAGATGTAATATGATAGTTGGTTCCAACTTTACAGTCACAAGTGAAAACAGTGTACTATGTTAAAACAGGTTAATTCAACTTTTCTCAAATATCAGTTTTAGTACTAAGTACAAAGTAAAGTTGTCTAACAATATTGTTTTTTTGTAAATGTGTGTGTACCGTACTGCACTTCCACCTCTGTTGATTTTAAAACTCCATGCCTGCCACTCTTGTTCATAGTAATTGATTGTATACAGAAAATGTCGTTTATGTTACATTCTGTTTACTCTTTGAATTATCATAACTTTTGCAGATATTAAATCTGTGAATAATAAAACTTGGACAAATGTGTCTCTAAATAACTTTTTTCAATACTTTAATTTGTTTTCACATTTTTCAGCAGGCAGGTCACGATACATTTTTAGCAATACCAGTTTTAAAAAACAAAAAAGGTAAAACAGTCTTTAATTTCAATATTCTGTTGGCACACAATTGGAAGGTACAACCTTAATTTGGTTTAAAAGATGTACATGAAGAAATATTATAGAAACATTGATCGAATAAAAGAACCTGCACAAAGTGTGTATACAATACATTTAATACAAATATATGGGTTTGTCTTAATTTTCAGGCTTATCTGTCAGCTACAAGTACATTATTGTCCAGTGATACGGCAACAGATTTATGGCAAGAGGTATCTATTAAAACTCATCAAACTTATGATAGTATATGGCAGACGTTCGTTTCGTCTATAAAAGACTCATTATTTAAACTTTTATTTTGTATTTGTATAAACGACTCTGTAGATAATATTACCAGCATAATTATTATCAAAATAAACCACAGATCACCTGATTTTATATAGAGTCACATCGAACCATGGGACCCTTTTCAATGTATATTTACTGGAACTACAGTTTAAATATTAGTAAATGTTATTTTGAAAAATAACTTGGTAGTAGTGTCTTTCATTACAGATGATTTTATGTTAAACTTTTTAAGTAACTTGTAATGTCAAGGCCAATGTCATATCATCTTTGAATAGGGTGAAAATTTTATATTTGAAGTTTTGTATTAAAAACCGTCATTTTTAAAAATTGTTTGTTTACAAATATCTGTTTATATCATTTTCGAAAATCTATTATTACTCAGACCAAACTAATATCGGTTTGTTTTAAATAATTTGATTATAGAAAAAGACAACAACATATTTACAGATTTTAAATGTTCACCAAAATGTCACAGTTTAATATTTTTACCATTCTTAACCGTACAACAATTATATTTTTAAAGTAATACATCACTGGATGCAGGCTGTTAGATATGGTGAAATATATAAGATACCTATAATCATGATTATTAAGGATTGAGAAATTATGCAAATATGGCCAAGAAAAAAACAATTGACAATTATATATATCATGACAATTTACTTATCGAGTTTGTCATTGTTAATTTCTCTTTTACAGGTTGGAGATAATAACGCTGCTAAAGTTTTGAACATAACATCAACTTTTACGGGTGTTGCATTTGAATCATATCAAAACAATACACCATTGAAAATCTCAAGACCATCTTTGGGTAATTGAGATATATGTACATAAATGTATGAGCATTAGGTGTTTGACTATAATATAGATTGTATTGCTGTATTGCCGCATATTAAAGAATAAAATACAGACGGTTGGTCAAATATCTACTCTAAGAGAAGACCGATTTAGATCACGACATCTTGATTTAAATATATCAAGATTAATACAGATTTAAATCTGTTTCAAGTGAATAGGATAGTAAAAGCGAATGATGAAATAATTTTTTAACGAAAGGCTTGAACAGATTTTCATAAAAACATGCAAAGCTGTAATATATTTCAGATGTGATTATCGTATGTATCAAATGAAATATAACTTTCACCTTTTGTGAGTATTGATAGAGTTAATATGCATTGAAAGATTCCAGTATTTTTTTGTTATTTATAAATGTAATTAATCTAAGGAATAATATAAACTAAACACAGTTAACGCATGGACCATTACTTAGGTTCACTTATTGAGGAATTGTGGAGATACAAAGTCCAATAAATACTCGAAATCAATATGAATTATATTAGATAGAACAAAGTTTTTGCACGCAGCAGGTAATTGAATAAGAAATTTGGATAACGTTACTTACAGATTAGGAAAAGCCTGCTATAAAAAATTAAAGAAAGAAGACCACACTGCATGTACTTTTCGTTGTTCAAATGTATTATGAGTGTTCAGAGAAATAACGAAAGGCGAAATATACAAGAAACTTTCATATTGTCTATCAATCTTGTTATTCTTATATATTATCAATGATTTTTAAATTTTATTGTATCAGGATAAAAAAACTACTTAGTGAATTTCAAAATGAAAGCATTTAAAATATTAAGCGAGTTACACTGTAAATGTATTTAGTAAGAAATCAAAGTAAACACAACAACCATCAAAAGCTACATAATTTTAAACATGGGTTAATTATAATCGTTCACCATTATCAGTTGCTATATACTTTAACGATTTTGGAATTTTGTAAGTCACCTATACTTTTTAGATGTAGAAATAAACAAAAACAACGAGGGAAACATCACTTTCCACGCGTTTGATCAACCACTTGGCAAGGACGACCGTCTTTTCTTAGCAAAGGAGAGTTTGAGAGGTAAATGTTTGATTGTTTCGAGTCATCGGGAAGTGTCTCATTAACGAATACCTCCACCTTTTATTTCATAAAATATGATGTTTTAAATCAAGGTAATTTGTACCTGTCTTTCGAATCGTATTCTTCATTTATATAAAATATTTGAATTTATTTACTAATCTCAAAAATAAATATTCAAGTTTTAAAATAATATACTATAGTATTTCAAGAAAAATATATGATTTGCATTTACATTAAATCTTTTTTATTATGTGCAATGAACTACTATGGTATAAACCATTGGGGAATCATTAACTTTAATTAAACATGTTGTTAAAGATGATTTTAAAAAGAAGATCACCTGATTGTTTGTAATCTTTATACATTTCAAATCAATTTTGATCAAATGTCAGTTTTTAATGTTTGTTGTATATATATGTATTTGTAGAAATAACAAATACCACAGGATACATTGCGATTCATTACAGTACAATAGCACAGTTATTACCAAGAAAAACAAGGTAATATTTATTAAAAGTATTTTGTTAATAACTTTATAGTCCTTTATCTTGAAGCATTACTAAAACATTATAGATGTGTTGTTTTAAGCTTGGCAAACTATCTTTTTTTTTGTACTGTTCATGATATTCCTTCTTGAAATGTTTTTTGAAGTACAGTAAACTAGAGGCGAAGGATACCAAAGGGACATTCAAACTCATAAGTCGAAAATCAACTGACTACGCCATGGCTAAAAAAGAAAAGACCAACAGTACACAAAACACAGCATAGAAATCCAAAGATTGAACAATAAGAACCTGACCAAAAACTGGGGGTGATCTCATGTACTCCGGAAGGGTAAGCAGATCCTGCTCCACATGTGGCATCCGTCGTGTTGCTCATGTTAGTACAAGCCCGGTATTAAGTCTTATTCGATAGGTCACATTCGGGGAAAAGGGGACTGATTGTAGTGACGACAATTGGAACATATCTGCTATCATCTGTGAAACGGATATTTCATAACGGTCAACCAACTCGTGATGGCGTCCGTAAAGGGATGATTTCAACTTCACCACTTGGAACTCTAGGTTTAATAGCTTTCTTGTGAGCAGCAACCCTCTATCAAGGAAAACATGATAGGAAATACAAACCCTGGAATGTCGTATCATTCTGGGAGATATATACTCCTTATGCAGGCGCTGCTGGAATGTTGCTACATAGAAAAGGAAAGTTCACAATTTGGAAGCTGAAATCATCTCTTTTGTCGTATATTTTTGTTTTCAACCGACCCTCATTGTCAATTTCTAGATGTAAGTCAAGACTGTATTTGTTGTATCCTTTATCTGAAGTTCAATTGGATAGATGCGTTCAACATAGTCACCAAATTTTGAATTATTCAGTGAGAGAACATCATCTATACAGCGAAACGTGAAGTTAAAGGATACTGCTAACTTATTTTCTTTCTTCTTAAGTAGTTTATGTATGAAGTCAGCCTCATATGAATAAAGGAACAAGTCGGCAAGAAGAGGGGCACAGTTGGTTCCCATGGGAATAACGATAGTTTGTTAAAAAAACACGTCCTCCAAACGCAACAAACATGTTGTCAATCAAGAAATCAAGTATCTGGATAATGTCAGTTTCAGAGAATCTTTTGTTTGAGTGAGAGTGATTTTTTACAAAGTAGGATTTATCCCTACCTAAGACAAGATACTTGTATAAACGTTGGCCATTCTTTTTTATGAAAAAAAGCAGAACCAACTCTTTCAATTTGTCTTTTAGTTTGGAATGGGAAATACTTGTGTAAAGTATAAAATAGTCAAATGTTTTAATACTATTGCAAGATGAGAGAGTCTTAGATTGTATTTATTCTAAAAGATCTTTGGAATATTTTAGTATCCACATCTGATTCACTCCACCTCTAGAATGGGTAGTTTCACAATAACTTTGAAGCCCTGGTTTGATTGCTAATAAAATTGATGTTAATAATTTAGAAAGAGGTTTCGTGGAGCACTTGGAAGACCCAGCAATGTAAGGACACTTATGTAATTTAGGTATCAAATACTGTGATGGAAGATCCAGTTCTCCATCTTTAGTTGAAATTCCAAAGGAACATAGAACAGACCTATGATTATCCAGGATTTGCTAGAAATCGGCTGTTTGATTATTTATTTGCGCGAGCAGAACTGATTAAAATATGCCATTAATTTTGTTTTATCTGTTATACAGTTTATATGTTTGTTTATTGCCTTTCCTATACAGATTTGTGTTGTATGTTCTGTAATGTAGGATTAAGATATGAGATATGAACCCCGCTACATTTCGTGTGCGTGACAAAAAAAGATCGTCAGCAGTTGGTGAATGTCATGTCTTTTTTGTTATTTGGAGAATTGTGTGTCGATGGCAGATCTTTTATTGCTGATGTAGAATATATTCACAATTTGTAAAGACAATGGACGATCATAAGATTAATACTTTGTAAAGACATTTGTTTTTTGTTGAATAAATCGAAAAATAACACTCCCTGGTGGAATTTATATTTAATCTTCAAACCATTATCTGACAAAAGCAAGAACATTTTTCGATTGCGTCCGACTTGATACTTGCTGATATTTAGCCAAACATTACCAGGAAAAGGACAACACGCTTTCTATTTCCCTCATATTCTATATATTTTTGTTTTGCCTTAAGACGTCGAGGCTAAATAATTTATCATACAACACAAATTTACAAATTGAAATTGATATGTGTATCATTTGACCTTCTTCTTACGGATAAACGAACTTGTTTCTGATACATTCTTCAAATTGGAGTCAACATCTATTGTGAAGGAGGCATAAGAATCTATATCTTATTGATAGTTCAGGGTTTTCCCCTGTTTAAACATATATTTCATCTTTATCAGCATTACTATATTTTACATCTAATTGCTACCTTCAAAAAAATTAAGACTTTGTATACATTCGCTGAGATGGAGGAAATATATTTGAATTTTTGATACGGTCACAATGTAAATTAATCATTTCAATCTTTTTGAGTTCAACATGAAGTCTATTAAAGTCGTTTTTTTAGAACAAAAATGCTTTAGTAATGGGAAATCAAATTTTTATTATATAGTGTCGATAATCAGGAAATTACAGTGATAACGTCAGTTCTGTCACTTACTTTACCAAGAATCAACCAGTATCGTCTGAATCCACCATTATATTTATACTTCAAATATGATCAGGTAATATAGAGAATATCATATTTAATAGATACATTTTTTTTAAATGTTAAAAGTTATATGCGGCATGAATATATCAGGAGTTGACTCGGTTCTAGGTAAAGTCACTCACGAATTTCCTGGAATATATTTTCAATCTCACATCTTGGCTTCCTAAATTTGTCTCACGTAAAGTATAAGATGTACTATTTTTTTCAATGCTCATAGTATGGTTATATCAAATGAAAAAAAAAAACCCAAAAAACTATGATATAAAAGTTAATCCCATTTACATAAAAAGAACATCTGTTACAATGCTTAACCAAGCATGATCGTTTCGAAGATTTCCCGTTTGACAATTAATTAGTTCATTATTTATAATGTTAATAGTCGAAAAAAATTTGTTTTTGCAGATTCATGACGAAGGAGCAAGATGTTCGTTCTGGGATTACACTGTGGAGTAAGTTTTAGATTTCTATAAGTTAATCTTTATATGAGGTAGACGTTTAAGCAAAATAAACAAACACTCAGATATATCGATCACTGTTATGAATCAATTTTATAAAGACAACTTTTTGAATCAAAAATAATGAATATAAATTATAATAAATTATATTACCAGTACAAACTTTTCGACAATTAGTTTCTCTTCAGTAATAATCTAGGTCAAAATATTTGAAAATGAAAACCCAATACAACTGTTGAAGATATTATGAAACCAAAAGGCCCATAAATTATAGCTTAGTGCGTACAAAGAATCAGAGCCTAGCACAAATCTTACAATATTTAGTGTAATTCAAAAAGAATAAAATATGAAAGCGAAATACAGATATCATGTAATGTATTGCTAATTGTTCAGGTTAAAGGAGACAGTGGTTTTGAGATGAAGGACAGCAATCAGGAATCAAAGTGCTGTTCCTTTGCTTTTGGTTGATTCAAGTGCGTGTAGAGATCATGTGTTTAATACACTATGTGTATACTTTTCAAATCGAAAGGGGTAAATCAATCTGAATCGTATCAACTTCAAACAGAGTGTGTTCACGTCCAACACTTAAATATCACTGTAATTATTCTTCATATGAATCAAACATCTTTTTTAGTTGAAAGCATCTAAATCAGGAAAATGACATAATCTAAAATAAGGTCTTATGCACCATGTTGAAATGAACGATCAATGTATGAGATAGCTAAAAGGAGGGAGAATATACATTGGATGCAATCAAAAATCGAAATAAAAAAAAAATAAACGAACGTCATGGCATTACAGGAAAAAATTAATGAACGCTAACACCGCTCAGAAAAAACTTCAAACATGAAACTGAAGATTGAAATAACACGAAACCTACAAACAATTGCATTAAACGAAATTAAAAGCTGAGTAACTGTATTAATAAACTAATTCTTGTTGACTGTAGTAGAATATGTTAAGTGATTAGCTTCCCGGTTGTTTTTATAACCATTTTGCAGTTGTTTTTGAGTTACAAATATATCTGTAAGTGACAACGTCATTTTGACAGCAGCATTTTCAAGATCAGTTTAATGTAACAAGTGGAACAATAAAGCGAACAAAAAACAAATTCAATAGTAAGCCGACTGACATTATGTCTTTGTAATTCAGTTTCATGGCAGTTCCCAATTTGATTTTTGATAATTATCATTTACATAACTATCAATTTCCATTTTCTAATATGGAAATGCCTGCTTTTGCAAACACAAACTTGTTTGATTGAAATCAGACTTAACATTTATCGATCTAAATGTTAGAAATATAATATAATTGTTAATTTCAAAGAAATAATGGTTTTTGGTCGGCAAGCGGACTAAAGACACTTCATCAGAATAATACCTACACAGAATGTACAAGTACTCATTTGACCAACTTTGCAGTTCTGTTGAGTTTATATGAAATAGTATGTATTAATATTTTTATTGATGATAACTTAAAATATTGAACGAACATTACCTTAGTTAAGACAAATCTGCGCATGCCTGTTATGATGCTGATCGTGATTTTTTCCACCACGAAAATCCAAAATGTGTTCCTAACAAACACATTAATGCGACATAGTCTAAACCCAACTATCGATATTGATCCTTAAGTTAAACTGATGGACTTCTTTTCTTAAAAAAAGATTAATATAATTTCTAAAAGCAATAAAAAAAACATAGATCTGAAGCGTATCACGATGAATTAGGATCCCATGCAAATCCGGAATATTTTCGAATCCCGATTGCTTCGCGTTTAGAATTATATTTGATATATCGAGAGACCTAAACAGACATTAAAAAAATTACTAAAAGACTTTAAGTAGCGCAAGAAGTATGCTTCACAAATCAATGTTTCAAGCACAGTAATTGCAAACATAAATGTTGTTTTACAACTGAAAGTCGAAATGTTTTTTTGCAAATTAATATGATGCATATTTTACGTTTTTTTTTTGTAAGTGGCCTGCACATGCGTAATGTTATATACTTTATAGGATTATAGAGTAACGCCGCTTTGAACAAAAGTCTTTTTGTTCACCATATTTAGATAAGTTCTTCAACGTTAGTTTCTAATGGATCCATACTTGCATTTTCTATCAAAGGTTCACAGTACACTTAGCTATAAGCAAAGTGAAACCCTCGATTTTATATTATTAAAAAATAGTATTATATAGTCACAACTTATAAGAGATGTATCCCTGGTTTTCTAAATATCCCCTGTCAATGTATCAATGTTTATTCATTTAATGTAGTCGGCGGTCCTCTAAATTGTTTGTTTAAATTAAAACTCATCAAACTTAAAATGGCTTATAATTTGGTACGCCAGACGCGCATTTCCTCTACACAAGATTAATCAGTGGCACTCATATTAAAACAATTGAAAGGCCAAATCATGGTTATGAAAACTTACCAAAGATAATATTTAGTCATATCCCTTAAAATATTATAGATATGCTCTGTTACGGATTAAATACTGCCATCTATCATTAATAATATACGTACCTTGAAACCCAAGGAAACTTAGTTTGAAAACAGAAAAGTTGCATAACAATAACCTGAGTGTTTCCATGAACATCTATTATCTTCAAACAATGGTCAACTATTAGTGTCTCTTATTCTATGAGATATCTATTAAATTTTTAGTTCAAACAACATGAACCTCAGGCTGGCTCTGGTGGATAGTTGTCCCATTGACAAACATACAAGATCTCCCTATTTATATCTAGACATTTTTAATAAAGGTTAACTATTGCATATTGTTTGTTTGCAGCCAGATAACCACGACAAGGTTCTTGCAATTATTACCCAAATTGGTTGTTCGATATCCATTGCTGCTCTTGTCGTATTGTTAATAATATATTTTATTGAGTGGAGGTAAGTTTTTATATGATATAACTGATCTTCTAATTTCTTGTTTTCCGAAATACTTATTGTGTGCACGAAAAATCTATATCTAACATTTATGTTTCCACTTTACAAAGGCAATCGTCGCATACATGGACAGAACGTAACGACACTTAACAGACAAATCAATCATTTATATACTGAAATGATGTAATTAATGGATCCATAATCCGTTTTGGTTATATAACCCTTCAACATTTAGGTTTTTATTACATCCTTGGCTTTCAAATATTCGGCCTTGAGCGTTCCTGATGAAGGTCAATCCAGAACAGCGCTTCGGACGCATGACATTTATAACGTGTTGTTTTAAGTTTTCAAATCATTCTTTGATTTGATTGCTTGAGAAGATTAAATGATCATGATATCGATGATAAGATACTCATTAAGAGTTGTTAAAGCCTTCTGTTTTTCGATATTGGTTTTTTTTTTTATCAAAAAACTTTTCAACCTGCAATACCCAGTCTTAAAATATTTGAACCGAACTAATTACTCAAGTTGATACATGTGATAATTTTGACTCGAAGTTAGCAAGTCTTTTCATAGTTTGCTGGTACAACAATGACAGTCAGTTGATGTCTATATCATGAATACAATCTGATACACGATCTGATCAATCGATTATCAGATTGTTATCATATTGATGTTCTCAAATATCCGAAGTTTGAAACAATATTAAAGCCTTTCTTACCTCATTCGATGAGCTCATTCGACAAAAAAGCGTCATCTTGTGACCTACAGCTGGTATTTTATAGTTTCAATATACATTTAAAAAAAATAAAAACAGTTAAAACCGCATTCTCCAGAAACGGAGTAGGGCCGAGTGTTAAGGTACATCAGAGCGAACTAGACCCCCTATAACCTACTGTGGATTCATTTATTTTCATGGGTATCAATTTTCTTGGATTGAACAAAACTTGCATTTTCGTGGATACTTGATTTCGTGGTTTTTGCCAAATAAAATTGAGAATGGAAATGGGGAATGTGTCAAAGAGACAACAACCCGACCATAGAGCAGACAACAGCCGAAGGCCTAAAGTCTGCATATAACATTATAAAAAATTTGTTATTCGTTAAACACTTTATTTCGTGGTTCACCTGTTCCAACGAAATCCGTGAAAATTAGTATCAACGAATAATAAAAAGAATCCACATTATATAGTGTAATGACTTATATACTTTTCTATAACTGTTGATGTTATTTTGCAGACTTCTTCCATCTGACAAGTCAAAAATTCTTGTCACAATGGCTATAGTTTTTCTCCTAGCGTATGTGGTATTTTTAGCTGGAATTGAAGGAACGGAGAATAAGGTGATTAGTTCCCATTAGTTGTACATGTTTAACGCGTACTTTCTTGCAACTGACAGCTAAAAAGGAATGAAATATGCATAGCCCGAGTTCAGTGGTTGTTGTTGGTTCATGTCTGTCATATTTTTTATCGTAAATTGTTTTGTTATAAATTAGGCCGTTAGTTTTCTCAATTGAATTGTTTCATAATTTTCATGTCGGGGCCTTTTATAGCCGCCTCTACGGTAAGGGTTTTTCTCATTGTTAAAGGCCCTACGGTTGCCTATAATTGCTTACATTCACTTCATTTGAACTTTGGCATTGTCTCATTGGCAATCATACCACATCTCCTTATTTTTATATAGCGTGTTTATTTCATTTTTGCGATTATAATAGTATGGTAGATATTGCAATCAAGGATAAATGTTTAAAAAGTTGTACGTAACTTGAACAAAAGTTTCATTAAAGATTAGAAAATGAGAGAATAAATATGAAAATTTTCATTTCGTACGACATTGTTGTCTTTGTAATTCGTTAAAATCTTTGTTTTATAAAATCATATATACTCTTGCATAATGCTTACAGATCGCCTGCAAGGTAGTGGCCATTGTCCTTCATTTCCTATTCTTAGTGGGTATACATATGATGGTTGCAGAAGGCATTGTGCACGGAAAAATGCTGGCCACCGTATCAAAAGAACAACGTGCAATATCACCGATTCTGATTCCAATTGGATGGGGTGAGTAATTGTGTGTTTTATATACTATGTATTGATTAACAAACACCTAGAAACTGTTGTTGCACTCGTTTATTCTTTTAGTAAATCGATTGATGTAATATTTTATTACCTCCCTTTATAACTATATATTAAAAATGATAATGATATGAATAAAACAATTAGAGGTCAGTTTATACATTACAAATCTAACACCGCCTCGGTGGTCTCGTGGTAGCGTGTTCGCCTCGAGTGCGGCAGGTTGTGGGTTCGAACCCCGGCTGGGTCAAACCAAAGACTTTAAAATTGGTATTTGCTGCTTCTCCACTAAGCACGCGGCATTAAGGAGTAAGAGCAAAGACTGGTCGGCTCGGAGTCTGAATAATGGGTCCGGGTAAAGTGACATGTCTTTCTGCGGACTGTTACCTTGTGAACTAGCATGTTAAAAATCCGGCTTAGCGTGTCGGTCTAGTACAAAGCAGGATTAGTATTCATTCTACATTAACATGTTCTCGTCCTGAATATGAATATTAATTTGCCGCTGGACGTTAAGCAGCCATGCATCATCATCATCACAAATCTAAGTTCAAAAATTGGCACACAAACAATGTTCAATCGTAGAATGTAACAGATTGCAAGATGATGACCATTTTAGCCACAATATTTAGTTCAGAACAATGAAAAGGATTAGCGTACTATTAATAATAAAAAGATCCCCCACTAAAAAATTAGTAAAATATAATAAACCGAAAAACCTTGTGGTACGCTTTGGGACCGACAATCCCCAAGGAGTTATGTCGACTCAGGAATAGTTAAATATGATACCGTTTTCATAGAGTACCATAAAAGCTTATGCTTCTATATAATTGTATGATTAGTCTTGGTATATTTGCAATTAAAAACCTCTTTGAAAAAGGATAAGCCTACTATTAATGATAAAGAGGCCTCTTATCCCCACCCCCCAACAAAACTACAACCAACAAAATGAAACAGACAAACAATTTTTACTCTAATCCTCTATTGTAACATCATAAGTACTTGTCATTAGAAGCACGACGTACGTTTTAACATAAACGGTACCAATTTTTCTGCACCAGATGCGCATTTCGACAACCACTGTCCTTTCAGTGATGCTCGATGCCAAAATATTGGAATTCCAAAGCTTATTAAAAATATAAATAGGAAATCAGGATATACTTTCCCTTCCACTTGAGATCAGTCCTATTTATTGGTAGTGTCTGTATTGTTTAATCTTAAGTTTTCTATGTTGTATTTAGTAGACTGTTGTTTGTCTTTTCGTCGTTTTGGGCTTGATATTGTCTGTTTTTTACTTATGGTTTCGATTGTGTCCTTAGTGTCCTCTGCTTCTGTTTGTTTTTACTTCTAATCATTTTATAGTTTTAATGTCATATTTTATAGTTATATGTCTAACTTACGAGAACGAAAAAAATTTGTTTATAAACTGAAACAACACTGAGAAGTAAATGAGGTAAAAGATCGAAACTCCAAATGAAATCCTAATTATCGGACAATTTGAAAGTTTAATACATAGTAACTTCAGATAAGTAACTAAATGTTGAAATATTTAAAAAATCTCATGGGAAAAGAGGGAAAACCTAGTCTTAGCTTATTAGCTGCTTTTTATTGCAAGTAACAAGTTTATGCACATGTATATAATTTTAAGATTTTTAATGTAGTGTCTTTTCCTATAGGAATACCGGTGCTTATTGTTGCGATATCGATGGCAGTTACAAAACTAGAAGGATACGGCGATGGAAAGTAGTAAGTACCTATAAAATATACTTCATGAAATTCATATTAATAAAAATGTGTACGGAAATTTATTTCTAGTAAAAAAAAGTTCTTCTGCAGTTTTTATTCTTCTATGGTGCCTAGTATAAGATTATATTTGACATATTTATGAATAATTAAAAAAATATTACACTAATTCAGTATATTCTATATTTGCATCACAACCAGTTTTATTTACTAACATATGAAGATCTAAAGTAAAGTTGCAACAACACAACATGGTAGCATACGAATAGGTACTGGTGTTCAGATTAAAAAGGCGACACGATAAGTGGGAAATGTATCAACGGCACCATCAGTATGCATTCAACAATACAAATACAAACATAAAATGAATAAAATGAAGTCAACACAATCTTATTCCTCATATTCCCCAAAAAGGTGGGATATAGTAAGGAGTATTTTTTACACAATTGCTTTTCATCGAATATATGTATAATATCTTAACTGTTTGGTATGTGGTTGAAGGTAGAATTTTATAAGAATATATGTTTTGTTCTCTTTAGTTTTGAACCAATTTGTCCTATCTAGATTAATTGAATTATATAAATTTGAAACCTTAAATTGTTAATTTGTAGTTGTATAATGTAATTGGGTATGAATGATTGACGTTTGTCTGATTAAGGCTTGTTAAGTACAGATTTGATATTAAGAACAGCAATAAAAGCGTGGTAATTTTGCTTGATTCTTAACATGTGCGTGTAATGATTGTGTCATGAAGTGTGCACTATCTTATTAGAGCGCTCAATGTGGCATTATAGAGCCTATACTGGAAAATATTGACACTGTCTTGTTATCTATGTTGGGTTCAATACTTTCTATTAATTCGTTTCCTTAAATCATTTCTTATAAAAATTCTCGTTCGACAAAAAAAAAAACTCCCAGAAAGCAAGATAGTTATACAACCATCAATAAAAAAAGTGAACATGAACATAAATATTTAATTGATTGATAAAAGTTTCGTGAGAATCAGAGAAGTTAAAGCACCAGGCAATTAATCTTATTCAAAATCGGGCCTATATATTTCTTTCAAGCAAGCATTGTTTATGTTCATTTGTCGGATTCTTAACTTTACAGAAAGTTATATCTGACCTTAAGATCTTCAGATAACAGCAAACAGTGTTTACATTAAGTAATTTGACCATCAAAATTGACGAGATCTAAAACATATACAGAAATATAGAGACTTTTGACAGTCTAAATAATTTAAATGGAATATGCTTTTTGATAGAAGCTAAAGAAATTGAAGCTGTGAGAGATTGCGCCGGTGACTGTCATAAGCCTTGCAGTTTACCCTCATATATCAATTTTGTGAGACATTTTTAAAACACCAGAGATGAGCAATAATCTTTAAACAAATCCGAGTCACAAGCTTGTTCATATAGTATAAATCTCATTTTCATAAAAATTGTGAGGCAAAATATGGTCAATAAAGACTTTCCTTAATTGTAATCGTGTACAAGAACGTCCAAATGAATGAATGTGTGTACACGTTCTTATTACAGTACGTGGGGTGTACAAATCACAGAAAAGGGGGGATTTCAATATATTTCAACCGTTCCCATTCTCAATTTTAATCATTTTAACATTACTTTGAAAAATTTAGCTAGCATATATAAAAACATATATATATATAGTGTTACTGGTTTCTGTCAAAGCATTTATACTTCCTGAGTATTATTAGTAGTTTGTGGTTTGTTAATTTATTTCGATCGAAAAAACGACCAAATTTAGAAAAGAAAATTTAATTTTTTGCCTTTTTTTTTATACAGTTGTTGGTTATCAACAAGCAATGGACTGATTTGGGCGTTTTTCACTCCGTGTGCTGTAATAGTTGTTGTAAGTTGCCTTAATATTTTGTTGTGCAATGTAATGCCAAAAGTGCTATCATATGTCAATGAAAAATTTTCTATGCTTTTGTTGCATATCATTTTCCATTATAAAAATGCATATCATTTTCCATTATAAAATATTTCATTTAGCGTTTTTTATAATTTAAATACCAAAAAGAAAATTTATCATCATCAAAATTAAAAAGATTACAAAAGGAAAAGGTGTCTAAAGGCCACGTTTTTTTGTTATTTGAATTCGGAAATCAAAAATGTATAATAAATCTATCAAATAACATCATTCCGATGTTCATGAGAAATATGTCAGATAAGTATCAGCATATTTGGTTTCGAGTTTAATCATCTAACATTTCATGCAAAGGAGAGGCTAAAAATACTAAAGTTATAGTCAAAATTTTAAGTCAAATCAAACTGACAATGCGATGGCAAAAACGCAACACAGAAAACTAAAGACTGCAAAACGAACCCAACAAAAACTGGAGGTTTTCACGGGTGCTCCTAAAGGAAAGGCAGATATTGCTATAAATTTTCCACCCGTCGTGTTAATCATTTTAGTACAAACTCGATAAGTTTAATTCGGTAGGTCACGTTCGACCAAAGAGGACGGGATTGTGATTACGACAATTGAAGCATATTCTTCGTCATCTGTGATACAGATATTCCAAAACGGTCAACAAACTCGTGATTGCGTCCGTAAATCATTCGAAAGGTTGACTTCAATTTTACCAATCGATCTCTTGGTTTAATAACTTCTTCGTAAGTACCATCCCTCTATCAATGAAATAATGATAGTAAATGCAAGATCTGGAATATCGTATCAACTGGGAGATATACACTCCATATGTAGGCACTCTGCTGGAATGTTGCTACATAGAAACGGACAGTTAACAATAAGAAGTCTGAAAGCATCTCTTTTGTTGTAAAGTTATGTTCTCAACCGACCCTCATTGTCAATTTCTAGATGTTATTCATGATATAAGGCAGACTTAACTGTATTTATTGTATCCTTTATTTCAACATAGTCACCAAACTTTGAATTATCCAGTGAGGGTCAAACAACATCTATATAGCGGAGCGTGAAGTTACATATAATGCTAGCTTCTTTTCATTTTTCGTAAAAAGCTCCCATCAAAAATGAACACTTTGCCAAAATAATCTTAGGTTTTAGATATTAGTTATTAGTGTTAAGGTATGAACCAAAGCCTTACCCAGACAGAAAATTCTCTGTAGAACGTTTCATAGAAAAATACTAGTACAGAAAAAATATCTTTTCTTGTAAGACGTTGGACTCAGTTATATATTGGGAAAACGCTATGTGCAAAATTAGCATTTCTAGTCAAATATGTCTATGTCAATTTGTAGTCACATATGTAAAATTTCTACATTTTTTGACAACATAAGTGACATTTCTGCACTATTTCGTTCACAAAAGAAAACTCGTTACATTGGTCGAAAATCTTATATTTATTGTATGTTATATAATACAAGTTATGTTCAGTGGACATTCAGCAGTTTTCCCCTTTAGCACTACATTTGTGTTATTTACATATAGCTTTTATTATTGGTTGAGTTGAACATGCACCTATTATTTTACAAACGATTTTGATTGCCCTGTTTGTATCATTTAACTCGGTTTTATAACTCTATTCTAATCTAGAATTACTAAAGATATATCAAAGTCCATACATTTAATACCAGTTTCATTAGAAAAGTCACTTAAACTATAAAACTAATTATTAACAACAAATACAAGCAAGTTACAAGCAAAACAATAACAAGTATAAAGAAAATCCTAACAGCAAGTAAGCTCCAAGACTTATTATCAGCTAACATAAAACTGCAACCGCCCTGCAATCAGTTTTGCAAAATTTTGAATCATGTTGAAAAATAATCAAATTATGTTCTTTTCTCCAGACCAACTTTGTGATCTTTGTATTTGTTGTGAGGAAACTGTTCTCGTTACAAGCTGTAAAAAAGAAAACAAAACTACAGCAATTAATGTAAGTACTATCTAATAAGTTCATATTATATACAGTTTAAACCAATTTTCAGGCGGAAATCCCGTTATTGATATTATGTTGTACTGCGGGTTTGTGTGCAGTTGATTGGCCTCAAATTACTTTTGAACCGTTATACAAATGAGTTATAAGTGTTTGTATGTTGTCACTGATGACAAAATGGACGGAATTCGTTTTTGACGATTTCTAATTTTGCTCATGGTTGATAACATTAAGGGTACCAATTTTAATGCACCAGATTCGCGTTTCGACAATTAACGTCTCTTAAGTGATGCTCGTGTATCTAACAAAACCATTCCTTGGTTTTCGCCATTTTCTTTCTTTAATCGCTACACTCGTTCAAAGTTATGACTCGATCAGCTGACTGATATGATTCTGATTCGACTAGAAAATTAGTACTTAATTTACTCCGCCTAATAATTTGGTTCGGAGTTAAAACTTACATTTATCCTATTCTCCCTCCATTGAAACTCGGCGAAGGTTTCTTTGTCCGACTTGTTGAACATACGAGTTTTGTTTATACAGAAAAGGGATACGGTTTGGGAGATGAGACGTCATAAAGTTGAAAACTATTTGTGGCGGCGGCAAATTTATAATGATTTATTCAAATATACCGAATAAATTGCCTTCTGACATTTTTTACCATGATGTTTATTACTACTTTAATTGGTAATAGATTCTTCGAATATAAAGATGTAATTTTGTTTCCTTTTCTGTTTTAAATATATGTGTGTTTGCTTCTCATCATATTTAAGAAATCTGTTGATGAAAAACATATAACTCACTATAATTATTTTGTAGAACTGGATTGAGATGTTTTTCAGTTTTAGCACCCCTTTTTGGATTTACATGGACTTTAAGATTCTTCTCTATAAATGAAGATACTATCGTTCTGAGTTATCTATTTGTTATCATCAATTCATTTCAGGTGCGTACATGTATAAATAATTTCTGTGGTATTTTGAATATAAAAATTGTAAAATATATAAAAAATGAAAAAAAAGTACCAACAATTACAAAATGTACAAATCAAACAATAGACAATGTTACAATACCACGGAGTAAAATTGGAGAGGACAATTGATACTTGGTAAAAAAAACTGACGACCGAAAACCAGGGTCCACAGTTCTTTATCCACTAATGATACTCGCTGTTATGCTCATGTTACATTTAGAAAAGTAATGACAATATTGAATAACTTTTTTCTGTATTATCATTTAAAGTGACGAATTAAAACATGTTATTTCAGCTTATCTGTTGTAGCAATTTGCAAAAATAGCTATAAACGAAAAATGAAATAAATATATGAAATGCTATTCAAAGTTCCAGTTTGTTTATTAATTATTACCGAAGTACTGGCTATTGTAATAGTGATACTCTTCAGGACTAACAGTCCACCAGAAGATGTATTGATAAGATTAATGGCATCAGTGTTACATCACCAGATGCACATTTTGATAATTAATGGCTCATCAGTGATGCTGGAGGCATAAATATAAAGTTTTGGATTTCTTTCTTAATGTTGGAAAATCAATTGAGTAAGGTACTGTGACATATAGCAAATATCTATTTTAGAATTATATTACTCAAAAGAAAGCTATTAAACCAAGAGTTCCAATTGGTGAAGTTGAGATCGTTCCTTCGAAAATTTTACGGACGCCATCACCAGTTGGTTGACCGTTATGGAAAATCCGTTTCACCGATGATAACGGACATGTTCCAGTTATTGTAACAATCCCGTCCCCCTTTCCCCGAATGTGACCTACCAAATTAGACTTATCAACGGGTTTGTATTAATATGAACAACACGACGGGTGCCACATGTGGAGCAGGATCTGCTTTCTCTTCCGGAGCCCCCAGTTGTTGGTGGGGTTCGAGCTGCTCAGTCTTTGCTTTTCTATTGTGTGTTTTGTGTACTGTTGTTTGTCTGTTTGTCTTGTTTTTTTAGCCATGGCGTTGTCAGTTAATTTTCGACTTATGAGTTTGAATGTCCCTTTGGTATCCTTCACCTCTTTTTTACAGGAAAAAATAATCTGATTATTACTTAGAATTTTGTTTTTAATTATCTACACCATACATTTATCTTCGCTTACTTATATGGATACTAATATGAAAAACCCATATGTAATAGAACTATTTTAAAATAATTGATTTCAAGTTTATTGCAATATTATCATATAATTTCAGGGATTGCTGATATTTATTGTACATGGATTATTAAACCCCAAAGTAAGTATTCAGATGTTTTCATTCTGTATAATGCATATTGTTATACAAGATGTTGTCTCATTTTTAACGGCTTTTAGAACGAATCTATGAGTACACAGAACAAAGTTACATATAATATACACAGCTTGAAACTATAAGATAAAATCGATTAACATCAATTTGAGTAAGTTTTAAGGTAATCAATTGGAGAATTGTACGCTTGGTGATTGTATAGTTTTCAACGAGTTAATAAAAATAATCGATTAAAAATGTTTTGCAGTATTCATATATTTTTTTCAATAAACCGTTGTCATATTCCAGCACCCTTCATAGATCACCAGGGGTTTCGAACATCTATTTAAACCAATTAGATAAAATTAATTGATCATGGCCGTCTCCTTGGTTTTCGCGGATCCCTCCAGACCTTCGTTTTACAAGTCATCACGTACAATTTCTAAAAAAAAAAAGAAAATGAAAACAACACCTTGTAAATTTCATGCGTCCGAAGCGCTTTTCTGAATTTACCTTAATCAGGACCGCTCAAAGCCGAATATTTGAAAGCCAATGATGTATAAGAACTGAAACAGTCGAAGAGCTGTATGACAAAAAAAACTCTTTAATATATAGCCAAAACCTTCTTAGGTCAACTTTGCCTGAGCGAATTGAAACCTTTGTTTCTTTATAATTTCAAAATTTATAAACGGACAATTTCAAAAAGGAATTGTTATAAATCATATTAGTACCGAGGTACTGACTACTGAGTTGTTCATAGAAATATCATTATACGTGTAGATGGCTTGAAATTATATAAACTGAATATTTCAGATTCAAAGTTCATGGACACGGAATTATCAGTATTTTGAAATTTTCCTTTTTGAATGCTGCAAAATATTTAAAATTTTTTCCAATCAATATTACTATTATCATGTAATTTAATCTTTCTTAAACAAGAATATCAAAATACTGAAAGTTTGTATTTTTAGTACATTTTTCTGATTTTGATTGCCACCCCCTTTTTTGGCGGGCCCCTCCACATCTTCGTTTTACCAGTTCTGACTTATAATTTCGAGAAATATCATTATACGTGTAGATGGCTTTAAATTATATAAAATGTATATTTCAGATTCAAAGTTCATGGAAACGGAAAATATCAGTATTTCGAAAGAGAGAAAAGTTTACAACTACAACCAAGGGAACCGACGAAATTGCTTTTGTATGTAAATTTACTATTTTTATTAATATCTACTTTTCTTACTTTGATATAAGGAAATTTTGTATTTCTCAATATTCCTAACCGATTCCTAGGTGTCATGCTTGCGTCGCGCACTTATAAATTAATATAGTACGTGAAATTTAGGCGTAAGAGCTAAGACTAGTCGGCTCAGAGTCAGAATAATATGTGCAGGTAGGGTGACATGTCTTCCTGTTGACTGTCACCCTTTGAACTAGTATGTTAAATTTCCCGGTCAACTTGTCGGTGTACGTCAATGCACGATTCATATTCATATCACATCAATAGATATGCATGTTGTCGTACCAATGTACCATTCATTCATCTTTATAGTCTTACTAAGATTTTGTTGGAACCTTATTTATTGAATTTATTTCGATTTTACTTATATTCATATTAAATTCTGAAATGAAGCTTTCGAATGATGCCAACTATTGAAATATTGAATATTGTATTTCTTTTTGCAGGACGACATTACAACTGTCTCGAATAAAAGAGTTCATACAAGTATAGCAGGTAGCCTGTTACACATTGCTAAATATATAAATATACATGCACCGTCATTAAACACAAAAAAAAATCTGCTGGTGGAATGTAAGTCCATGAGGGTATAACCAGCCCAGTAGCAGATTCTTTCGGTACTGGCTTGAACATAAGGATATTGTTTGATTTTAATTTGCTGTTATAAAATTTAGAAATAATTTTAAATTAGGAAACGTATCTCCATCATGCGTAGCACTGAATTCTTGTCCACGTTTAGATTTATTTTTGTTCCAGTTTGGTTTTGTCAGCTCTTCAACGCTTGTTTTTGGAATTGGACTATCTAATTGTTTAAGTTCGTGCATCAATGGAGAAACATTGATTGTCGAAATTCGCTGCTGGTGTACTGAAACTTGTACAGATATTGTTATTATTATCAACTTTTCTCCATTTTCCCAATCAAAGTAGTTGTTCCACTACAATATGCAATAAGGTCCAATTTTCTGTCTTTTAATTCACACAATCATTTAGTTTCTGAAGACCATTTAATAAAATGTATGTAATGGCAAAGAACAGGCTTATAATTTATAATTAGATTAAATAGTTAGGAAGATGAAGGGATTTTAGGCAGTTACATAGAAATAAAAATATAATTCGCATCGGTAGTACATATACGGTTCGTGATTAACCATGAGTTGAATCTTTCAAATTGATAGACAGGTTGAAATTTTTTCCATTATATGTATTATATATTGCTTATAAAAATGTTATTTTAAAAGAGAGACGAAAAATACAAAAGAGACACTCACAAGTCGAAAACGAACTGTCAATGCCAAGGCTAAAACAAAAAATGACCAAACAATAAACAACAGTACACAATACAAAACATAGAAAACTCAGGACTTGGCAACACAATATCCACCAATAATCGGGGTTGTTCTTAGGTGCTCTGTAAGGGCAAACAGAATCTGCTCGTCATGTGGCACCCGTCGTGTTGTTTTTGTGAGTACAAACCCGGTGTACAAATAGGTCAAATAGGGGAGGTCACATTTGAGGAGAAGAGGACGGGACTGTGGTCATGACAATTGAAACATTTCCGACGTCATCTGTGAAACAGATATTCCATAACGAATAACCAACTCGTGATGGCGGCCGTAAAATTTACGAAAGGATGATTAAAGCTGCACAACTTGGAATTCTTGGTTTAAAAGCTTCCTCGTAGGCAGCAATCCTCTATCTAGGAACGCATGATAGGACTCACGATATGGGAGGTAGATACTTCAAATTCTTCCTCTGCTGTCTTCCTCCTATGTTGTTACGTAGAGGTGGAAATTCACATTGGGAAGCTGAAATAATCTCTTCTGTCAGGGAAGTCGCAATCTTGCAAAATTAATAAGCACCACCCTACCTTTCAATAAGATATCTTACAACAATTGTGGTCATAGTAATTTGGACAGTAAATCTTAGTGTCGTTAAAAAAAAATATATAAGGCTTTTAATCTGAAAGGAAAATTTGAAATTGGAGCTCAGATTAAAACTCGAGACCACCAGCTCCATGCTACAATTACATTCACCGAGACTTTAAACAATTGTACAACATCGCTAGCACGGTTCTGTTGGACAGAAACTGTAACCGATGTAAAATTAGAACGTTTATATGCACTTCATGTTAAACTGAACTAACACATTGATGACCGGGGAAATTATGCAAATGACAGTCCGTGCTAGATTTCTTTATCTGCCGAAGTTTGTAATTTGTTGATTTAACCGCGCATCAGTATAAAATAAGGATATGTATAATGATTGTCAATGAGACAACTATCAAACTATTTCAACCAAAAGCACCAACGGCTTATTCATTGCAAAATAATAAACGAAAAAACAAAATATAACAGACAGCAAGCAACGACAATCACTGAACTACAGGCTCTTTACTTTGGACAGGCACATACACAATATGGAGGGATTATACATGTTTATGCGCACTCAACTCTTCTCCAACCACCAGGGACAACCGTGTAACATCACAACATAAAAACAAATAGTTGGAAATGGCCTGACTCAACAGATCGGCTAGAAGCATAAAAAACAACAAATAACATAAAGACAAAAAAAAAAACAAAGTACAGATCTTAGAGTACTCACAGTTACTGCGAGCTAGTTCAAATTCAATAACAAATAATACATCATGTTCTCCTAGACTAAGTATCAATCTGTAAAAATCAGATTGATTTAGTCTATAGACGTCATAAACAGTCTTAGAAAAGTATGACCTTGTGAAATGCTGAAATATAAGTACTGTGGTTCGTTGTAAAAGTCTCACCACAAACATATAGTGAGAAGGAAAACAACAATAAAAGTGATTTTCGTTTGATTAGGACTTTGTTAAGTATGTGTCACGAAATAATACCCGAGATCCCGTTTTTCATTAAGTTCTGTGGAACACTGCGATAGGTCTTCCAACAAAAAGAGTGTTACATAAACATTTCTTCATCTTTTTTTGCAGGCCCTGAGAGTGAATCATGATGGCAAACACAGACTTAATTTCTACAAAAAGAACTTGACCGTTGTTGTTTTTTTCACAATCATTTTCTTGGAAATACTATGTAAGACATTATCGAATCTTATGATATTACTATTTTTTTTAAATATGAAATTTTTCAATATATTAGCTTTTTTGATGTATTATTGATAGTATAGATTTAAATATTATTTTGCCGATGAATGTGTGTGCTGAATAAATATATCTAAATACAGCTTTAATGAAAATTGGAAAGTTTCAATTGAGGTACCCTCTTTGAATAGAGTTCTTTATCATTTTGATTTTTTTTAATAATTATTTTTGCTTGTCTACAAGTTTATGCTCTAATGTTATTTTTCATAAGAAAAAAATCAAAAAATAAAACATAAACAAATGTTGTTGACAGTATTTAGAAATTATAACAATTTCATGTGATAATAGTCATGGTACAATGATGTACCGAAATAGAAAATCGTTTAATATTGGTTACCAAGACATCACATTAATAAATAACATCATCCTCCATACCAGACAAAAAATTCTGAAAAAAATACGGTAAATTAAAGGAAGCGGCAGCCCGTTAAAGAGAATGGAAGGATACAAAAGGGACATCCAGACTCATCGCTAAAAAAGAAAAAGACAATCAGACAAGCAACAGTACAGAAAACAAAACATAGAAAACCAAAGACCGAGCAACAACAACCCTAACAAAAACTGGGGATGATCTCAGGTGTTCCATAAGGCACCCGTCGTGTTGCTCATGTTAGTAAAAATCCATTGAAAAAGGTCTAATTCAGTAGGTCATATTCGGGGAAAAGGGGACGGGATTGTAGTATCGCAATTGGAATATATCCGATGTCATCAGTGATATTCCATACCGTCAACCAACTCGTGATGGTGTCCGTAAAATTTACGAAGGAACGATTCGACGTCACCACTTGGAACTCTTAGTTTAATAGCTTCCTTGTAAGCAGCAACCCGACAAAACCAAACTGTCGACTATATCAACCAACGAAACGAATTGATAACAACTGTCATATTCCTGTTAATTAATGTCCAATGTCATTGATCGTCATATAAGAAGATGTGGTATGATTGTCAAGATTAAGGAAACATCTATCCACAAGAGACCAAATGACGTAGATATTAGCAACTAAATACCCATTTCAGAGAGATGGACAGAGGCTATTTTTTCATTTACATACGACACATCTAATCATCTACAGCCTATGTTTGACTACTATCATACCAACAATCCACATAGCAGATGCCAATGTTTACACTCTGCCGTTAAAAATAGATAAGCGCATAAGTGATACACTATAGTCTAAACTTCCTCATGTCTAGAAAACTTGTAAATACAGTTTACAGTTTACAGAGACGACTAACTGGATATTTCTAAAAACAAAATGAAGTCCTAAAACTCCTGATTTGGCATTTAATGAAAAGTTTGAGTGCTTATTCATATTGTAAAACTATAATTCTCTCTACTAAGCCTTATACTGGTCGTTTTCACTCACTTTTGAAAATATGCGCTCTGTATTATATCCACGGAATGGTTACGACATTTATAAATTTCAATAACATCCGTATCTTTCAAATTTTTCGAGATGAAAATTAAAAACTTTATTTTGTAAAGTTTTGAAACCATTCCGGCTCAATTTTTAAAAACAATTCACGTTCTTTACATATTTTAATAGACATTATAATTCAGTGAATTTCCGGATCTATTTCTCCATCCGATACGAAGTAAATTTACTTTTTATTGACAAATCGCTTCAAGGTAAAAAGTAGTATTACATTTTCTTGGCTTTAGGTTGGCCTTTCGCGTACCCATGGCAGGTAAATGAATTCGACTTAGGAGCGCTGTGATTGGATGTAAGGGTACAATTATTTTTTATTTATTCATGAATAACTGAGGTGTGTATATTTACACTATAAATTTTGAAACCAATTGAAATATTTTCTTGAGAATAATTGGAAAAGGCTTCCAAAGTTTTATAAATTTCATGTAAAACGACGGTGGGCATGGATACCATAAACAAGCTCCGTTCGAAGATGGTCATGATACTATTTGACTTTAATTTCTAAAACAGAATAATCTATACTACTAAAAGAACGAGGTCCAATGTGTTAGCCAGAATGACGTAAAAACGACGAATCAAAGAATTCAACTTTATATATAACTAATATAGGACAATGGTGTTGATTAAAAATTACACCATTCAAGGCCCTTTTGTTTTCCACATAATTAACATAACCAATAATTAACAAGTTCCGGGTCGTATCCGATACCGATACCAATAGTATATGTATGTATGCATGTATGTTCTGTATCTTCCTCCTTTATTATGAGCACCATTTAACACACTGTATCGGTACAGATTTAATGCGAGCATTTGCCTACCCAGTTTCCCAGCCTGGTCATGACAGGTCTTACTACCAGTCACATGTAGTTTCGTGTTTTAGTAAGAAAACCAGGACGGGTTCGAACAGAAAGATTTTGAAAGCAAGGAAAACTATGCACCTTATAATCAGCATGACTTTATTAGATGACAATACGAATACTAAATATCCAGGCTAAAAAAAGGCGTAGATACTTTAATTCAGCCAAGGACACGCGAAGTACTAAAACTACACATAACTGTTTTGTCGAGGGTTTTATTATAAAAAGTGGTAATTTTAGAAAATGTAAGTATTATGGAAGAATAAATTCTAAGTTTTCCCTATACTGAATATAGCAAGTGAAATCAAAATCAATCAGAGTTCAGTTAAATTGCACTATTTTCAAGCTTTTGATTAGAACATTCGATTGTAATTACCAAGAATAGAAATTATTCACCGAAACCAATACTGTGTTGAGAAAAGTGCTGAGTCATCAAGATAAGTCAAATTGATGGGTACTGATATAATCCAAAAACGCTTTCACTAATTTTCATGAAACTTTGGTGAATTGTTTATATCTCTTGACGTAAGCTCCCTTTCGATTTTTATAAATTGTAGATTTAACGTTTCCGAGTTATGGGATTTTATTAATAAAAAAATGGGGGATTTTCAATTTTTCTGACTATAATTCAAAACACTTCTTTATACACTTTTCATGAAACTTTAGTGATTTTTCATAGATATAATGACCTTAGTTCTCTTTCGATTTTAATAAATTCAGATTTTTAGTTTTGAAGTATTTGGACTTTATTCATAAAACTGCGACTTCTTAGTCTTCGGACAACAACTCAAAAAAATGTGAGCAGTCTTTATGAAACTTTGGGGGCTTGTTTATATCTATTGAAATAAGCTCCCTTTTTTTTTCCATAAATTTCTGATATGACATTGCGGAGTTATGGAACTTTATTTGTTGAAAAATCCTTGAAAACTGTCCATCCTTCACACTTTAGATGGTTATATAATTTTATTCGTTCAATAAATCGAGGCCACAAACTTCATATTATGTGTAAATGGGTTCCACTGTGACTGCATGTTTTTTTTTTTGGAGGGGGGGGGGGGGGGGTATATTTGAGCAACGCTCACAGTATTTCTAGTTGATCATATAAAGTTTTTTAAAGCATAAAGACGAGCTAAAAGGGTAAAGGGCGTAACATGTCCTCAAGGTGCGGCTTTTCGTTTTCTTTTTAAATTAAAAGCTTCTATCATGTTTTCATCTGTGTTTAATTCAAATATACATCAAAAATTGTCTTATATAAGGAATATAGAATATGTGATGTTGGGACATACCTTAAGAACGATGGTGTACAATTCAGAAGGAGAAAGAAATAAGAATTACTACAAATTAAAATACAAAAAAATTCTACTATTTTATGGTAAGAAAGATGACCTGTATCAATTTGCTTTCTGAAAACTATTTAAATATATAGTGTCTCTAAAAGTTCTTAAGATAACTTATAAATGATCCCACTTGATAATCAGAAAAAAGTAAGAAATGAATAAGTAGGGTGACTTTTAGAAAAAGAATTCGTAAACAATCATCCCTTTTCTGAGAAAAAATTATTATAAAAAAATAAGTTTCTATCTACCTGAAACAAATATTGTGGTAATGAAATAACATTTTTCTTACATTTCAATAAATTATAGTTTGCAATGTAGTTTTATTTGTCTAGGTAAAGTACATATACAAAACACAATGACCTTTAATCATCCCCCTTTTTATTATTAATGTGGAACACACTGACTTGAGATCCTCTCCTTTTGTATAGAATGAAATTAACAAAATGACTCGAGGTCATATCCCTTTGTAAAGGACGAGATTAACACAAAGATGTAATGTCATGACTACTTGTGTAGAATAAACACATTAATGAGCCATTTATGTAGAACACAATAACCAGAGCTCATGTGCATGTTCTACAAAGGTATTTTACGCTAAATAAAATTGTGTCTGCAGTGAAAGAGGGATTACAGAAATACTGTGAAACTGTTTACTGGCGTAGTGGCATTAACCATGTTTGGATTGTTTAGAACTCAAAAGAACTTCTGAAAAATCTCGGCCAATAAATTCTATCAAAACCTTTAATTTTTCCACCCTTTACACCACCATACACCATGAATAATTAAAAACCCATCTTAAAGAAATAATCCACAATGCTTTCTTTCATAAAAATGGTACCATACGCTAAAATGTATTGTTTTTGGGATATAATTCTACATGTTTTTAAAAAATGAACCATAAAATAAAACATGCTATACAGAAGAACAAGTGATCAGTATGCTAGCGTTTCTCATTGACAACATTTTTGTTGAATTGAGAGATATAATTTTCCAGCAGGTTGTCGGAATTCATATGTGAACCTCTCCTGGCCGACCTTTTATAAGTTCATTTTGACTAATTTTGGAAGCTTTTATGGACTGCCCCTTTTTTCAATTTGCCTTGGAGTTGAGTATTTTGTTGTTAGGATGTTTTTGTTATTCAGTTATTAACACTTACGGTTTTATATCCTGTCGATACTTTTATTTATGGATTGAACAATGTATTTTTTTCTTAGACTGTTTATGACGTCTTTACACGAAATCATTTGGATGTGTACCAATTGATATTTTGTTTTGTATGCATAATTACGATGTTATTGGCATTGAACTAGCTTTCATTAATTGCAAATACTCTTCAATCGGTACTTTATTTTTTTTGTTTCGTTTGTGTCTTTTTAGTGTTTTTGTGTTTTGTATCAATCTGATTAGTCAAGTCTTTTCCAACAGATTTTTATATTTTCTTTTACGTTGTGCTGTTACATCAGTGTCCCAGGTAAGTAGGAGGGTTTGGTGTCCATAAATATGTTAAACCCTACCACATTCTGTATGCGCCTGTCCCAAGTCAGGAACATGTAATTCAGTGGTTGTTGTTTGTTACTGAATGTCATATTTAATTCTCGTGTGCTGTTTTGTACATAAATAAGGCCATTGGATTTCTTTATTGTATAGTTTTACATTTTGTTATGTCGTGACCTTTCATAGATTGCCATGCGTTATGGGTGTTTGTTGAAGACCTATAGTTGCTTACATCTACGTAAGGTAGATTTGGTCGATTTAAGTGCTATGTACTTTTGTCTGTTCATTTTGTTGCTTTAAACATATCAACTATAATTAACTAAATCTTTAAAAACGAACAAAATTCTGAGCTAGAAGAAAGAATGATATAAATAAATTGAACTAGAAAACTAAAATACTAAAATACTAAAATCATACATACACAAATTAAAACAAAGCTATATTCGTATTGCTGGAATGTTACGAACTGTTAGGTCATAAATCCTGTCGATATTTATATTTTGGCATTATAAAAAAGGTTTTTCTGACTGAGTCTTCACACAATAATACAATGAGTATGTCAGTGATCATTTCGTCTGGAAAAACATCGTTGATTTATAAGCTGAAATTGGCTTTGAACTAGCTTTGAATAACTGCTAGTACTTTGTGTCTCTCTAATATTTTTTTTTCGTGCTTTGTGTCGATCTAACAATAAAGATATTTCCAATAGATTTACATTTTGTTCTTATTATGTAATGCTGTTTCTCCAATATCTGATGTTAGGTGAAAGTTTGGCGTTCACATACATGTTAACCCAGTCACATTGTTTATATTCTTGTCATTAAGGTAGGACTACAGTCTTACTCCAACTAACAATTTTTAGAGATTGATTTCTTTAACTCATTTCAAAGCTGAAATATTACTCTTTCTTCATCTTTAAAAAGATCATTTTTGGTATGATCAATTAAAAGATATAGCTCATGATCTGCAAAAAATGGTCTTATTTTTGATATATGTCTCCAGTTCAAAGATATACTGATTTAACTACTGGATGGCATACCTGAATTCACCTTTTATCTTTTGAGACCTATAAATTCATTCAGAAACAAATTATCTTAATGTGGGACATAGTTTTGTAAAAATAATCCCTTTAATGAAATATATTAAAGCCAACCAAAAGGGGTACCCATAAAGTTTCTATTTTCATTTTTTTTTATAACAGTTCTCATGAAAAATTGTAATGAAAAATCACCTCTTTGAACCCTTATACATGTAAATGCAACATATATATAACAATTCCAATGAAAGCATCCCAGGAGTGTTCTGACACCATCATTCCATCAAAAGAACAACATAATTTGTGTCTTTAATACATTTACATTGTACATTTTGCATTACTTGTGCAATGTCCACCCCTTAACAAACATATTTTAGCATTTGGCGGGAGCTTGAGGTCACTGATTTAACAAAAGCTGTAACGCAGTAATTATTGTGGTCAAATCGCCTCCCCTGTCAAGACAGTCTAAGATTAGAGAATACCATTAGTGACCAGTTGTATATATTCAGTATTTAACATCATTTTCAATACCGGCTCAACAAACGAATAACCACTTTTGTAGTTGTATTGCATTTATTTTTACCAAGAATAAGGTCACCTTGTTCAGAATTCTGAGAACAACCGATTTAATTAGACGTCAAATTAACAAGAACACAGAAACTTAAAAAAATGCAATAAATTTCCGTAATTGTAAGGATTGTCTACACCAGGGATAGATGATTTCAGCTGTATTTGTCAAAACCTTTCGGAATTTTGGGTCCTCAATGCTCTTTAAAGTCGTACTTTATTTGACCTTTTTTAACTTTTTTTCGAGCATCACTGGTGAGTCTGTTGTAGACAAAACATACGTCTGGCGTTTAAAATTGTAATCCTGGTATCTATGATGAGTTTATTTATATAGAGAGTATTCACCATGTGGCTTTATCTACATAATTTGATTTTCAATTTACTCACTGTTGTGATATCATAATGACTCGAATTTTTACAAAATGTTCAGATGGATAAAAACTTTAAAATAATGGGATAAAAACATGTCAGTAAAAATCATTATCAGACTGTATAGACAGAAGATACCGAAGGGATATTCAAACTCATAAGTCGAGAAGAAACTTACAACGCCATGGCAAAAACGAGATGAGACGAAAAGACTAAATACAATGACATAGAAAATTAAAGACTAAGCAACACGAATCCAAAAAATAAAATAAAAAGTCGGCAGATCCTGTTCTGCATGTGGCACTGGTCAGGAGCATATATATCAGGAGTTGTCGTTAGTTGCTGACTGGCAAAATTGTTTTTACGTAAATTAGGCTGTTGGTTTTTTTTTCAAATGATTTCACAATTTGTCATGAAGGGGCCTCTTAAAGATTACCTCACGGTATGGGTTTTGCTCATTATTGAAAACATTGATTTCTATTAGATAGTTGTCTTATGGCAACCACACTACGTTTCCTTTGACAGTCATCATCTGAAAAGTTAGTGTTTAGACATATTTTAAAATTCTTCTGAACGAATTTAGTCTGAAACGGCTATCATGATCGTAATATCCTCAGACATATCTCAAGAGAACAATTTTGTGTCTTGTTACGTGTTCAAGTTAATTTTAAGATATTTCCTTCTAACAAATTACCAGCATTGAATATGTCTGAAAAATTACTGAAAGACTGAATATGACTTTCTGGTTTATTGTTCTTATCGGAACGCTTCAGTTAAAATGCCTGTTTTATGTTGAAATTTACTAAATAATTTGGAAAGTACTCATAATAATCCAAATAACTTATTTTTAGCAAGATAATTAATGAAGGAATACAAATAACCGTACTGACTTGTAAATGATGTCACATAAATTCCTGTAACAGAATAACTTTTTTTAAGACACTGACGAAAATTGACGCATCGCTATGAGATTTTTCAAATATTTTTTTTCCACTTAAATAAGATGACTTTCCAGTAGTCAACAGTCTTTAAGATAAACTACTTGACATGTTTTGTTTTACATATATTGTGCATGTCTGTTTAAAAATTTCCATGAAATATATTAATGTTTTTAGTGTGTAATTATTTATTTCAATCTGATTGAAGACGCCTGCTATATATGCTTACTATTGTAAAACTGTATTTGTCGCAAAACATTGAAATACACAACAAGATTTGTACAGAACAGCACAAATATGTCCAGTTATACGGGAAAATAAATCTGTATTCAGCTGAAATGTAGACTACTGTCATATGGTACCAATAATAATGGTTTAATTCTAACGTAAACTCACTGCTTCCATCATTGCACAATCGAGACGAACGGTTTCTGCAAATACATAAAATGATTAAGAGAATTAAAAAAGATGCCGAGATTTATGTTTTTAGACCAGATTTGCAGCTTCAGTTTTAGTGCAAAATCATAAACATATATATTCTAAGAATGAATTTTTAAATATGCCTTGTCCAATTATTCCCCATATTTTAATTCATTAATTTCTATCAATTATTCCCCATATTTTAATTTATTAATTTTTATCGGCGCGTGTGATCAAAACAAACCATTTCATGTAAGATAACTACAAAATATAAAAAAAAACTTTCCATTAAATTGATTACTCGTCCTCTACTTGAAACAGTTTACATCTTCACAGAAAGAAGATATTTACTTTGAAAAAAAATAACCAACTTATTATGATGTCAAATCATGTCTAATATAATACAAGGATATAGTTGTTTTAAACAAGGATAATTCTTATGATGAATTACTACCGCCTACAAGTAAAACACTTAATTTTATAAATAGAATGTTGTATTACATACTTATTTGTCATACAACACTGCATTATCTTTCATTCTTTGAGTTTCGTATTCAGTTAAAAGTGATATGTTATCATGGTTATGATTGGTCAACTATTTCCAGTTTTTCTATTACTGTTGATTGTAAGTACCGTTATATTTCTACAATTTATATTACCATATACTTTAAACATGGGATAAATTTTCTCCATTTTATCTAAAATTGTTTTATAGTTAATTTATAATTATAAGAATATTCAAACATATACTTCATGGTATTTCCTCTATGATCTTACTTATAATCACATGGAGATTTATGATACGCCCAAAGTGTTTGTTGTATTTATTCATTCCTTCACTGACGTGGATGGTATTTTTTTCTATTAGACAATACGCAAACGTATCTTTGTAAGTTGTCAATAGAATCTCAGCTGTTAAACACATAAAGCAGTTTTACAACAATAAAGTTGAGATATTGCATTTCGGTTTAGTTAGTATATTGTGAAACCTTGTACAGTATTTTTGTTCAGAAGTCGAAGCATCAATATACATCTCTGATAGAGGTGTAATTAGGATGGTCTGACCTCTCTATGTGGGATGACCCATAAATAAAGGCGTTGTTATCGTTGCGGTTGTATTTATTATATTGTGGTAAATAGTGATACATGGATAGAAAGTAGAAATAAGAAGTATTGAGCACATTATGTTTTACATCTCGACCTGTGTATTTGAACTTTTAGTTATGAACTGAATTGCATTGTTTTTGTAACGGGAGTGGTTTTGAAAATTAAAGAATATGAATACCACCTTCAAACAAAATGGGTGGGAAATTTTCTATTTGGTGTAGATATAAGACTTTTATTGTTGTATTTGTACTTGTATAAATAAGTTCCAATGAATCAATGAATAAATCAATAGAGAGAGATAGAGAGCCAGTATACCATAGCAAATAGTATTGATAAAATTGATAAAATGTCTTCGCGGGACAAATAATAAACGATTCTTCTTCTTCTTCTTCTTCTTCTTCTTCTTCTTCTTCTTCTTCTTCTTCTGACGACGACGATGATGATGATGATGATGATGACGACGACGATGATGATGATGATGATGATGATGATGATGATGATGATGATGATGATGATGATGATGATGATGATGATGATGATGATGATGATGATGATTAAATGCATATTCAGGACGATGACATGATAATGTGATTTGAATATAAACCCTGCTTTGTACTACATTGACACGTTAAGTCGGATTTTTTTAACTAGCTAGTTCACAAAATAACAGTCAGCATGAAGTCAAGTCATCCTACATAGACATATTCTTTTGACTTTGGGCCGACCAGTCTTTGCTTTTACTCCTAATGACATGTGCTTAGCGGAGGAACAGCAAATTCCAATTTTCAATTATTTTAACATGTCTCAATGATACATATTCATTACAAAGAGTGATAACTCTAACATATGAATGTTAATTGGATCTGACCAATTGATGAAGATAGAAATGAAATGTATTGTTGGGTTTTAAATGCTTGACGTCTGCTGACTTAATAGGGGAAAATGCGTTACCTTAAAAACAATACAACAGATGTTGATAATAAAATACGGGCAAACTATATTTGTAGCACAAGCCAGGGGCCTGTTCATCTAAGATGTCATATGATCTCTCCTAAAATATATCTTAGGACATGATTTAAGATGGACTTAAGACTGTCACAGGGATGTCTGAGCTTCACATCATATTTCTCTTAGGATTATCTTACCTATAGGTTGTCTTACCCGCTATCTTAGTGTTGTAGAATTATGAGTAAATGGCAAAAGAAAAAAGTAAACTATATATTTAGATGGAAATCCATAACAATTAAACAGTGAATATGATAATAATATTCAATTTATATAGTAGAATAATAAAAGTTACTAGTATTATCATTATAATAATGATAAAAAAACTTTAATAATGATTGTATATTTAAACTGTTAACGAAACAACACAGAACAAAAAAATATAACTACTTTTTCTATAAAAATTTGCCATTTTAATTGTAAATGTTTACAACGGTATAATTATGATTTTATAATTTGAATGAGTTGAATTCAAAGTCGTACAGTTTCATAGATAACAGAGTCCAAATGGAAATCTCATGCATTTTTCATATAACCGTACAGAGTGGTTAAAATATTTCAGTACTGCCAAACAATATACGATTGAATATGAACAAAAGGATAACGAAAAAAAAAATATGAACAAAAATAGGAATCATAACTTTACAAATGCCGAAATACAGGCTCTCCTGAAAGCATAAATCTTTACTGTTGAGTAAAATGTCAAATATTGCAAACCATAGCGCTACAAAGAGGGTTTCAGATACAAGTTAAGTATCATAAAATATATCCTAAAGTTATGACCATCTTAAGACACCTAAATTATTGTCCTTTACATAGAATATTTCCTAAGAAAAATTCTAAATTCCGACATGTTTAAAAACATATGTCCTTATTAATTAGATGGTCTTAGTACATGTCCTAATCCTAAAACTGCTTTGATAAACAGGTCACATGATATTATCTCGTAACTTATATAACACTTTTCTAAATATAACGCAACAAACTGCAATTGTTTTGTTTTATCACGTCATCAGATTCTATGTTTATTTGGTGTAAGATGACAATACTTGTTTATCTTTTTCTGACACATTACATTTGCAAGTTTATATATTTTATTCGATATCTTCTGTGTAACATTTTCAACTCTTTTTTCCATAAAATTTACAAGGCATAATATATAGGATGCTAAATGCTCGTTTCATCTACATAAGAACCGTCAGTTGCGCTTGAATTCCAGGACCAAATCAGTAAAGACGAAAAAGAGCTTTTAAAAATTAAAAAAATATAATGTTTTGGGGGTCTATATGTGAAGGCAGCAGGAGGTTACCGATGTTCAAAATTCATCAATCAATTAAGAAGATTAGAAGACAAATCAAGTTAACAAACAAAAACTTATATCAACTGTATTTGGTCTTTACATTATGTCAATATAGATACAAAGGCTTACATTTTGTACGCCGGGTGCGTGTTTCCTCTACAAACGAATCATCAGTGACGCTCAAAAAAAAAAATAAAAAAGGTCAAATGCTGTTTGAAATTGAAGTGCAATGAGGAGCCTAAATTCCAAAAGGTTTTGCCAAATACAGCTACGAAAATCTATTCATGAGGTAGAAAATCCGTAATATTTCGAAAAATTCAAAGTTTTGTTAACATTTAATTTATAGTTATGACCATATCAATGATGCATTCATGTCAACACAAAGGTTTGACTACTGGGGTGGTGATATCTCCGGGGAGGAAACCTCCACCAGCAGTGACATCGACCCAGTGGTTGTTAATAAACATATCATAGATACCAGGTCTAAATTTTGTACGCCAGACACGCTCTACAACAGACTGATAAGTGACATGTACAAGTTTATTTTACATAAGTCCCCGTTGATGTTAGATTTAGAAAACCCGCTTCAGACACACCAAATTCATAAAGTATTGCTTTTAATTCTAAATTGATTTTTAAACTTTTTAAACAGATATCCTCTACAACTGTCGATGAAACTTTAATTTTATGAAAAGAACTCATGAAACCTGCTATGAATAGTAAACAGTGTGGTATTATTAGCTACTTCCTGTTGTTGAGAACATATTTTAGCGTGTTTTCCAAATTAGTTGCGTACTTTAAATTCGTTTTTAAATATAATGGTCATCAAAGAGGTAAATGTTCATGTAGAGAACATCATCGACGGAAAATTACAAAAAAAAATAATAATGTGCAAGTATACATCCCCTTTTTCAGCAAATTGTTAAAACAGCTAAGACCATTTAATACTAATGTTGGAAATGATGCACAAAAAAAAAACAAAAAAAAACCCGGCTAAATTGGAAAAATTTCATTTAACGGATTTATAGATTTTAAAATGTAATTCAAAGAATAATAGGGCCGAAATACATATATATGACAAATTGAGAAATGAGCCTTGTAAATCACAACTTTAAATTAAGTACCATTCGAGTCTATATCATGCTATATAAAGACAATATACTGAGATTAAATCTTGTAAAATTAGTGATTTAGCTGCAAAAAAATATAGTAAGACATTCTTGAACATTGTTTGATGTTAATCAAAAGCAATACAGTCGAAAGTAAAAATAAAACAAGATAAATTGGTACCATTAATGTTGGTAAGAATAACTTTAGAATGATTGAAAACATATATAGAAATAATGTTTTGAAATAAATAAAAATATTTTGCTGTCATCTATTTTTGGATATCATTTTCCATTTATAATAAATTTCTTTCATATTGTCATATTGCTCAAA